>NC_090254.1:15179411-15297693 GCF_037325665.1 Littorina saxatilis
TACTAAAGATGTCAGTGAAGAATGGAGGAGAGAGTGGGATGGTGATCTGTTTTACAGCGAAAGTACCGTGCATAGCTCGGGACAGGTTATATTATTGAAAAAAGGGTTTGTATGTGATTATGTATAGATCGTGTGTGAAACGAAGCGCATTCTTGCTGTAAAGATTGGTAGTAATAACCAATGTTTGATTATCGCAAATGTATATGCACCCAACGAGTCTAGAAAGAAAATGACTTTTTTTTTACAGATGTATCAGACATGTTAAAAAAGGAAGATGGTGATATAGTGTTGTGTGGTGATTTTAATTGTGTCATGAGCAATGAGCTCGACATAATATGTGGAGAGAATCATTCAAATGTTGTTGTGAAACAATTTAATGACCTGGTGAGTGAATGTAATTTATACGATGTATGGAGAATGCATAATTTAGATAGAAAAGAATTTACATGGTCAAAAAATGTTCCATTTGTGGCAAGAAGACTTGACTACGTGTTTAATAGTTTAAGTGTATTTGAAAAGATTGTTGATTGTGACATAATCTCTGTTGCGACGTCGGATCATAGAGGCTGTAGTATTCATATTAAACTCTCTGATGTCGTTAGAGGAGAGGGTTATTGGAAATTTAATAATTCTATGTTACATGATGTGAGCTTTGTTGATCAAATGAACAAAATGTTTGACACATTTCAACTTGATGATGAAGAGGATTGTCAACTTGGTTGGGAATTATTGAAAATGAGAATCAAGGATTTCTCCCAAAATTTTAGTAAGCTTAAAAGTTTTGAAATTAAAAATGATGTTGCAAATATGTATGGAGAATTAAATGAGTTGGATAAAGCCCTTGGGATCTCCCCTAACTGTATTCAAACGCAAGGTAAACGGCAGAAGGTCAAGCTGCAGTTAGAACTGTTAGAGCAGCGTAAATCTCGTGCAGCGCAGGTGCGTGCAGTTCAATGGATCGAGCAAGGTGAAAGGAACACACCTTTTTTTTCTTGGGTTAGAAAAGGCGAGAGCAAATGCAAAAATAATGGAAAGTGTAACAGATGATAATGGACGAATTGTTACAACTCAAGAGGATACTATTTTCGTCCAAAAAACGTATTTTGCTGATTTGTATAAACGAAAAATTGATGAGGGAAACATGAGCTTGAAAATTGACACTTTTTTGAATGGAACAAATGTTTTAAAAATAAATGATTAGCAGACAGACAGCTGTGAAGGGGAAGTGGTAGAAGGAGAAGTTTTGTCAGCTCTAAAGCGTATGAATAATGGTTCTGCGCCTGGAATTGATGGATTAACAGTTGAGTTTTATAAGTTTTTTTTGGAGGAGCCTAAAAAGGTATATACTTGCTTCTTTTAACTCTGCTTTTAAGAATGGAACTCTATCTAATTCACAGTGTAAAGCGGCAATTACACTGATTCATTAAGGGACGGATTTATCAAGAAATGATTTAAAGAATTGGAGACCTATTTCACTGACCAATACAGATTATAAGTTATTAGCGAAATGTGTAGCTCTTCGGCTCTCTGGTGTTGTAGGGAGTGTTGTGAATGAGGATCAAGTTAGGTATATAAAAGGTAGACGTGTCTCAACCTTATTGCGATTAGTTGATGATGTTTTAGAACATGCAGATTTACATAATAAGCCTGGATTGATGGTGTCAATTGACTTTTTTCATGCATTTGATTGCATTTCCAAAAAGTTTATGTTGAAGATGTTTGAAAAATTTGGTTTTGGAACTGATTTTGTGAAATGGGTTGATGTTTTGATGAAAAACGCAAAAAGTTGTGTAAATTATTGTGGTTGGTTATCTGAATTTTTTAATATTGATTCCGGAATAAGGCAAGGGTGTCCTTTTTCCGCACTAGCCTTCGTATTAGCAGTTGAATTGTTAGCAATTAAAATTCGAGAGGCCAAAAATATAAAGGGTATGTCATTATGGAACAACGGAGATATGGATAAAGTTTTGAAAGTATTGTTGTACGCTGATGATGTTACATTGTTTTTGCAAGATGAACATGACGTGTTCCAAGGCCTGGCTTTGATTGATACATTTTCGGAAATATCAGGTTTGAACATAAATCACCAAAAATCCAAGCTAATGTGGTTTGGGTCACGGAAGAACTGTAGGAATGAGTGTTGCGGTTTTGCATATACAGACAAAATGAAAATTCTGGGTGTATATTTCTGTAATTATATGCGTGCGTCAAAAGTGAGAGAGAATTGGGAAGAGAGAATGAATGTTGCATAAAGGCTCATCTGCATGTGGGAGAAAAGGAATTTGAGCATTATTGGTAAAGTCTGTGTATTCAAAACGTTTATTCTGCCACATTTTGTCTATATAATGCAGGCACTGATTGTACCAGACGACGTTCTAATTGAAATTAATAGGTTAATGTTTCGCTTCGTGTGGTGCAAAAAAGACTGCAACAGGAAGGCATTTAAAAAGGTGAAAAGAACTATTTTATGTAACGAAGTTAAGCAAGGTGGATTGAATATGATTGATTTACGACAGATGCAGTGTTCCTTTTTGTTAAGCTGGGTTGTGAACCTAACTCGGTCTAATGAAGACCAGAAATGGTCATGGCTCCCAAAAGCACTGTTTCTCCGTTTTGGGAGTCGCTTTGAATGTTTTTTTGCGAACATTAATAGCAAACCATTTAAAGGATTGGACAGTATTAAATCGGAATTTTGGTCCGCTGTGTTGAAAGCATGGCTTGATAATAATCAAGTCGATAATGGTCATTCTGTATCGGGTTTGTTGTGGAACAACAAAGATATAATTTGTCAAGGTAACCCACTCTTTTTTGCGGATTGGATTAAAAGTGGTATAATGTAGCTTATGTGAGCGATGTGTGTGAGAATGGACGTTTTTCTACCTATGAAGAAGTGTGTGAAAAAACTGGCTACACTGCAAATAGGTTGCTTGAGTACAATGTTGTTCGTACAGCCGTACATCTCCTTTTAAGAAATGTAGCGATAGACGATGTAAATTGTTCAGTCTGTGACACTCCGACCTTTTTAGAAAAAAAGTGAGATCAGTAAAAGAAATTCGAAAGGTTCTCGTAGGAAAAAAATACAGCCCACCCTGTTCAGAAGGATTTTGGAGAAGAAAGTTAGGATTTGAAATTGACGAACAGAATTGGAACTTAGCAGCCACTGTCACTAGTGAAGTTCGATTACGTGTACTGCATTGGAAAATATTGCAAAACATTTATCCAACTAATATTTTATTGTGTAAAATGAAAGTGAAGGCTGATAAAAACTGAACATATTGTGAGGATGAACTTGATGTATTGGAGCATTTTTTCTTTGAATGCCCAACCGTGCTCAGGTTTTGGAAATATATTGAACATATTAGTAAACATTGGCGAAAGAACTAGGTTGAATGTTACAGATGTGCTTTTTGGTATTAAAAGTAACAGCAAAAATATGAAGAAGATTAATCATATTATTTTAATCGCAAAGATGTGCGTAAGCATTTAAAAAAAAAACGATTCACCATTAACACTGCAAATTATTTTTGGAAATCATGTTGTTTTGAGATTTCGTTCGTCTGACGTTTTATTAATTAGAAAAATTTATCGTCTCTGACTTAAGGTAATGCATGTCAATGAGAAATTATGTGTACAAACAGAAAACACACAGTTACCATGTTTGTTATTATGTGTTTATTGATTAATTAAAATTTTGGAAAAAAAAGAAAAAAGGTTTGCATTTATTTGGACTTGACAATGCTGTTCTGTAAGGAGGGGAGAGACAATGGTTAGCTGTTCCTTCATGAGCACTCTGATCAGTGTTTATCTTCATTATTGTTTATTCCCAGAACTCGGCCCTTGAGGGTGTTAACAAAGGAATGTGTTTCCTCACCCCCTGTTCTCCATGTAGTGCAAGTCCAAATTTTCACAATCCACACAGCGACTCTCAAGCAAATGTTGTTCTACGGTGGAATACCCACACAATTTCACTAGAGTGTCATATTTCTTTTTTGATCTTTCTCGACATACACAATACAGAGAATGTAGTCTCTCCAAGTGTGCTTCTTTCATATGAAGAGTTTCCATCACGAAGTGTGCTGAACTTAAACAAACAAACAAAATCAACACCCACATTTCAAGTCCTATTTTCCTTTTAGAGACATGAGATGATGATACGCTTTTTTATAAAAAAAAAATTTAAAAATTTTTTAAAAAAATTAAAAAAGGAGGGAAAGAAAAGGGCAAGACCAAGCAAGCCCGACCGTAATAGGACCCCGGCCCCGCTCTCCATGAATAAGGGAGGGGGTGGGGTAATAAGAAGTGTACGTTAAGATCCTTGTAAGAGGAATATTAATATTTTTTTCTTTTAATATATGCGTTGACTTCCTAGGGGAAGGACCATTAAAAACATGAATTTTAATTCAATTTTAGTTTCGTTAAAAAAATAAAAATAAAACAAAAGATAAAACTCAGGACCACCTGTTAAAAGGTTTAAAAGTGACAACATTGTGAGAAAAATATAAAGAACATGCGGAAACACGTAATACTGATCTTCTATAGGATAATAACATTTGGACACATCTTTTCATTTACGCACGCATGAGTTGCTATACGGCATTTGTTCATTATAAATAGGATAAAATGATAAGATTAAGAAATCTATCTACATTGTCCGTCGACCTCCCCGCCACTACAATAGTCGCAGGGGAGGCGACGGTATATTTGCAGTATTAACTGAGAGAGAAAACAGCTATCCTCTCGTTTATATATGTTTTCATGTTTATTGTGTAATCCGGAAGCAGGAGTTTAAAACCTATATACATTAAGGGAAAAGTCTGGGTTGTGGCACTCGATCACGAGGTGGGGCAATGCCCTTCGCTCCCTGCGAGCTGTGTGTCCCGCAATAGCGTTTTAGTTTTAAAAACAACAGGATATGTCAGAGTTGTAGATTGTTTTTGTGAAGAACGAGACATGGTCGAGGCCGTGTTTATCGTCCGGGTTAAAGAGTTGAATTGGCATAAGGTTATATTTGTCCATATAATCATACAGGGTTGCAAAGCGGGTTTAGTTTGAAGTACGTTAATCTGTCTCTTCTCTCCATTAAAGGGTTAATTTTAGTTGGTGGATTTCTTTAGCAGTAAGGTCTTTTGATCCTGCCAGAGATCCCAGAACCAGCATGGTATTGCTGGGTGAGATGGGGCCTAGGCTGGTGTTAGTGAAGGTATTAAAATATTAAATATGCCGACTAGTGTGTCTATCAGTGACCCGGGACTTTGTTTTTGTCTAGCCTCGACCATGCCGACCAGAGCGTGTTCCCCGAAATCCAAGAGCGGTACGTGTTTGTTCTGTGGGGGGGGGGGGGGGGGACTTTTTTAGTCTGGATTTTTATTAAAACTATATCGGCTAACTCTTTCTCTGCCTCTCGTTGGGCTGCCTTTGTTGATTCGATCATGCCTTCTTGTACTTTGGTCATTACTTTTGAAAATATTTCGTTGATCATTTCGTCTGGGTTAATGGTTTTTGGTTCGGTTTGTCCCTCGTTCAAGTCTAGCTCTTCGGGGGGAGGGTTATGCTTTTGTTTATGCAACTGGTTTTTGCGGAGGGCAGGGACGGGGTGTTTCTTAATGGTGGAGGTGGGGGTATGATTGCTGCATCACGCACAGCGCCTTTGCCACGCCCCAGCCGCTTCAGCATAGCCGGGCTGTGGAGTGGAGGTAAGCCTCGACGGCTGCGCGCGCCAGAATGGAATGTCTGGCAGCAGGGGGTATCAGGTAGCGGCTGGCCAGCAGCTAAAGGGGAGGATTTTGCCTGTGCTGCACAGCAGTGATATTATGTAACACTCTATTCATTGGATAGCCGAGAGGTACATCAGACCATATAGAGGGACGAAATACTTCGTCTGCTTTACACGCGAAAGGGTACCCTCGGGTCAGCTCGTAAAAGTTGTAATTTACACGCTTGTTTCTTGTCGGCTGAGGTGACCAAGTGATCACTTGAAAACTAACCAGGGTAGACCAAAGAAGTGCGACAGACGAGTCTTATCTAATTACTGTTCCACCAATTTTCACATCGCACTGTCAAAAGCCGCTGTGATCACTGGTTATGCAGCTTCCGTCATAAAAGCAAACGACACACAAAAATGCGAGAAATTGGTCCACACATGAATACATACAAAAAGGCACATACGTGATGAGGATATATACTTTTTGGCAGAGGGTTTTGAGAATTTGAACTGACCCCCACCCCCACCTATCTTTTGTTTTATTTGTTTTTGTTTAACTTGCTTATCATATCAAATAAATTATAGTGACCCTTTAAGCACGACCTGCAATGACTTAAAACACCGAAATCAATTCACGTTTAAAGTCTCACAGGAAGATAAAAACAACAATGACTTCTAGCTTCTAAAGCCGCACAAGGGATTAATCCTTGCTTGGTCTTGCCGCCTCTCGGAGCGCGTGAATTTGGTTTTGGTTGCGGTTTTTATAACTTCTCCATTGATATATCATAGTCTACAGGCTTGTCCTTAAAATGTGCCTATTGGACAGGACAATTCTTTAGCATCGGCATCAAAATAACCTTTTAATGTTTATTTTTATATACTAGGATATTTGTAAAAGTTGAGGAACTGTCACACACTTTTTTTTAATCAAAGCGATTGAAATCTTGGTAAATAACAACTTCAACGAAGCCCAAAGTAATGGATTGCATTTTTAGCTTAGAATACATGATTTTGTGCATTAATGATATCAAAATTCATCAAACAAAACCAAAATAATTAACAGCTTTTAAAATTGATATAAAAAAGGCTTTCATCTCATTCTTTATCATTTCCTGATTCCAAAAATAATATATAGATATTTTATGTTTGGTTGGAATCGATGCGTAAAAACGGCTTGTCATGCAGTTCAAGGGATCAAGCTACGTTTTGTAAGGTGAATTACTAATGTCAGTCTCGGTAGCGGGGTATCCGCAAAGCATTGTCTTCCTGAAACGCTAATCATTCAGTATTATTTGTCGAGTTGACAGATTGAATACATGTATAGTTTTGCTTCACGCGACTTGTTTCGTTATAAAATTACATTGTTTGTGAACAGTCTGCAGGCGCGCCGTCGTTTAAGGACGCATGTCACTTTCTGGCAGCTATCACAATGAATAAACACTGCGTGAAACGGAAACAAAATTGCATGGCATGTGAGAACACTTACTCAATCGAAGTTCCTTGTTTAAGCTCCTTAAGGATTACACCTGTGCAGTTGTCCTTTTTTGTCAGAACCGGTCATGCGTGCGCTTTATTGATATGCTGTATAAGCGCTGGTTCAAGTAGGTGTCGCAAAAAGGTGGCATTGGGCACAATGGAGGGGAGTAAGTGTTGTAGTGCTAAATTATCAAGCAAGAAAACGGCACAAATAAAACAAGTCGCGTAAGGCGAAAATACAACATTTAGTCAAGTAACTGTCGAACTCACAGAATGAAACTGAACGCAATGCCATTTTTCAGCAAGACCGTATACTCGTAGCATCGTCAGTCCACCGCTCATGGCAAAGGCAGTGAAATTGACAAGAAGAGCGGGGTAGTAGTTGCGCTAAGAAGGATAGCACGCTTTTCTGTACCTCTCTTTGTTTTAACTTTCTGAGCGTGTTTTCAATCCAAACATATCATATCTATATGTTTTTGGAATCAGGAACCGACAAGGAATAAGATGAAAGTGTTTTTAAATTGATTTCGACAATTTAATTTTGATAATAATTTTTATATATTTAATTTTCAGAGCTTGTGTGTTTGTGCTGTGCTGTTGTGCTGTGCTGTGTTGTTATGCTGTGCTGTGTTGTTGTGCTGTGTTGTTGTGCTGTGTTGTTGTGCTGTGTTGTTGTACTGTGTTGTTGTGCTGTTTTGTTGTGCTGTGTTGTTGTGCTGTGTTGTTGTGCTGTGTTGTTGTGCTGTGCTGTTGTGCTGTGTTGTTGTGCTGTGTTGTGCTGTGGTTTTGTGCTGTGGTGTTGTGTTGTGTTGTTGTGCTGTGTTGTTTGCTGTGTTGTTGTGCTGTGTTGTTATGCTGTGTTGTTGTGCTGTGTTGTTGTGCTGTGTTGTTGTGCTCTGCTGTTGTGCTGTGTTGTTGTGCTGTGTTGTTGTGCTGTGTTGTTGTGCTGTGTTGTTGTGCTGTGTTGTTGTGCTGTGTTGTTGTGCTGTGTTGTTGTGCTGTGTTGTTGTGCTCTGCTGTTGTGCTGTGTTGTTGTGCTGTGTTGTTGTGCTGTGTTGTTGTGCTGTGTTGTTGTGCTGCGTTGTTGTGCTGTGTTGTTGTGCTGTGTTGTTGTGCTGTGTTGTTGTGCTGTGTTGTTGTGCTGTGTTGTTGTGCTGTGGTGCTGTGCTGTGGTGTTGTGCTGTGTTGGTGTGCTGTGTTGTTGTGCTGTGTTGTTGTGCTGTGTTGTTGTGCTGTGTTGTTTGCTGTGTTGTTGTGCTGTGTTGTTGTGCTGTGTTGTTGTGCTCTGGTGTTGTGCTGTGGTGTTGTGCTGTGTTGTTGTGCTGTGGTGTTGTGCTGTGGTGTTGTGCTGTGGTGTTGTGCTGTGTTGTTGTGCTGTGTTGTTGTGCTCTGGTGTTGTGCTGTGTTGTTGTACTGTGTTGTTGTGCTGTGGTGTTGTGCTGTGATGTTGTGCTCTGGTGTTGTGCTGTGTTGTTGTGCTGTGTTGTTGTGCTGTGGTGTTGTGCTGTGGTGCTGTGCTCTGGTGTTGTGCTGTGTTTTTGTGCTGTGTTGTTGTGCTGTGGTGTTGTGCTGTGTTGTTGTGCTGTGTTGTTGTGCTGTGTTGTTGTGCTGTGCTGTGTTGTTGTGCTGTGTTGTTGTGCTGTGTTATTGTGCTGTGTTGTTGTGGTGTGCTGTGTTGTTGTGCTGTGTTGTTGCGCTGTGTTGTTGTGCTGTGCTGTGTTGTTGTGCTGTGCTGTGTTGTTGTGCTGTGCTGTGTTGTTGTGCTGTGTTGTTGTGCTGTGCTGTGTTGTTGTGCTGTGCTGTGTTGTTGTGCTGTGTTGTTGTGCTGTGTTGTTGTGCTGTGTTGTTGTGTTGTGTTGTTGTGCTGTGCTGTGTTGCTGTGCTTTGCTGTGTTGTTGTGCTGTGTTGTTGTGCTGTGTTGTTGTGCTGTGTTGTTGTGCTGTGTTGTTGTGCTGTGTTGTTGTGCTGTGTTGTTGTGCTGTGTTGTTGTGCTGTGTTGTTGTGCTGTGTTGTTGTGCTGTGTTGTTGTGCTGTGTGTTTGTGCTGTGCTGTTGTGCTGTGCTGTGTTGTTATGCTGTGCTGTGTTGTTGTGCTGTGTTGTTGTGCTGTGTTGTTGTGCTGTGTTGTTGTGCTGTTTTGTTGTGCTGTGTTGTAGTGCTGTGTTGTTGTGCTGTGTTGTTGTGCTGTGTTGTTGTGCTGTGTTGTTGTGCTGTGTTGTTGTGCTGTGTTGTTGTGCTGTGCTGTATTGTTGTGCTGTGCTGTGTTGTTGTGCTGTGTTGTTGTGCTGTGCTGTTGTGCTGTGCTGTATTGTTGTGCTGTGCTGTGTTGTTGTGGTGTGTTGTTGTGGTGTGTTGTTGTGGTGTGTTGTTGTGGTGTGTTGTTGTGGTGTGTTGTTGTGCTGTGTTGTTGTGTGTGTTGTTGTGCTGTGCTGTGCTGTGGTGTTGTGCTGTGGTGTTGTGCTGTGGTGTTGTGTTGTGCTGTTGTGCTGTGCTGTGTTGTTGTGCTGTGTTGTTGTGCTGTGTTGTTGTGCTGTGGTGTTGTGCTGTGTTGTTGTGCTGTGTTGTTGTGCTGTGTTGTTGTGCTGTGTTGTTGTGCTGTGTTGTTGTGCTGTGTTGTGCTGTGGTTTTGTGCTGTGGTGTTGTGTTGTGTTGTTGTGCTGTGTTGTTTGCTGTGTTGTTGTGCTGTGTTGTTGTGCTGTGTTGTTGTGCTGTGTTGTTGTGCTGTGTTGTTGTGGTGTGTTGTTGTGCCGTGTTGTTGTGCTGTGTTGTTGTGCTGCGTTGTTGTGCTGTGTTGTTGTGCTGTGTTGTTGTGCTGTGCTGTGTTGTTGTGCTGTGCTGTGTTGTTGTGCTGTGTTGTTGTGCTGTGGTGTTGTGCTGTGGTGTTGTGTTGTTGTGCTGTGTTGTTTGCTGTGTTGTTGTGCTGTGTTGTTGTGGTGTGTTGTTGTGCTGTGCTGTGCTGTGTTGTTGTGCTGTGCTGTGTTGTTGTGCTGTGCTGTGTTGTTGTGCTGTGCTGTGCTGTTGTGCTGTTGTGCTGTGTTGTTGTGCTGTGTTGTTGTGCTGTGTTGTTGTGCTGTGTTGTTGTGCTGTGTTGTTGTGCTGTGTTGTTGTGCTGTGTTGTTGTGCTGTGTTGTTGTGCTGTGTTGTGCTGTGGTTTTGTGCTGTGGTGTTGTGTTGTGTTGTTGTGCTGTGTTGTTTGCTGTGTTGTTGTGCTGTGTTGTTGTGTTGTGTTGTTGTGCTCTGGTGTTGTGCTGTGTTGGTGTGCTGTGTTGTTGTGCTGTGTTGTTGTGCTGTGTTGTTGGGCTGTGTTGTTGGGCTGTGTTGTTGGGCTGTATTGTTGTGCTGTGTTGTTGTGCTGTGGTTTTGTACTGTGGTGTTGTGCTGTGGTGTTGTGTTGTGTTGTTGTGCTGTGTTGTTTGCTGTGTTGTTGTGCTGTGTTGTTGTGCTGTGTTGTTGTGCTCTGGTGTTGTGCTGTGTTGGTGTGCTGTGTTGTTGTGCTGTGTTGTTGTGCTGTGTTGTGCTGTGTTGTTGTGCTGTGTTGTTGTGCTGTGTTGTTGTGCTGTGTTGTTGTGCTGTGTTGTTGTGCTGTGTTGTTGTGCTGTGTTGTTGTGCTGTGTTGTTGTGCTGTGGTTTTGTGCTGTGGTGTTGTGCTGTGGTGTTGTGTTGTGTTGTTGTGCTGTGTTGTTTGCTGTGTTGTTGTGCTGTGTTGTTGTGCTGTGTTGTTGTGCTCTGGTGTTGTGCTGTGTTGGTGTGCTGTGTTGTTGTGCTGTGTTGATGTGCTGTGTTGTTGTTCTGTGTTGTTGTGCTGTGTTGTTGTGCTGTGTTGTTGTGCTGTGTTGTTGTGCTGTGTTGTTGTGCTGTGTTGTTGTGCTGTGTTGTTGTGCTGTGGTGTTGTGCTGTGGTGTTGTGCTCTGGTGTTGTGCTCTGGTAATGTGCTGTGTTGTTGTGCTGTGGTGTTGTGCGGTGTTGTTGTGCTGTGGTGTTGTGGTGTGTTGTTGTGCTGTGTTGTTGTGCTGTGTTGTTGTGCTGTGTCGTTGTGCTGTATTGTTGTGCTGTGTTGTTGTGCTGTGTTGTTGTGCTGTGCTGTGTTGTTGTGCTGTGCTGTGTTGTTGTGCTGTGCTGTGTTGTTGTGCTGTGCTGTTGTGCTGTGCTGTTGTACTGTGCTGTGTTGTTGTGCTGTGTTGTTGTGCTGTGTTGTTGTGCTGTGTTGTTGGGCTGTGTTGTTGGGCTGTGTTGTTGGGCTGTATTGTGTTGTTGTGCTGTGCTGTGTTGTTGTGCTGTGTTGTTTTGCTGTGTTGTTGTGCTGTGTTGTTGTGCTGTGTTGTTGTGCTGTGCTGTGCAGACGACAGCGAAGTTTTCAGTTTGTGTGAATGGCATTTATACTTGTCTCGTTATGAAGCGAATTTTTCAACCTCAGTTATAAACGACTACATGATTGTTAGTGCCATGGGTTGTACATTAATACTTTAGAAGGAAAGTGGGGTATTTAGTGTGGAGTTACGATATAAGAAAAGCCGAATGCGAAAGTGTGTGTCAGTCGGCAACTATGCTCACACAGGCACACAAAAACGGCTGTTCCGTTTTACTCCCCTGTTTGTACAACTTTCGACTTTGGGCATTTTGTGGTGTTTAGGGACAAAAATAATTTGTTTAGTCCTGTTTTATCGGGAAGTTAGCAGAAAAGGGTATGCTATCGACATTTGTAAAGCTGAAAAACATTCCCGAGAAGAATTTCAAGTTGTCAGTGTATGCTGTTGTCGATTGTTAACATCGTGTGGTACAAATGGGTGAACCGGAACCATGCGTCTGTGTTATTAAGGGTAAAGAGAGAGGGAGGGAGAGAAAGAAGGAGGGGGAGAGAGGGAGGGGGGGGGGGAGAGAGGTCGGAACGGGGGGAGAGAGGAAGGGCGAGAGAGAGGGATGCGTGGGGCTGGCGGTGGGGGTGGGGGGCCGTGGATAGGAGCAGCTAGTCGTAGAGCGGTTCGACTCGCGCAGTGGCTATACATTACACGGTTCGCGTGTCATCAATTAGAACGTCGTCGAGCAGGTAGCCCGCTGAGAAACCTACTCAGTTCAGGCGCAGTCAAGTCCAGACTCCCTTATGGGGAGAATTTGAGCCCCTGTCAATCACTCCAGTACACGCGTTCGGAATGCACGATAAGCGTGTGTTTGATACAGTTAGTTAAACACTTCCCCTCGGTCTTTGGGAACTTGACACTGATAGCCGAAGGCGCAGCTCCTTTGCCCAGTCCATAAAAAACAATACACGCACAGGGGTAGAGGAGACGAAATAGGTGAACAAGAATAATCAGATATGTAATAGTTTTACTGCATTATAACAAACATTTAGTGTTAATGCTGCTACTTTAAATTAAAGCCATGCTTTTTTTGTTTAAACTGTGGCGTCATTTTCTGGTTTTGTTTTTGTATCCGGGGTTGTAAGAATTTACATGACAAATACAGGAATGTGATCATGCAGCCGAGTTGCAATGAGAAAGGCAACACAGATTCAGGCAGTTTGAGTTCATCATTGAAATTGTCTGCTGTTGGTCTTTGAGCAGTCGCTGTTATTCAGAATATGTGGGTGGACATGAATTGCGAAAGCCGTTCCGAGAAGGGTATACAAATGTTTATCAATTTTAAAAGGAATATAAAAAGGGAAAACACCAATCTACATACAAGTAAAGGCTGTAGTTATCTGTTTGTCGGGAAAAAGGTCAATGTATTAAATATGTTCCTTACACACTGGGTGTAAAAGAGAAATCAAACAGCTCAGCAATTTTTCAGTAAATGCGGTACATGCAGATACACACACGAAATCAGCGGCAGCATAAACGAAAAGCCGAATTTCGATCACAATTTTGAAGTTATAATTGAAAACAATGAGAGGTTGAAAGGAATAAGCTCTGTCTGAAAGAAATAATTATAAACTGCTCAGTTATTTTGCTTTCGTTGGCAAACATTTTCACACACTTATTGCAGAAATAGTGACACTCTCTGCATTAGCTTCTCTGAGAAGGAGAGAGAGATGGGAGGGGGAAGAAAGAGAGAGGGAGAGAGTGTGTAAGATGCCTCCATAAGAGATGTAGCCTAGAATAAAAGCAATGTCTCTCGATACATGTATTATTTCTCTTAACGAGTATAAAATAAGTTATGTAATTTATTTTTCGTAGGCCTGATATGAAAACAATAATTTTGAAGTCTGAATCCAGTATCATTATTTTGAACTGTTTCGGTCTATATGTTACAGTTAATCTGTGAAACCAGGGAATACGTGTATTAACTAGGTAATGCATTAATTAACCGACGGAAAAAAACAGTTAATTCATGTATTACCTAAAATAGTTTAGTTAATACACGTATTCCCTGGTTTCACAGATTAACTGTAACATATACATGTCTGCTTAAAGCAGAACGCTTCCGTGTAGCATATATATCTTTTAATATTCTCTTGGGACTGGCCAGGGAATGTGCTACAAACTAACGCTTGCTTATTAGCAAGCCCAGTCAGTTCTAGCAGAGGGAATGAAATACAATTATGCTCTAGATTGGTCTCTAGGTACTCTACGGAATGTACGCGAGTAGTGAAATATGATAGCGGTCAGTGGATCAGTTACCAACATTCCTACTGACATCTGGTAGTGATTTAGTCTTGATGGTGATCGGTGCTTTCCTTCGTCAGCCACAGGACTTGCCAAACTATCTTATGTGTCAGTTACATTTTGACGATTATCTGAGCGACCCCTTTTACAGAAAATTCAAATAGCAACCGAACCCATTCATGGAAGATCATATAGGATGTACATTAGGTCCCTAATCACGAAAAGGGTCACCTAGAAACACGCTCAAATATGTGATTTTTCTTGATACATTGTTAACTAATCTAAAAGATTGGAGTTTTCCTAACAATACAAACACAACGTATTCGTTTTGATAACAAAAATAATGATATGGCATGTATCAATAGCATGTGGTAAAGGGGTAACAAAATAATAATTAACAAGTGACCATGAGGATCCTAATACTTTCCGTTTATCATCTCGTGCTGTGGTTGTTGTTTTAGTATCTAGTCTTCTTCATCGAAATGAAAAGACATCTCGGGCTGATTGGTCCTGATATGGCTCAAAAGAGTCGGCTGGACCGAAAGCAAAAATTAAGTAAAGTATCTGGGGCTGATAGAACATATGGACCCTAACGGGTGTAAAGTTCCCTCGCATAGTGACCATAAAACCCTTCCTGGCCGGATAATATGATACCTAGGGTCACCAAAGTTCAGAGCTTCTCGGCATCGACTCCGATGAGCATGCTTCCTAATAGTGGTGTCAACAGTTTTATCAGTTTTGGAGAAAAGTGGGTGCAAACGAAAACATTTAAACCATGCCTGACGGGATAATGTTGGCACTAGGATCATCAAACTACAGATCAAATCAATATCAATCACCACAAACTGGGGCCTTAATTTCGGAGAAAATAACTGTGTCCTTACTGGAGACAATTGAGTACATGTATACGAAATAGCATTTCCTGACGGGATAATTTTGAGTGACACCAGGGTCACCAATCCGCAGGACATAATTATGAGCGTTTATTCCCATGGACCGCGAGCTCATAGCCAAAGTGAGTTTCAATAGCTTTACCCATTTGGGAGAAATGAGTACATATATACATATATATATGTTAGTCATATTGAGAACAGACACAAGTCAAACGGGATAATTGCACTATGATCAAAAAACTACTTCGTTTGAGTGCAAATGTGTTGTTGTTCGTCACCCAGAGGGTGGACGTTTGCGTTTGTTCCGGTCAGTCTATATGTCACAAAAGTCACTAAAATATCACTCACGCGAACTGTCAAGACGCAAAATAGATAAGTTGGTAAATTGCTCTCCTAACGTGACAAAACGAAAGTGTCCGAGGCAGGAGATCGAATCCCATTGGCGTCGTTAATTTAAAAAAAAAAGCTTACTGGGTGACGCAGGGGTTTGTCGGACCTGTTCTTCTTAGGGGTTGGGGGGGGGGGGGAGGTGTTGCGGGTTTTTTTGGTTTTTTTTTTTTGGGGGGGGGGGGGAGAAGAACATTGCAGTTATGATAAAAAAAACAGTCTTTCAATATTTGTCCCGCGCTAATCTGTGTGAAATCGCTTACTGTTGCCAATAATAATTCATATATTAATACAGGTACTGGTAGCCTCAGTCACACGAAATTGCTATTTATGTGGTACTGAGAAACTTTCACGTTATTCCTTTTGCATGGGCATAGTGGAGGCCACCTGGATCAGGACTGGCTGGGTCTAATGTGTTTATTTTTTAATTAAGTGGGTTTATTTGAACATTAAATATTTTTACCTACCGCCGGATGCCCTTAGCCACCCCTGAAACTCGACATGCAGCCGTCCGGGATAACACTGCCCGAGAATCCAATAAACACTTTAGACAACACAGTATCATGTCAAATCAAGTTCACTCTCAAACCTATCAAGTTATTATCGTTGTTACTTATTGGAATGGCAAACGGAACATCCATTGCCTATGGTTTTTGTAATGTCATAGCTGTATTTTTCCCTGAAACGTTTGCAAATTATTAGTAGGCCAGTTGGTTAGGACACTCTTGCTTCATCGTGTTCTAATCACGTACGTTCGAATCCACGCGGTGTCACTTTTTTTTCTCCCTTTCCCCTACGCAACATTACTTTTCAGGGAATGTGTGCTGTTCGTTGTTATTTTATTTTACTGATACGTTTTTTATAATTTAATTCGTCATCCAGCGGGGACGTTTGCGATTGTTCCATTCCGTAAGTATATATGTATGTATGTATGTCACAAAATAGGAACTGCGATAAATCCTGAACCGCTAAGTATTTTTCAACCAAACTTTGTAGGTAGATGTAGACACACGATAGCCTATTTTGTGCAACATTTATATTGGATAGGGCAAAGGTCAAGGTCATTACGGGGCCCGATGGTCAAAATACATAATCAGCCATATCTCCAAAAGTTCTGGGAATATTTCAATGAAACTTTTTTCATAACATACTCTGAGGAAGGGTCTACAAATAGCAGTACAAATACCAAGTCACAGCGAGAAATGCTTCACAAATTCGAGTTAATTTGTTTTAAGTTGAAGGGACTAATGTGCTGCGTCTTCATGTTCAATTTCATAAAACATGGTTGGCTGGTTCCAAAGTTATAATGGTTTTAGTGTTTGATTCTCCAATACATAAACATCCATATCTCCCAAAGCTCTGGGAATAGTTCAATGAAGCCTTTTTTATTACATACTCTGAGGAAGGGTCTACAAAATAGCAGTTACAAATTACAAAATCACAGCGAAATGTTTTTCGCAGAAAATCGAATTAAATTTTTTCTTCTTTTTTTCCCCCTTAAGTTGAAGGGACTAATGTGCTGCGTCTTCAATGCTGCTGTTTAATTTCATAAACAAAATGGTTGGCTGGTTCCAAAGTTATAAGGGTTTTAACCATCATATGTGTGGTTATTATATGACTGATAGTTGTAAGGCTTCGCTGATCTGTGGAGCTAATCTACTCCAATCACCATCGCTTTGAAGCTATGAATACAATAATAAATCAGTCATGATTCAGACAAGATAAGTCGACCATTGCAACAATAATAGCAATTGATCATGGGATGGATTCGCATAGACACTTTAATATCCACACCATCAGTGATAAATGAAAATCATAAAACATTTGTTACCTCCCGTGAGGAGCACGAGTATTGCTAGTGATAATAATAATAAACATTTAGAATCCGAATACTTCCAAATGCAAGGAGCCCTAGTCGTTTACATAAACCGAAGATGGGGAGGTAGATCTTTTCTCTCCCTTCTTCAATGCTAGCGTTCTTGGCCAGGGCACGGTAACTTGATACCAACACGAAAAGGAACGCTGAAACCATGGTCCTGTGGCGCCCCGAACCGGTGGTCAGCATCTGACTTACAGCCAAGCGTGTACAGTGCTAGCTCGGCGAAGCCACGGCGAAAGGGCTACGGCTGTAACCCGATAACGGCACCGGCTGATAACAAGTTCACGCTGATATCAATGGCCTTGCATCGCCAACTATCCAATGAGGCTCGGACACCCCGCTGCACCAGCCTCTCCTTTCACCTCTACTTCTGGTGGCCCAATCGGAGGTTTCTCTGCCAGCCACCGATGCTCTGGTTGCTTCGCCTTTGCGTGATATTTGACTTCATTGACCTCTAATAACATCTAGCCTTGTGTAGAGCACTTGCAAATTGGCGATTTATCACAAAATCAGGACTATCATAATGTAAGACTAGTACTATACACTTATAAATTGTTTCATATTTTTTTGTTGCTGTTTAATTTTATTATTATCATAAAACTATTAATATTATAATTAAGTTCTTATGACCCACAATCTTGACAATAACTGAAGTAATGACATCAGTGACTATGCCTTGAAGCTCTTCAGTGGACAACATTCAAGTGTGTGATATTTATTCTGATATTACTGACAACCTTGAAAAATAACTGTGAAGTCAGTAAAACAGCATCCGAGACTATTAGCCCTGACGTATATTTGACAATGTTCAAAAAATGTTTTCTGCTACTATGGGAATAACTGAAGTAATGGCGTGAAGTAATTAATATGTGTTGTTCATAAATGTGTAATATTGTGTTTCACTATGGCTCTCACTGATTGTACACGAGGGTCCATAACTCTTCAGTCTCGTGCCCTGTTCCCCACTGACGCTGCTCCATTTAGCAAAACAGTCGTGCCTAGTAGTGAGTTAGATAACCTGCAGCACCCCCACCCCCACTCCTTCGAAAAAAAAGGGACCATAAGGATCATTAAACCGCCCGCAATGAAGTAAAAGAAGACCCCAAAAATAAATACAAAATTAAAAAAATAAAAACACCTGCCAAATTAAAGTAGTTTGTAACATGAACTATAAAAGATGATTAACCAACAACCAAAAAACAAGAGGAATGGGTTCAAAGGGATCCCTGCGTCACATTTCACACAAAAAAAATAACATGAGATTTTAACCCACGGCAACCTTGGAGACCACAGGCGAACGACATACCAACTACGCCATAACGGGTGACAATTATAGATTGAGCTCACAACTTAGTGTCTGCCTTTACCTCGCGGGCTTTTACGGGCTATGTAAGGATCACTTTGTTTAACTTCAACTAAGAACTTGATTTACAGACATATTTTTAGCGGAAACACCCTGAATTGTTTCAACAGAGTTGAAGGGTCGTCTTCTGAGTATGTACTACAAACATTTTGATTAACATATTCAAAGAAGTTTGGGAGATCTATTGATGTTCACGTGTATGTGGGGTTATGGAGTCGTCGAGTCCAAGACTGTGCGGAAACGGTACGCCGATTACACCATGTTACATAGATACACAACCTATATACTATGGCTGTGTAGCCTAATCACAATTAAATTGGACGTGCACTAACCATACATTTTAATATTTTGAACCGAGTGACACCAAATGCTTTGATGTTCGAGTCTGTACTTTCAAGCATCCCATGTGTTTTACACCATAAGTGTAGCAGAAGTCCCTATACAATCTTCATGTATCATACCATTATATAATCTATGATATATATTAATTATATATGTATAGCTAAGGCTATACACTTATCATTGCTTGCATTAAACCAGACAAATAGAGACAGACAGAGATAGGGACAGACGGAGAGACCGACGCGGAAACAGATAAAATAATAAAGACAGACAGGAGGAGAAAGAGAGGGAAAGAGAGGGAGAGATCTAAAGACAGAGACAGACAGCGGTAACAGCATCAAAATACATCATTTAACAACGATATCTAAAAGCATAATACTATTTATTGGTGGTATATGAAGAAAAGTATTGAAAGGAGTGTCTGGCGGGATAATAGTAGGACTAAGAATATAAGTTTTAGTTAAATCGTGTGGAGCCATCTTTGAAGGTATACGCAAAGATTCAGCTCATTTGACTGTAAAACATCCGATATCTGAGTACGGACAGTAAAACAGAAGGACTGCGTGACTGTATAGCATTCTGTATATATACTATTATGCTTATACTGTCTTATACTGTTTAAAACGTTCGCCAGAGACGTTTCTGTTTAATTTTGGTAGCACTTATTTGAGCCTCGTGCTTTTGTGTTTCTTCATCTTGCCCTTTCTATTGTAATTCGGACTGTTGGATAAATATGTATTACGAATGAACTAAGAAAAAGCTGTTTAACAGCTGTTTTGTCAAATCGAGTTTTTTTTCCAAAGTCAGTGTAGCGCCTGCGCAAAACTAATGCGCATAAGAAACGGCGTCTGCTATCAAAACCTGAGATCAACGCATCGACGCAAAAACTGTCATTTTGTAAGTTTGGAACAACAAATCAAGGTCAGAACAGCTATATAGGCTAATTGCTATTGTATTTTCAGCGTAGCAATAGGGTCCGATATTTAGACTCGAACAAGTATAATGCGACTCGTCTTCGACTCGTCGGCATTATACTTGTCTCGTCTAAATATCGGACCCTATATTGCTACGCTGAAAACACAATATGCGTTGTGTCAACTGCCGCTCCGACTGAGGGGCGATTTACTGAAAAGGAAGGGGATGAGGGTGGGGGGGGGGGTGGGGGTCCGGGGAGAGGTCGAAGGCAAAGGGGTACAGAGCCGATACGATTACCTATACGATGTTGAGGGGGGGGGGGGGGGGGCAGCAAATATTCGCATGCACGTGGTGGTCAGTAACATTTGTCACAAAACTTGCCGTTTGCTTTTAATCCTATTTACATGTTATTCATTTCCCTTGTGTTATTTTTTTTTCTCTCAGAAGAAAAGGGATGAATGAAAGACATGACCGGCTGGATAAAATATCTGAGTGAAATGTTACTTCTTCAAGAGTCCGTCTTCGATTTATTTTTTCTCTTTTTTTGACAATTCAAATTGATTTTATTTATGTCAATTTCTCGCGAAAACATTTTTTTCAATGCTGACTGGTGCGTGGTGTCTTGGTGCGTGGTTCGCACATGTGGTGTCCAGCTCAAGTTGTGTCTTCCGCGTGTGATGTTTGAAGTGGGCCTATTTGGACGAAGCTAAGTAGATGGGGAGTTCGAACATCAGCAGATTCCACGATTTTATGATCCTATAATATTTCTTATGTGCACCCCAACCCCCTCCCCAAAGTTGATTTGGTACGGTGACAATATACGAAAATCTTCCAAGCCCTTTGGTCGTTTCAATGACGTAAACTAGTTATAATTAAAAAACCCACTAAAACCCATCTGCCTACTTTTTTATGACGTGTAGAATAGACCTCCGAACCGCATATCTACACTATGTTGTATTCCAACCATCCCCTAACTTAATAGGTCTGGCACTGACAAATATATCTGACTGCCCAACCGACCATCGCGTGCGATCCAGAGCAACTGAATAATAGTGACGATCCACAATAGAACAGTTCCAACCAAACCATGATAGTACGGAACAGTTCCCTATCTATATGCGTTGGAAGGCGTCTGCATTTAGAGTATTGTTTGTCCCCGGCCAAAGTCTTTTAATTTATATTCAGAACCCATTCTCGTCATATGGACATAAAACAGTTAACTTGTTTTAATTTGCCAAGTTGTACCTGGTATTCATATAAATTAACAATCCTTGTTGAAAAGAACAAACGGGTGTAGCTCGGTTGGTTTGACGGTACATGTAACACGGAGACAATAAACTATCCAGCTGGCGACGGTGGCCAACTCAACCGGACCAATGATGTGTGACCTATGAAGTAGGATCCTATACAGGCAATTTCAATTGTTGTGTCTGCTGCTCTCTCCTCATGTACTTGAAAGCCCTTTACATCAGTCTTTCATGACAAACCTTGCTTTAACAATTGCCTCTTGAAAAAGCACTGATTTCAATTACATAGTAACATAGTGACAGCTTCGGGTAACCTTCGCCTACATTCTCTTGCTAAGTGTGTACAGAGAGGAAGAGAGGGAGGGAGGGAGAGAGAGAGAGAGGGAGGGAGGGAGAGGGAGAGAGAGAGAGAGAGAGAGAGAGAGAGAGAGAGAGAGAGAGAGAGAGAGAGAGAGAGAGAGATGAGAGAGAGAGAGAGAGAGAGAGAGAGAGAGAGAGAGAGAGAGAGAATGACGGGCGGGCGGGCGGGGTGCCACATAATCAAAATCTACGTATACTGGATCAAATCCTGTGGAAGTTGGTGGAAAGTCAATGTAACATGTACTTGGCTCACCGACACGGGCTTCAGTCAATAAACATTTCCGCATTTAAAACTGTTCTGTTCAAAGACGCTTGAGCGATTTGAGCATATAAAACGCCCTTGCAAATGTTTACATTTTGACTTTTTTTCTTCTAAAAATGTTTTTTGTCCCCTGAAATTTCAATTCTAAACCTCTGAAATTAGTGAAACCGAGGACCATTCCCATGCCTGCTTTTTGCTACCTTTTCTATAAGCACTGTCAATAATATGGTTTGATGAGATTTGGTCGTTTGCTTACAAAAATAAGATATTTTATAATCAGATCAGCTTTGTAAAGGAGATATTATTTAAAAAAAAAAAAAAAAAAAGTCGGATGCGTTGTGACAACTGCCGCTCCGACTGAGGGGCGATTTACTGAAAAGGAAGGGAATGAGGGTGGGGTGGGTGGGGGGAGGGGTCCGGGGAGCGGTCGAGGGCAAATGGGTACAGAGCCGATACGATTACGATGTTGAGGGGGGGGGGGGGGGGCAGCAAATATTCGCGTGACGTGGTGGTCAGTAACATTTGTCACACAACTTGCCGTTTGCTTTTAATCCTATTTACATGTGTTCATTTCCCTTGTGTTATTTTTTTTCTCTCAAGAGAAAAGGGATGAATGAAAGACATGACCGGCTGGATAAAATATATCTGAGTGAAACGTTACTTCTTGAAGAGTCCGTCTTCGATTTATTTTTTCTCTTTTTTTTGACAATTCAAATTGATTTTATATATTTCAATTTCTCGCGAAAACATTTTTTTCAATGCTGACTGGTGCGTGGTGTTTTGGTGCGTGGTTCGCACATGTGATGCAGGGCCGGACCAAATGAGTTGTAAGGGGGGGGGGGGGTTCCTCCTTTTTTGGGGGGGCAAATCAGCGAAGTGGCAAAGCCACAAGCGCGCGCCTGCAAAGCAGGCGCGCTAACTAGGGGGGTCCGGGGGCATGCTCCCACGAAAATGTTTTGAAAAACGGTTAAAATCTGTGCAATCTGGTCCATTCTGGGCCTTGTTTTGAGGGTTAAGAGCAGCATTGTTTTGGTGGGGGGGGGGGGGGTACCTTTTTCTCATCGGATTTCACATTGAATAAAATTTGTTAGAGACACACACAAAATTTATTTTTTTAAAAAAATTAAAAAAAACACTCAAAGCAAGGTACATGCTTTTTCCAGGGGTGGGGTTCCGGAACCCCTGGAACTCCCCCCCCCCTCCCCCCCTGGGTCCGGCCCTGTGATGTCCAGCTCAAGTTGTGTCTTCCGCGTGTGATGTTTGAAGTGGGCCTATTTGGACGAAGCTAAGTAGATGAGGAGTTCGAACATCAGCAGATTCCACGATTTTATGATCCTACCGGGGATAAGAGACTGTCAAGTGGTCTTTCAAGAACCAGTCTGTCCGATCGAGTCAAGGTGTGATTTTCGTTTTCTACTTACACGCCTGTATTCTCAGCTCACAACTCCTCGCAAAAAAACTCTCAAAGAAAAGTGACATCGCATGAGTCGGAAAGATAATAGGAAAGAATTGAGACCTCACAATAGGGTCCTTTTGATAAGAGACGATAAACCAAAGCACAAAGAATTAGACAACACAGCATTACGTGTATTTTTTGCACGCGATCTGTTTCTCGTAAGGCACGCAATAAGGACGCCCCGGTGGCTTATAGCTACACGAAGCATCCAGTGGGCAACGAATTTTGATTTTTGTTTTTTTGTGTGTGTGTGAGTAAGAATATTTCTTATGTGCACCCCAACCCCCTCCCCAAAGTTGATTTGGTACGGTGACAATATACGAAAATCTTCCAATTTGATCGTTTCAATGACGTAAACTAGTTATAATTAAAAAAATAAAACCCATCTGCCTACTTTTTTATGACGTGTAGAATAGACCTCCGAACCGCATATCTACACTATGTTGTATTCCAACCATCCCCTAACTTAATAGGTCTGGCACTGACAAATATATCTGACTGCCCAACCGACCATCGCGTGCGATCCAAAGCAACTGAATGATAGTGACGATCCACAATAGAACAGTTTAATTCCAGCCAAAATAGTACGGAACAGTTCCCTATCTATATGCGTTGGAAAGCGTCTGCATTTAGAGTATTGTTTGTCCCCGGCTAAAGTCTTTTAATTTATATTCAGAACTCATTCTCGTCATATGGATATAATACAGTTAACTTGTTTTAATTTGCCAAGTTGTACCTAGTATTCATATAAATTAACAATCCTTGTTTAAAAGAACAAATGGGTGTAGCGCGGTTGGTTTGACGGGAACACGGAGACAATAAAGAAAGCCGTTTGGCTCATAACCATTACACGTGTAATAAAACATAAATACACGTGTAATAAATGATTAATACACGTGTATTTATTTCTTATTGCACGTGTAATTTATCTGTTTTCTTATGCTATGGAATAGCATAATGATTAAATACACGTGTAATAAATATTTTATACACGTGTAAGAAATGATTAAATACACGTGTAATTAATATTTCATGCGCGTGTAAGAAATGTTTAAATACACGTGTAATTATTTATTACACGTGTATTTAATTATTTTTTACACGTGCATGCAATATTTATTACACGTGTATTAATTATTTCTTACACGTGCATGAAATATTTATTACGCGTGTATTTAATAATTTCGTACACGTGTATGACATTTTTATTACACGTGTAATTAATCATTTCTTACACGTGTATGAACAAATGTATTACACGTGTATTAAATCATTTCTTACACGTGTAAGACATGATTAAATACACGTGTAATGTAATTTTCATACACGTGTAAGAAATGAATAAATACGCGTGTAATAAATATTTCGTACAAGCGTTAAAAATGCAGGAGTCACGTGGTTAAGCGACTTAAAAACTCGGACTGGGAATCCACATGAAAAACACTCTATGCGTCTTCATCGCCTCGCTTTGCCCTTTGCCGGAACAGCTCAAGATGGCGGGAGTTGTTGCTTTGCAAGTCGTATATTTTCCGATTCAAGTTTTAATTTATTACAGGTGTATTTAATGATTAAAATACACGTGTATTTAAATCATTTACTACACGTGTATTTAATCATTTCTTACACGCGTATAAACTATTTCCTGCACGTGTATTTAATCATTTCTTACACGTGCATGAAATATTTATTACACGTGTATTTAATCATTTCTTACACGTGCATGAAATATTTATTACACGTGTATTTAATCATTTCTTACACGTGTATGAATTATTTATTACACGTGTATGAATCATTTATTACACGTGCATTAATCATTTATTACACGTGTATTAATCATTAATTACACGTGTATTAATTATTTATTACACGTGTACTAATCATTTTTTACACGTGTAATGGTTATGAGCCAAACGGCTTTCCATAGATAAACTATCCAGCTGACGACGGTGGCCAACTCAACCGGACCAATGATGTGTGACCTATGAAGTAGGATCCTATGCAGGCAATTTCAATTGTTGTGTCTGCTGCTCTCTCCTCATGTACTTGAAAGCCCTTTACATCAGTCTTTCATGACAAACCTTGCTTTAACAATTGCCTCTTGAAAAAGCACTGATTTCAATTAGTAACATAGTGACAGCTTCGGGTAACCTTCGCCTACATTCTCTTGCTAAGTGATGTATACTGAGAGGAAGAGAGGGAGGGAGGGAGAGAGAGAGAGATAGAGAGAGAGAGAGAGAGAGAGGGAGAGAAAGACAGAGAGAGGGAGAGAAAGACAGAGACAGAGACAGAGACACTGAGAGAGACGGACGGACGGAATGACGGGCGGGCGGGCGGGCGGGCAGGCTGACAGACAGACACACAGACAGGAAAAGAGAGAGAAAGATAGAGACACATACACACATACAGACGGACAGACGGACGGGCAGACAGACAGACATATTGAATGACTGACTGAGAAGTGGCGGACGATGACAGAAACATAGACATATACGGTGATATCAACACCATGATGGGTTGACTAACTCTGTAAGTATGCTTTGGTACAGATCTGGAAGAACATGTTATGAAAACAGTATCACTGGTACGCGTGATTATGGACAGTGTTTTCGGTACCCGCTCTTTTCATTTTTGGTGCGTCGCGGTATTTTCTCATTGAATTTCGAGCATATGTTCTCGGCTTTCAGTGTCAGTGAGTACTAAACGCAGGGGAGAACTAATTTTGTAATACTGTCATGTATTTTAAATTGCAACAATATCGGGGAGATTTCAGTCGGGAAAGTGGGTAGACAGGAGGGGGGGGGGGGGGGGGGGTGTCAGAGAGATGATGACTATCAGAGACTTGCCAATGCAATGGTTTTATCCAAAATGTTGTCCAATCTTATCAAGCTGAGCTAAGTAATGTGAACACACAAACAAACTTTTAAGAAAATTTCTCTCAAGCATAATCTTGAATAAAAACATAAAACAACATGACATGCCAATTATCAAATACTAGATCATTTACATGGTAACCACAGGGTAATCAAAATCTATCACTTAACCTTATATAACTATGTACCTACGTTGCAACTGGGGGTAGAGGGGCCGGATAAACGCATGGTTGCCACTTTCAAATGTTGAAAAGCATTATGTGGCCTCTCCTGTGAGATAATCATAGAAAACAGAAACAAATCTGCTAATTCTCAAAGCAACAGTTTACTTTACAGAAGAGATCAAATTAAAAGTCAAAAGCTGACAAAATAGCATTAAATCTGAGGACTATCTGTTACTCGTGACACATGTGCCTGTGGTGTTTTGCTATGTAAGAGTACAAAGAACCCTCTTTTTTGTGGATGAAATCTTCTATTCTTTTGTGTTTCATCTTTATTTTTTGTGTACAGTCCCTCACCAGCAGTCATCTCGTTTCTGAGTGAGTGCAAACTTTAATACTGATAAATGACTACAACAAAAATATTCTTGCATTGTCAACCTAAACTTTTTTCCACCTCACTTAAAAAATAACTTTCAAAAGATGAAATATGTCATTCGTGTATGCAAATGTCCATTCACACACACATTTCATCTTCTGAAGAGTGAGAGAAAAAATCTATCCTCGAGTCAGTCTGGATTGGAGCAAAAAGGCCTACTTGTACCACCAACACAGTACCATTGCATTTGTACAGATTTTCCAACCCAGGAAAAAATCTGAAGCCGGAAATTCTGGTTTTTCAATTTACGAAAAAAAAAAGAAAAAAAAAATTTTTTTTTTATTTTTTTTTTAGTAAATTGAAAAACCGGAATTTCCGGCTTCAGATTTTTTCAAAAACCGGAATTCCGGCTCCCAGCCGGAGGAGTGGCAACCATGTAAACGGCCCGAGAGGTGGGAGGGGAAATTAATAAATGAAATAAACGATTGGTTCAAACCCTTAAAAAATTAGGTATCAAAGAAGCCATAACAAATTCCGCCGCGCGCATTTTTATAAAATCCTCCGGAAGTTGGAAGTCCCCTTGAACAAACGCGCATTACACTTTGATCGGTTTCTGTGTCCTAAAATATTATTGAACTTAGCCGACTTACACATTATACTAGCTGCCTTGTGCAGTTTTCACCGACAGTTATTTTACGACGTGCTTGACAAGATAATGTTTATGATCAAATCAATCACGACCCGACCGCGTGAAGTGTACTCGTGTCCTCAAAGCTGCGTGGGCCATGATAATAATTTTATTTATTTATTTATTTATTTATTTATTTATTTATTTATTTATTTATTTATTTATTTATTTATTTATTTATTTATTTTATGCAGCTTGTTATCGCGCGCATATTTCAACATACGGATTCAAGGCGCAAGGATTTATTTATGCCGTGTGAGATGGAATAAGACCGAAAGTACTTCACTGCCAATCTCGAGAGGTACCCATGTAATGAGGAAGGGGGGGGGGGGGGAGTTCAGAACAGATGTCAAACACATGCTTCATCTGGGGTTTTAGTCAGAGTGATATAGCCGCCAGTATTGTCACTCTTCAAGGATGAAGATACACAAATATTCAACCAGTGAAAAGTCAGTTCGTCGATGACGCGCCGAATGTTTGCAGGATTGTATGGGCGAACCGCGAGCCTTCAGCTGTAACCAAAAAATAGGGGAATCTCCTGATTTGATGACGTTGCCGAACGTTCGACGAACTATTTCGGCGTGGTTCGGCTGTAGTTAGTAGCGGGCTTTACACACACAAACACACAGCTAGCATTCCTTGTAACTCAATACACTGTAGAAGGCAAACAAAAACGATACCTGTTCTAAATACCGCCCCCCCCCCCCCTTTCTCGTCTTTCTTTCTGTCCCTCCCCCCGCCCAAATTGTCATCCGTTATCACAACCCTGTATATTCGGAGGTGTAAAAGTTGTACTCTGTCTGCTTGTTAATTAATCTGTCTGTTTGTTTGTTTGTTTGTTTGTTTGTTTGTTTGTTTGTTTGTGTGTTTGTGTGTGTGTGTTTGTTTGTTTGATAGTTTGTAAAAATGTAAAAATACCGCATTCCACAAAGTAATGCATGCCTTTTATTATTAATAGTATTTATTGTTTAGAGCCTCTACGCTGGGTGGTGGGGGTTGGCTTGGACCCGATAGATAAAATATTACAATTTTTAGCATAACAAAGAAAACAAACCCGAATTTTCGAGCGATGGGACAATAAAGTAATGAACAGAAATAAAGCAAATCTAATAAATCCTTTGACTTTGGAGTAGCGCGACTCTGTTGCTGCTAGCTTTCCTCTGTAAGAAAGCGACCCGAATTTCTCAGCGATGGAACAATCTAACAGATCCCTTGACTTTGGGGTATCGCGACTTTGTTGCTGCTAGCTTTCCTCTGGGAGGAAGCGCCCGAATTTCCTAGCGATGGGACAATAAAGTAATGAGAGAGAAAAATATAATATATCCCTTGACTTTGAGGTAGCGCGACTCGGTTGCTGCTAGCTTTCCTCTGGGAGAAATAGGCCCTATCGGAGAACAGAAGTAGCTCGCTGACTGTCTGATTTTTTCCGAGCTTTTATTACCTCTCTGGGACATAAGATGAACACTATCTTGGGATCAAGGCAGTGTTTGTTTGTGACGTGTAAGGATTACCCTCATGACAAGCAAACAATACACAATTCGTTTGATCTTATTGAGGTTATCGTTCCGAATAAGTTGGTGTATATACTGTAAACAGGAGGGTTCTGTTTTAGGACCTCTATTATTTCTCATTTATATTAACGATATTGGTATTGGTCTTGAATCAGTGTTGAAACTCTTTGCAGACGATACGAGCATGTATTTATGTTTAGATAACGATGTTACACGAGCTGAGATTTTAAATTCTGATTTGGATAAAATTTGCGCATGGGCTTTAAAATGGAAAGTCACTTTTAATTGTCAAAAGACAGAAATGTTGGACATTTGCAGGCAAAAAAAATGTGTTACTTCCACCATTGTATTTTGAAGATGCACTTTTGATTGATGTTGAAAATCACAAGCACCTTGGCGTCATCCTACAAGGTAATTGTAAATGGGATTCCCACATAAAAAGCCTCATTGCTAAGTGTAGAAAGTCAATTGCGTGTTTTGGTTTATTCAAGTATCGTCTAAACAGAAAATCGCTTGAAGTTATATACAAATCCTTTATATTACCATTGTTTGATTACGCGGACGTTATTTGGGATAACTGTACGAAGTGTTTGGCAGACGAGTTGGAGACCTTGCATCTCGATGCAATCCGAATTATTGTAGGTGCAGTTCGTGGCACAAGCCACCAAAAATTGTATAATGAATCGGGTTTTGTGCCCCTGAAAGAAAGGCGACGTCGTCATAAACTCTTGCTGTATTATAAAATTGTAAATCGTTTAACCCCAGCATATTTATATTCCAAACTGCCGGTCTTGGTTTCCGATGTAAATCCTTACCACAGACGACGCCCTCTTGAACGTAAGGTTCCATTATGCAGAAGTGAGCTATGTAAATCTTCATTTTTTTTTCTCTCTTTTGGTGAAGTTTTTTTTTTTTTTTTTTTTTTACATACATATGTGACCCTCCACCACGAAATGAGTCGCATGTCACCTTTGCATGATTTTCATATTTTTACATTTTTCTAAAGAGTTTTTTATGCTCTATCCAGTGGTGAAAACCGTTTTAGAAAAGAGCGAAAACTGTTTGAGTTATAAGCCGGTGACCAAGGTGACCCTCACACTATTACCAGACACTCCCCGGACTTATATTAAGCCTAGCGCAGAACCGCGCGAGGTGACATGCGACTCATTTCGTGGTGGAGGGTCACATATAATTCTGTACATTACAGGACATCACTTAACCAAAAGGACAGATCCATATAACCGAAAAACACTTGAACAATTACAACATACATGGGGTGGGAGGATGGGTGGGGGGGGGGGGGATGTTCAGAGCTTGGTGGTCGCAGTATCAAAAGGTTTTGGAAAAAAAAGAAAAAAACAACTCTAAGGGTTACATCAAGACATGCATATACAGGAGCCAATCCTTGTAAAATTTATCTACTGTATTATTTACAACTGCGTTATACTTTTCACAAATAAATCTTTGCTTAAAATTTCTACTAAACGTCTGAAAATGAGGGGTCTTTTTGTTCATTTTGGAAATATATACATGGTGTTTGGCACAGATTACTAACACATCAAAAGCTTTATCGGTGACTACATTGTTCGCAACTCCAAGAAGAACCAGTTCTTTAGACAGTTTTAAATTGTCACAATGGGTGCAGTTCGCCTTTAGCCAATTTACAAATTCTATCAAAAAAGTCTGCAATTTATCACACTCCCAAAACATATGTAAAAGGGTTTCTTCATTTCTACCGCAAAATGTACACAATGACGTATCCACAATTTTTCGCAAAAATAGAAACCGTTCTGTGGGCAAAATTCTGTACAATAGTCGGTACTGGAACCATCTCAGACAAGTGTCTTTTGTTGTTTTAAAAACATGTTGAAAAATAGCCTTCTTATCTAACAAACAGTCTAAGGATTCAGACCATTTTTCGATACATTTTGGGACCGTAACATGTTCAATCAGCTTTTTGTAAATAAGTTGTGTCTTACCTTTACAAATACATTTCCACACATTGGGCTCTGTCATAATAAAATGTTTATCAAATTCTAAGCCGATTTTTCTCTGATATTTTTTAACAGCCTGGATTACACCTTGGTACAATACAAAATCTCCTCGCACATTTGGATATTTAATTTTAAATGCATTATAGGATAAGTATCCATTTTGTCCCAAAATATGACCAATCTGAGCAATTCCATTGTCGATCCAGTTTTGAATGTACACTGTCTTTTTATCTCTGCGAATATTAACATTATAATGTAAACATTCTGATACAAAATCGTTAAAGGTTGTAGGGTCACATTTTTCATGTAGTTTCTTATAATGTTTAAAAACATCGGTCCAAAACGGGTTTTCTATTCTCTGCATCAAAACATTTGCAAATTCCTCTCCTTTCGTATTAATTGTTATAACAGATGGACATGCTTCAGAAAATAATCTTGATATTAGCCTAATCCAGTAAGACCAACAACTCTTTTTAACCAAACAATTTTTAGAGATGACAGAAAACTTTTCACGTCAACCATCTTTAATCCTCCATTTTCATAGGATTGGGTGACCGTAGTTCTTTTAATTTTATCTCTTTTTTCATCCCAAAGAAATTTGAAAAAAATATTATTTAACTCCATCATAAACTGTTCGTCTGGATCAGGTAAATTCGTAAACAAATGTGTCAATTTGGAAATAGCCAAGGTTTTTAGGACTGTTATTTTACAAAAAGGTGTCAGGTTCCTTCTGGTCCATGAATTCAGAAGTTTTTGAATTTCCTTTAACTTATTTTTATAGTTAAGAAAAACAACCTCGGATACATTTACTGAAAAAATAACACCAAGTGCTTTAAAGTTATCCGGGTTCCAGGTAAAATTCATATCAGGCAAAAATCTTCTTTTGCAAAACTTTAAAGGTCCTAACCAAACTACGCCCGGAAGACGCTGAACACTTTTTGTTGCATTGTCCAAAATTTAAAGAACATAGAACCATTTTATTCAATAGTCTGCCAACGCACGCTCTGGATTGCAAAACACTTTTGTTTGGAAATACTGATTTAACTATATCTTTGAACATGAAAATATTTTCTGCTGTACAAGATTATGTTATGTCAACTGATCGCTTCGGCTGATATTATATTAACAGTGACAGCAATAGATGTAGCAATGCATTCTCTCTCTCTCTCTCTCTCTCTCTCTCTCTCTCTCTCTCTCTCTCTCTCTCTCTCTCTCTCTCTCTCTCTCTCTCTCTCTTTATTTGTATAACATATTATGAAATATTTTGAAAGAAAAGGGTTGAAATTATCACTTGTTCGCCATGACTTGTTATCAGAATGTGTATTGATTATTAGTTTTAGAACGTGTCCATGAGCAGTCTGCTTGTTAACGTTCTTAATGTTGTTACTGTATATAACATGTTTACAAGAAATTAATAAAAACACGCTTAAACCAAACAGGAGAGTTCCACTTTTAAACAAATTTTTAAAACACCTGTTGTGAACACTGCATGAATTACTCTTTAACAAAAATAACACACATGAATAGCACTCGCTAAAATTAGTGAAATAGTGTTTACCATTTGTGCTACTTTTACCAGTTGAATAAAACAAACTTCGCCAACAAATTATTAAGACAAATTACGCACCCAAATTAGGGCATTAATTCCCATGTCATTTCGTTCAATTTGGTTATGCTACTTCCCGTAGTACATGTAGTATGTAGTCAAAATAGTCTGAAAGTTTCAAAGAAAACTACCAAGTCCTTGCTGACATACTGCGCTTTTCGGCATAATGCCCCTAGTAATTGACGCAAAACTCCCGTTTTTGACCGCACATGCGATCGACACCTGCATCAGAAGGAATAGTATACAACACGAATATGCGAGCGTGTTAACCTTTTTTTTTAAATGTAAAACAATCGCCCCGCGATTTACAAATCACGTAAATGCGCCGGATATTCTCTTGTCATCTCCAAAGTCAAGGGATCTATTAAATGTTTTTAATGCGCACATATTCATTAAAATCTCTCTCTCTCTCTCTCTAATGATGTATGGATTGAACACTGTTTTTCCCGGTATTTGAAACATATGACGTCAGAGGCCTTGTTTAAACGCACACAAAAATTCTTGGAAAATGCCTAGGCCGACATTCTTAACAACTACTTTCGCGTTGAAATCCTCTTACCACCCATGTCTGATAAGATATGTACATGAAATTGATTATGTGGCGTATCTAGTAGTGTTTGGAAGATTTCAACAAATTAAATTTTTTCGATGAATCAGCAAAAACCTACCGTCAATTTAATAACTTTTTCTGACATGACAAATAACAGCAGACCTAATGCCTCAAATGACTTGAAATTCCGTACTTACTTTACGACACGTGTTAGCTCCAATCTCCAAAATTTTGAAGGTAATGCATTGGCGAGTTACTCAAATGTATCATTTTTTGTCTCATTACCCGCTAAAACGGCTTCAAAAACTGCCTTGTGTTCCTTCTGAGAGGATTGGCACCTACACCGCGTCCTTGGTAGACAAGATATGTGAACAAAGCTGACTGATTTGGATGCAGATTTGATAGTTCTGTCTAAGGACATGCTCTTAACATGTTTCGTTTCAGCAGTTCTGATTTGTTGTCAATTTTAACGCGGGAACCTTGATTTTGTGAATTTGATTTTGGGGGGTGTCTGTATTGTTGGTTCCACTGAATCGACACTACGTCATGTAAACTCAATCTGTTTACTGAATAAATAAGGGGAATAAATGGCCTTTGGTTTAAACAAGTTTTTATTCAATAAATTTCGTTGGAACAATTGCCGCATACATGAAATTTGGAAAATGGAGCACAACAAGCTAGGCTTATAAGCGTACTCTTAAATCAAAAGAAAATTTGGCGGACGATTTTAATATAACAGGTTTGAAATAATGTCAAAATAATAATTGTAAATTATGGTAGACAAACATGTAACAATAAAAGGAACAAGAAAAAAATTAAAAAAAAAAATAATTGGATTTACGATCAACAGACTCATCAGAAAGATCTGCCCTCAAACGCATGTGTAAAGTTTTTTTTTTTTGACGAGTAGTGTAAAGAGGGATGAAATTCGTCAACGACTATCTTTACCTCAATGACAAAAATGCATTTTTACGATTTTTGTACCTTGTTTACCCCGTATTACACACTTAATGAGGAAGTGAACATAAGACAGCAATTGCACACTATTTACTAATCGGACAGCCATTAAGTGTCCTCCACAAATCTGCTTTTGTTTTTGACGTGCTGTATCTGGTTCATATTTTACAGCAGTTTGAAAACTACGTAAACTCGCTTGCAACAGTACGCACTAAATACAGAGCTGCTCTGCAAATGTGTGAAATCTGTGTATAATCTGAACATGGATATGGCAATGGATACCAAATTTGTGTAAAACAGGGCTCGTTGTCCACACCTATATTGCAGTAATATGAGGACAACTTGCATTTCCATTTTTAGGGAGGTGCAGCTATTTGCGGACATCCGTCACTATATTGCAGCAATTTGCGGACCAAAGACCGCCTATTTGAGGACGTCCTCAGATAGTCGCATTTTTCGGCCGATGTCCGCAAATTGCTGCGATATAGCGATGGACGACCCCACTTGGTCCCATTTGGTCCGCATATGGTTGGAAATCCACAAACACCTTCCACTTGGATATATACCAACAATTAACATCTTGGGCCCTTTTTGTGTGAAGAGTGGGAAGGTATGTTGGATTCATGTCGTAAGTGTCACCTTATATAGTCAATTTTTCCGATCTCCCAGGTCAACTTATGTGCAGACCTGCTAGTGACTTAAACCCCCTTCGTGTGTACACGCAAGCACAAGACCAAGTGCGCACGGAAAGGATCCTGTAATCTATGTCAGAGTTCGGTGGGTTATAGAAACACGAAAATACCCAGCATGCCTACCCTGAAATCGGCGTATGCAGCCTGAAAGGCGGTGTAAAAATGGTCATACACGTAAAAATCCACTCGTGCTAAAAACATGAGTGAACGTGGGAGTCTAAGCCCATGAACGAAGAAGAAGAAGAAGAAGAAGAAGAAGAAGAAGAAGAAGAAGAAGAAGAAGAAGAAGAAGTCAATTTGTTAAATTAATTGAGCAAAAACGTCCAACTCTGTGCAGAAAGCAGGCAAACTGTAGAATTCTGGTATGAGTGTCTGAGCAGAAAGATGCTCGATCTTACCCAATGTAAAAGACTGGACACATCTGTGGCGGTACACACGGAAGGAAGGCACGTTCATTTCATACTGAGTCTGTTCACTTCTGTTTCAGACACAACCCAGCACCATCAATCCAGAGAATCAGGACAAAGAACGGCTGTAGTCGGACAAACCAGAATCGGCCATCGATCGTCGTAAACCGCCAGTGCCAGAATCAGTCCGCATACCGACTTGGGACCATCACATCGTCCTTGCACCATGGTTGACTCACACAGTTTTGTGAACATGTTCTTCGTTTTCGCAGCAGTTCTACAGATCTCATCACTGGTTCACTGCCTTCCCGTTCAGGTAAGAACGTAATACCATTGTAAGTGTCAATTTGTTTCGTGTCTAAATTATTTATGCATCTATTTGTTTGTTTATTTACTTATTAAGTGCAGTTTTTAGCTTCCACACCATACGGCATTTTTTATGACAGTCAAGATTTGTTAATGATGCTTTTGATCCCCTCAGGCGCAGGCACAAATAAGGTAATGGTGCGTAAATATCTCTCACCCCGGGCCCCCCCAAAAATTAAAAAAATTAAAATTCCGCACACCCGATCCATTCATATAATAATTCTCCGATATCAGCCCCCCCCCCCCTCCCCCGCAGACACAAGAATTCACGTGGGGCTGGGCACAAAACAGACGCCTGTCGCAAATCATTTTTCATTTTCACTTTCACAACTTTGTCGTCCCATCGTTGTGAAATTCGGATCACCTTCTCCAAGTGGAACGCTATCCATAACAGGATCGCGCTACCTATGAATGTACGTGTTTAGACATAATCAGCCTGTGAATGAATGTAAATGAACTAATACGCTGTCATACAGGAATCAAACACAACTCTAAATGTAAGTTCCCTTTACTGTATTAATCAGCTATGACAACGTACACACAAATACACACAATCATGAACATAAATGTTAGGTACTCAAAAATCCGGTACTCACAGTTTTGTAGCAAAAAACAACTAGAGATGACAATCTCGTACAATTGCACTATCAAAACTCTCTTCTCTTCACTCAGGTAAAGAAATACAAACAGTCCGTGAACTCATAGGCACACGATATCTATTTTAAGTGTAACGACTCACGGCTCTTGTATATTCAAAAATCACCGTCTGCTCTGTCTACTAAATATTCCTTATCTCTTTAAGTATTCAAGTTCTTGTAGACATATTTTAATTCTGGTCCTACACAGAATCACACAGCGTCTATAGCCGTACACTAGGAAATGTATTTACTACTAGATCCTTCTACTGGCGACCTCGGTCTACGCAGTAACTATCGCCCAGTGACCTCTATGGTCCAACCATACGGACACAAAATAACCGTGCTCTAGCTTCTAGAAATCCCGTCAAATCTCAGCTAGGCGAGTCAATAGGTAAGATAATCCGGCGGCTGCTCAGATCCTTAGTACTGTCATCTGGTCGCTACCTTCCTGCCTGACCGGTTATACGACGCACTGCACAACATAAATAGCGGACATCTTGTCTTAAATATCTGTCTGCTATGTTTAAAGTTACAGTGTTAGTCGATTCAACTTATGCGATAAACATTCACGATATTCAAATGCTTATTCCATTTACCTTGAACGTGCTTTACGCGGGCTTCCTTTCTCCCGGTCGATTCCTCTGACAAACCCCTCTCTGTCGCCGGACAGTGGTCAAGTGTAACGATATCTGCGTTGCGATTCACAACGTCAACTCTCTCAGTCAGTGAGTGAGCTGAATTCACAGTACGTGCTACGTCACTTCTATATTCCGTGATTTCCTTCACACAGCCGACTGCACTTCTGGCAGCATGATCGAGGTCTTTTACCTGACACACTGGTGACACAGAGGTGGGACATGGATACCGTCTCTGAGTCTGCGCATGGAGTTGGCCTGTGTCCATCCCGGTCCGGATTAGAAACCGTGACCTGCGGATAATAAGTCATGTGCTCTTTGAATTGAGGCAACGGGCACACACGTACAGACACACGCAGACACATACGCATTTCAACGCACACAGAGACAGACAGACAGACAGACAGACAGACAGACACACACACACACACACACACACAGAGAGAAAGACACACGCACACACACACACACACACACACACACACACACACACACACACACACACACACACACACACACACACACACACACACCGCGAGAGAAAACGACTACAGGGAGGCATGACGTCATGATGCAATAATTGACGTCAAAGACTTTTGACCGTGACGTAATCTTCTTACGCGAGCTTTATACATAGTCTTGGATAACCACACACACATAGACTTGGAAACTACAGAATTTCTACCCGTCCAAAGCGGCCTTGGGTGGCGTTTGCTCAAAAAATGGGGGCGCCTATTGCACCCACCGTATTTGTGTTAGTATGGTCCCAATTTTTGGTGAACTTCCATCTTCAACTGTAGCCCGTAGCCGGGCCCAAAGATTCCTTCTTTCATGTAGGGGAAGGGCTCCTAATATGGACCGGCTCCTAATATGGACCACCACCAACTAACGGCGCTAGAGCGCTCAAAAAAGTTTTATTCGCTGTATTCACCCTCTTTGGATAACTTGCTCATGTCAAAACAGTTGCAGAAACACAAATCTCAAAACCGTTAGGCTTTTTCTCTTTTTTCACTTTTGGCAGCGTTCACTCTAAATTTGCCGCCTAAAACGGACTCGTTTCTGTCTACAGCCAAAGCTTTTATCAAACAGAAATGGCTATATATGACAGCTAAAACCGTATTTGTTACATTTTAGCAGTGTTGACCCCGAGTTTCTACTGCAAACAAAAAATAATAGCAAAATCTCAAAGTATGTGCGAGTCCCCTAATATGGACCACCTTTAACAAATCGAAGAAAATAAAAGCTAAAGGCTATTTTCATTAATTCATTAAGAAGCTTGCTGGTAATAACCTATAACTAGCCCTCGAGATTTAAAAAAAAATGCAACGAAAAGTCTTTTTTTCGTGGAAGTTGATAATTTCACTTATTTTCACTCTGTTTTTGATAAGCTTCTCTAGTTTCCTGGTGTGCTTCAAATAATGCTCTCATCAACCCGAAACAGATAAATCTAGAGCATATTTTAATTAGGCTGACTTGTACACTAATTTGTATCATGTTATTTTGAAATATAGGGGGCTTTTTACAGTGATTCGTGAAGGCCGCTTCACTGGTCCATATTAGGCGCCCAGGCTCCTAATATGGACCCTTTGTGATTTTTTCTGTATTTAATTTTTGCTGAATGTGTATCAAAGCTATTTTACTCTAATTAGGCCTAACGGTTCACCTAAGAAAGAAGGACTACCAAACACAAAATGAAACTTCTTTACACGAAAACAAGCTAGTTATCAGCAATAAACAAAAAGTGGTCCATATTAGGGGCCCTTCCCCTATTATCGGTATGAACATTTCTCAAGTCGATTACAGTATAGCGTTCGTGGGATACCTCCAGCTTCGCTGGGATAAAAGGCATGTAGGCTACTACTTTGTGGAATGCGATTTTTTAAACATTTTTACAAATCGCGGTTTTAGGTTCGACGTAATTTGTAAAATGTTTTTACATTTTTACAAATCACGGGTTAACAACGTCACTTTGTCGTATTTGATTTCAGGCAGAGTCGTCCCCGTGTACACGAATTTGCTAACCATCTCTTACCTGGTCAGGCTTTTAATCAATCAATCAATCAATCAATCAATGAAGCTTATATCGCGCATATTCCGTGGGTACAGTTCTAGGCGCTCTGCAGTGATGCCGTGGGAGATGAAATTTTATACGGGATATGGGATACGGACTCACCACTGTGACACGTAAAAGACCTCGGTCATTCTGCCATACGTACAGGTGGCTGATTACACCTGAACACGCACCCACCTGGGCAGCGTGACTCTGTTGCTGTTAGCTTTCCACTGTCGAGGAAGCGACCCGAATTTCACAGCGATGGGACAATAAAGTTATGAAAATGAAAAAGAAAAATGAAAACATGCCAAGGGGACACATACCAAAGATTAAAAGCGTGATTGATCTCTGAACAGTTTGATCTCATTGCCATTCGTTGTTTGTCCTCTGCAAAGACCGCTCGATCAGCGTGCCAGTGAAGGTTTCGCTTGGTTATTGATTAAACGTTCCAAAAACTGACCTTTCTTGTTACTTGATTCTTGATTTTGGAACATTAACTGTCAATCTGCTTCCGAATTTGTCAGTTAAATGTGTATTGTTGCTGTAATGAAGATTATTAGAATGAACATTAATTGTAAGGCGCTTGGAACTTTATTATGATTTGCGCCATATAAATACCCTTATTATTATTATTATTATTATTATTATTATTATTATTATTACTATTATTAATATTATAATGACTTCTACTTTGAATGTTTCAGAGCGGTGATCTGGACGAAGCAGCTGCCTACAGTGAGCTCGGGTGGAAACTGTCGCAGGAAAATGGCGGCGACATGTCGAAGAGAAGTTTTGACTCCATTTCACACACTGGCAGCGACTTAGCCGACTTCAGCGACTTCGGCGACTCATCGGTCGGCCGCAGACGGGAACAAAATTTCTTCGGCGACTCATCGGTCGGCCGCAGACGGGAACAAAATTTGCGCGCCGCACTCAGGGTTGCTGAGATTGCGACCGAAATCCTTCTGAGAATAAGACCATCTTATTAGATACTGGGTAACACCCGCAAATTGTTGAGGTGCCTCTGTAATTTTGCAATTTACTTCAATCACGCTTTCTGGTGTCTAAAATAGGCAGTATGGGATCACTGTATATATATACATTCTAGTATTTAAAAATGACATTTGATTATGTGCAAAGTAAATCATTATTTTATGATAGACGTAGAAACTTTGGAAATAGGTGTCAAAATGGCGCTGAAAAGCGGGACACAGAGACCCCACGCATCTTTGTTGAAAGCTGAGGCAAAAATCATAGAGCTCTAAAACCGTAAAAGAGCACTTGAAGTTGTAAAGTAAGTTCATTTTGAAGTAGGCATTACAGAAAATGTTTTTTGACTTAGGGTATTCAAGAGAAGCGAAGGGGAAATAAAGTACATTCGTTCGTCACATTCGTGTCCAGAGGGGGCCCTCTCACAATCATGAAGACACGTCACCTCACCTGTGTAAACTCATGCTATGTGGGAGTTGAAATCATGTGCAAAATGTCATACTTTCGATTAGTAATCTGCAGTAATGCGCAGATTAATAAATCATTGCACAGGACGCTTTTATCTGGCGGAACTTTCGCTTCGGTTCCGTATGTCACGAACGTGATCGCGGCCTATTTTTGACACTACCACGAGACGGGTTTCGAAAGCCTGTTCCAGTACGCACACATAGCATGTGAGAACGAGGTCAGCTATAAAAATAGCTCAGATCTGACCCGTATGGACTAGAAATTCGGATTTTAAACTGGGTCGTTTCCGGTTTCGTTCCTGTGACGTAACGTGATCTGCACCGTTCTACTCTGTTTTATTTGCGTTTTGCGAAACTGCTGGACTTGCTGGAACCAAAATATGATCAGTAAATAATAATTCAATGTTGTATAAATAAGTTTCAATCAGTATTTGAAGCCGATGGCGCATATTGCTTGAAATAAGCGACGATTTTGAACATGACTGCCCTTCGGCACTGCAGCTTTCTGTGTTTCCAGTGTGACGAACGATGCACAATCGGATGCGTGTACGATTCATTGCTTGCTACCCTTAATAAATTTCATTGAATAGTACATGGGTGAAACTAGCCCGTCAATCTGAAAATAAGTCTGACAGAAATTCCGTCAATCTGCAATTAAAAAAAAAATTATTATTAATTTTTTTTTAAACCAAAACTACTTGCGGAACGCGTTTTCGAACTGCTCTTTATTATATAAACCATTTCATCAGTTTTTCTGCAAAAAAAATTTTTAAACTTGTGTCCCACTTCTGTTACCCAGTATCTGAGATGGTCTCAGATCTATATTATGAAAGAAGATGATAAAAATGGATATGCCGGTGACTAGTTGACAGTTATGTTGATATTAATATTTCGGCCGGTCCGTTTGCATTAAACATTGGATGATCCATTTTTTTCGCTTCCTGGTTTTATCTGTATATAATTATATCCTAGAGAAGTGTCTTTGTCAGATAGATGTACGCATGCACAGGCAGACAGAGGGCGAGATAGAGAGAGAGGGAGTCACACACACACACACACGCATTTACAGACACACACACACAGACAGACAGACACACACACACACACGCACACACACTCACACACACACCTACACTTACACACACACAAACACAGAACGACGTAAAGCGGTGCATGCACTGGCAGCAACGTGCATTAAAGGCACAGTAAACCTCCCGTAAACCATCACAGAGCTCCCCGAGCGTCTACATATGTACAGTACAAGCATACTTCCATTTGAACGCTCAACGAACGGGAACATCCTGGCTGCTTTCTGTCGAGCCTGAGAAATTTTCAAAGAATTTATTTTCGTGGACTTGCTCGTCTACAACAATGGCGCCTCGTTTTGCGCTAGACCTAACTTTTAAAATCATCTAAATAATAAATTGAAAGCTTGTTACACAAACATTCTTTAATCATAAAAGAATTCTTTTTTCATCAAGACAAGATCAGTACAATTCGAAGTTGTGAAAGTTTGAAAAAAGAAAAGCCCGGAAGCAGGGTCACGCAAGGGTCGTAGCAGACGACGGTTTATGCATAGTCCGCCGTTCCTCTCAACAGTCAAAAGCCATCGCTAGAGTTCTTGTGAACCACAGCCGTTTGTTTCGTGCATAAAAACGTGCTATTGTAGATAAGCTCACATCGAGTCGCATTCAAATGACTAACTGACGACTCCATTGTGAAAAAGGGAAACTGGATCACACGGGTTCACGATGGCTCAGGGGTAAGATAAACCACGCAAAAATAAATTCTTTGAAAATTGTTCGCTCTTTACGGAGGGCACCTAGGATGTTCTCAATCGGTGAGTGTTTAAATGAAAGGGTGTTTGTACTGTGTGTAAAAGCCTGACCGTATCTGTGATGGTTTACGGGAGGCTTACTGTGCCTTTAAACTCAGGTCAGCCTGTACCCCGAGTTATATCTGAATCAACACCCAAGATCTCATCGAGACAGACAGATGTACGCATGTTTATATAGACATACAAACGGACAGACATAGAGAGAGAGAGAAAGAGAAAGAGAGAGAGAGAGAGAGAGAGTCACATATAGGCTTACAGACATATAAACACACATACACGCACACACCACACACATACACACACACACACACACACACACACACACACACACACAGAAACACAAACACACTCAAACCAACAGACACACCCACGAACCAACACACACACGCACACACACCCACACACACACACTCACACATATATATATAATTCAAGAAACTCTTTTTCCGCTGCACCACTCCACACAATGAAGGCTGGAAAACTTTTTAAAACTTAAAAAGCTTATTTAAACAACACAATAAAAAGTTCAAAACCAAGCCAGAATGTCGCATCTTTTTAAATCCAAATTTTCGGCCCGCAGGCCTTCTTCAAGGTGCACAGACCAAGCGTCTATTCACGACTTTCCGACCTTGACATTGTAGTGGGGGTCAAGTGGGCGTCGGCATCATTGTCCAATCAGAAATTTTGATGCGCTTCCGCTTCCTGTCCCGCCCAGTCTGCGCAAAAGAAATGGCGCAAAACTGTTTGCGCGGAAAAAGGTGATGAAAAAAAGAACACAACCTGGTTTGATAACCAAATGATTGCGATCTTGCATTCTAGCATCATTTAATGTGGAACAACGACACATCTGATAAACAAATAGCCAGTTTGTTACCAACATGAGAAACTAGGGTTTAGAATCGAAGCGGTAAACCCGGACGCTGTTTGTACACGTAAATCCGGAGAAGCTATCGAAGTAGGTGACATGTCGTTTCACTCCGAGTGTGCCACTGCCAGCACCGGCCCTCTACCCGCCAAACCCCCACTAGGCAGGGAAAGTGGTTCGACCTTGCATGAATGCAGGGCAAGTTCGAGTTTGCTAGCTAAAATTGCGGCTAGTGCTTGCCTTGTCTAGATCTGAAACTTTTTCAATTGGATTTTTTCTCTCTATTATACTGGAATAAGTGGGTGCTTTTCTAGATCTAAGCATCGACCGAATTAGATAATGATGTTCCTTGCATTGCATTCTCCTAAATCTGTTATTCTAACCAGTTTGTTTAAGAATATAATTGTTCATTTTTTGTTGATAAGCTTACAAGATTTTTTCTTTTTTAAGTAAGTGGTTTCACACGTACAACATGAGACCCACATGCACTAGACAATGGAAGTTGAGGTCCTCGTTCAATACCACAAATGCCAGTATTATACTTCAGACTCCTTTTGGAGGAATGTGTGGGGTTTGGGTGTTGAACTTGAAGTGGCAGATTGTTTGCACAGGTATGAATGTTCGTACGTTCGTACGTGCACGCATGTATGCAGGCATTTGTTTGTCAAGCAGGAACATGCAACATTTTGTTGACCGTATGTGAGTGCGTGTGTAATAAAACCAACGACAAACAATACAAAAAGCTCCAGCTCTGCTTCTTCACCAGTCACAGACGCATTGCGTTGTTCAGCTTTCCAGAAATATATTAACTCAGTCAGAACCGGCTTCATGAATATTTTATTTCAGGAAAAAGTCAATCGAATCTACACAAAAAAAGGTTATTGCGTTGTTCTGTCTTTGAGACTGTATCACGTAATATTGAGCTACTAGAAGAAACATGTCTGTGGCATAGTTTGACCCAACAGATAGAGAAGTCAACAGAGGTATTCTGCCGTCAGCAGCTTTATTGCTGTTTTGAATTTGATCTTGCATAATTTTATTACATAATTTTGCAACACACAAAGAAATCGTAATTGAATATTTTACGCAAAATTGAATAATTCGCAAACATGTTTGTATGAACAAATATTATTTTTAGAAAATATGAGTGTGAGGATGGACGTATTTTGAGTGAAGTAGCAGAAATTCTTTTTAAGTTCTTTGGCTTCATGCACACGTTCTGTTAATTACGTTCTTAGCAGGGAGATCCAGATTAATAATACTGCTGTGACAGGTTGTGGTTTCCATACACACTTTGAATACAGGGAAAAAAAACCACAGTTAAAAAAAAAATGTGCACATAGGATTAAAATATTAAAGTGTACAGAATAAAAGCAACATATTTACAAAAACAAATCTCGTGGTTCTCTTGTCAAACCCACTGTAGTAAGCACAGAATAGGAGAGAAGATTTTGGAGAAGGTGGCTTAACCTACTGAAGTAAATGATCAAGAGGATTCTAAGCATCCAGTGCTAAAGCTCTCAAATCACAAGACAAACACACTTGTTGTGGCTAAAAAAAAACATACCCACAAATTGTAAACATCTATTACAAAATTATATATATTGTATGGATCTGTCTTTGTAAAATATACTGTACAGCATTTTTTTTAATAATCTGCACAAATCTCGTGGTTCTCTTGTCAAGTAGTAGGCACAGAAAAAACCTTGTGTTTTGTCTTGTAAATTATACTTTACTAAAATTAATGTGTACAGTATTCTAAGAAAAGAAAAATTCTTCCTTTTTATCATATCAATTGCCTCCCTTGAATTTTATTTGTAAAATAATTCTGAGAAAAAAAGCTTTCTACTTAAAAGCAGTGCAATCAAGAAAATGGGTACAACCTATGTGTATACCTTTATTCCTTATTCTTTTTATTTAATTGAAGATGTCACTATGCAGTTTTACTGATTTAAAAAAAATTCGCTTCAAATTATCTCCCTTGAACAAACACTTCTTTTTACAATTAAATTTTGTTTACACGAAGAGGTAGTTTTAAGGGTATATACAAGAAAACAATATTGCAACCTTAGATGTATTTACATTTGGACTAATTCCATTAAAAAAAAAATTCAAACTATAAATGATAAATCAAAATAAAACAGATTTTGAGGCTGTGCACAAGCTAATAGGATTAAACACGAAAGTCGTACCCAAGAATCGTCAAATACTTTTGCTAACAGCTATACTTAAACATAAGAAAATATGATCTGCATCTCTTGTTATGAAGATGATGGCACTGGTCCACCGAAGTGCATGCCATATATGCTTTACTGTGCGCTCTCCCTCTCAATGGTCTTTCTCTGGCTGACTCGATTCTGAGGAGATAAAAGAAAACACATTCAGTACAAGCTGTACAAAATAACAACAAAACTAGTATTACTTAAAGTAGCTGCTGGTTTCTGAGTATTTGATTGAAGGCCCAATCCGACTTGTAAGAAGTTTGCCCGACTGTCGCAGATTTGGTCAGGTAATTGCATGGAGTAAAATCATGCCTCAATTTGGTAACATACAAACTGCAATATTCTAAGGCTGTGAGTGTGAGAATACATCGGCGCCACTTTTTAAAAACTTTCTTTTTGTGTGTGCGCATGTTTTAGTGCCAAAAATGAATAGGCCGAGTGCTCTCTCTGCAAAACTTGTGTGAAGCTTCAGAGCTCTATCAATGGTTTGAAAGAAAAAACATACTTTTCCATTTTTGACGTTCTTGTTCCCTTCCCTGTGAAATTTACTGTCCGTAGGTTACTGGATTTTGTTAATGTCCGTGAAAACCTCAACTTTTCATTGCTGAGTGCCTAGTGATAGCTATCCCCCTCAACGACCTAGCACTGCTGAATCCTGATTCTTCCCATTGTTTGATTCTGTAATGAAATTGTGTAGTTGGTAGTTATGTGAGCTTCTTCTTGGGGGGGGGGGGTGGGGTGGGGGTGGGGGGGGGGGGTTATTTAACCATCAGATCACAAAGTAAGACTTCATTGTAATGTGCAGATATTTGTTCAGGTAGCCCAGCATTTTCTATGTGAAAACATGTTGCTAACTAACATGAACCCAACCATAAAACGTGATGTAGGTGAGTAGCCCATCTAGAAAAAAGAACCTGTTCTAATTCCGAATTAGAACAGGTTCTTTTTTCTAGATGGGCTACTCACCTACATCACGTTTCATGGTTGGGTTCATGTTAGTTAGAAACATGTTTTCAAATTCTCATCAGGCAATCACGGCTGACACTAAACACAGAACAGGTGGGAAAGACATAATTCAATCTACTCACCTTCCTTGCATTGTGAGACTGGCCATATGAATCTGCTGAAGTAGTTCCTGCACATATTTAATGAAATATTCATCTTAATAACGTGTTAATATCGCTTGTTCTAGCAAATCAGACTTGACAGTTTTCTGAAGGCTTGCACAATTTAAGAGCTTGCCTGTCCCCAATCATTACAATAAGAAACAACATCTAGTATGCAAGTATTTTCAGGGTATGAAGGTTTTAATATAATGTCGGTTCTTCTGGGGGCATGGAGAAACACCTCACACAACACATTTCAAACAATTGAGGTCACACCATAGGTTTACTCACAAACAAACAACAGCAATACAATAAACAGTCTGCAAACGCCTACATGTTGTCTACACTAGGTATAAAGAAACAAAGAAGCACATGAAGACGGGCTTTGTCAAGTAGACCATTATAGCGAATGAGCAACAGCTGATGATCCAGACCACCAAATTGACATGATTTCCCCTTATTTAGTTTGTGATTGTAGTCATATTGACGATGCCTGACTTCAATTTTTCTAAGTAAGTCTCTTGGTGCGTTTACGGATACATTCATTGTCACAATTACGACATGCTAATGTCTAACCTGGGTAAACTTCAATTCATGACTTTTTTTTAACTGGCATAGACATTATGAGCATACCAGAATTATTTTCCTGTTAGACTGTCTTCTTCTTTTTCTTCTTCTGCGTTCGATATTCATGGCTGTCATATCGTCAGGTCAGTGGCTGCCATGAAGTCTGCATAAACCAATTAAATAAATAATTAAGGAAAAAACCCACCCTTACATCATAATAAATCAGAACCATCAAAACCACCCCCCACCCATCCAATAAAACCTGCATACAAAAAACACTTCAAAATAAAAAAATGAAAACATTTAATTCCACTTCAAAAATATAAAAGTTGTTATGTTTTATTTTCATTATCTCTTTACACACACAAAAATTGCTGTGCAAATCTTTTTAAAAACATCAATGCCCGAGACACCAGTAACCTGTTTATGTTGTTGACCTTGTAGCTTTTCAGTTTAAGAGGCTGTTCAAAAAACCGTTTCCCTGGAATCTGCACTATGATAACCATGAATAATACCGTAGGGAAAATATTACATCACCAAGACCTAAGAAATAACACCAACCGACACTCCTCACCCTTATTTCACCCACTATGCCAACCCAAAGACTGGAAAATAATCATCAAATACAGAATGAACAAAAATGCTTGATTTCATTTCTTCAATGATAAGTTGAAAATCTTCATTCTTCATAATAATGTTATTGGCATAATGTGTAATTGCCACAATTTACAGAGTTTTATGAAAAAATGGTGCGATAAAAACCAAAGGGAAAACATTTGTTCATATACTGATACCTTATTTACCTTGTGGCTTGTGTGCCCCAGGTTTAGGAGCTGCTCAAACGTCCATTGCTCCTCAGTCTGCAAGAAATTAAGCGATGGCCTGAAGGAGAATGGAAAAAAAATCCTTTGTCAGCACCCTGTGTTTGTGTGTGGGTGGGTGTTTTAGATAAATAGGCAGGGTGGGGGGGGGGGGGGGGGTGGGTGTGTGCAATAGGTACCACGCCTAATGCAGTCTGCAAAACAAGTGCAACACTTCTACAGAGCTTTTATGATACAAAGCTTCAAATAAGAAACACATTACAATCAAATGAAAGCTGAGCCTGTCATTGCAAAATAAGAAGGAATATACAACAATCCAGTGGCATGTAAAATATTGTTCCTTCAGAAAGATGGCTCTGACAGCAGAAACAATTTAACTTGAAGTTTGAGTCAAAAATTATTTCTCTACATTAGCGAACGTAGGCTACTTGCAGTTATACCCCTCACACATGAAATATTCACAGATTGAATAACAGTTTGTTCCCAATGTTGCTTCCGTGTATCGGTTAGATCCATCTCGGTTAGATCCATCTGCAGAGTACGGATTGTCATCCGTTTAAAAAGGAAAAACAATCAGAACTTGTCATCAGTGATCAACCTACCTTGCAAGAGTGGGGTGAAACACTCACTTCCTGCCAACATGTCTGCAAAAAAAAGAGGAAACAATGCCAATGAAAGCTTAAAATGATTCTTGTGTTCAATATGTGTACACGTGCTTCATTTCATAGGGGCGGGGATATAGCTCAGTTGGTAGCGCGCTGGATTTGTATTCAGTTGGCCGCTGTCAGCGCGAGTTCGATCCCAGGTTCGGCGGAAATTTATTTCACAGAGTCAACTTTGTGTGCAGACTCTCTTCGGTGTCCGAACCACCCCCCGTGTATACTACATTGGGTGTGCACGTTAAAGATCCCACGATTGACAAAAGGGTCTTTCCTGGCAAAATTGCTTGGGCACAGTTAATAATTGTCTACCATACCCGTGTGACTTGGAATAAGGCCGTGAAAGGTAAATATGCGCCGACATGGCTGCAATTTACTGGCCGTATAAAATTTCATCTCACACGGCATCACTGCAGAGCGCCTAGAACTGTACCCACGGAATATGCGCGATATAAGCCTCATTGATTGATTGATTGATTTCTGGGGTGAAAGTGTAAAATATATCGATGGATTGATAGAACAATATAGCCTCAAGTTCACCGCACCAAAAAATACTTATCAATTAACATTGTCATCACTCGATCAGCTATTCCATCTCTTTCATTTTGATTAGTGCTTTTGTGAACAAGAAACACTTAACAAGTGGCTCTATCCCATCTCCCCCCTTTCCCCTATCCCATCTCCCCCCTTTCCCTCGTCGCGATATAACCTTCGTGGTTGAAAACGACGTTAAACACCAAATAAAGAAAGAAAGAAATCTCTTTCATGTGTGTGTGTGATGGTGTGAGCGTGTGTGTGTTTGTGTACGTGTGTGTGTGTGTGTGTGTGTGTGTGTGTGTGTGTGTGTGTGTGTGTGTTTGTGAACAAGCTTTGAAAAACGTATGTTTACCTTGCTCTAGATCTACTGATTTTCGTAGGCGGAGACTTCTCTGCCGTGAGGGGCGGCTTCGTTTCCCTGGCAGAATTCAACATCTTGTTGAAAACATATTTTCTTTTCCTCCGCTTCGTGAGTCACTTGATCCACAGATTTAACGAACATTGAATGTTCTTTTAGTTCTTGTGACGGAAGTACAATCAAGGAAAGTGGGCATTCCTGAGTCCTCTGCTGACTTCATGTCCACAAAGTAAATCGCACAAACTTGCAGGGTTTGAAGGGTAGTTTATTACTTTGAAGAAGAACAGCTAGTCGTCGCTGCCCGTTCAGCATTCTTCGCGCGACTTTTGCAGAGGAAGGCAATGCAGGTTTTTTTCCCTGCTGAATGTTGCCAGGGTGCACAAACTGAGAAAGCATTCCCGATTTTCCACAATGTTCTACTTTTTTAGAGTCTTTTGCACAACATGATTTATAACTGCCAGTGTACGTCTAATTCATGATGCCTACCTGACAGCTGGGTCAAAAGTTACGTTCGAGAAAATATTCGAACTAAGTTCCAAACAACTCGAAGAGCAGACATGTAACATGTGGGATTTTGGCAAGCGGAAACGCCGTAGATCTAATGTCATTCAAGGGTATCGTAATGTGGGAATGTCAAGGCCAGTTTTTGACTGGTTTTGAACTGAAGTTGGGCTCCGAATGGAAATAAACACTTCCTCCAGCTGCGCGACCCATTGATAACAACAGTTGGAACTGGTAGGAAGATGAACAGGTCTTGTGAACTGGCTACACACTGTTACGGTTCAAGTATAAGTTCAAAGTAAACACTCAACTGAGGTGGCAGGTAATGGCGGACTTGACTTCCTTCATAACCAAATATCACTCTTCTGACAAAAAAACGCAAATGCTATGTTAAACCGGAAAATAAATAAACCGGAAAAGGAAGCGCATCAAAACCAAAATGGCAGCCCCCATGAAATCCGAAAGGTCACGGAAAAAAGTCGTGGGTTACAACACAACAATGGAACATCCGATCGTACGACACATACAGACGTAAAGTTACATTCTTCAAAAATTTGATTAGTATTTAGTCTCTACCAGCCCGCATGCCTTTTTGAATGTATCATAAATCAAGGGTCTATGGTTACAATTAAACACATTTTGTATAAATTAAGGTTCATAGAGACTAAAAAAAAGTGTCATATTGATTTCCTGGAAGAAGACAATATTTATTATTATAATTTATGTAGAGGTTACATGCCGAGTCTCAGTGATTATTAAAAATAATGGTCGAAGTTAGCGGATCATGAAAAATGCGAGCTTCAGCGAGCTTTTTCATGACCGCGAACTGAGACCATTATTTTTAATAATCACTGAGACGAGGTGTGTAACCTCTTTATTCCTCCTTTCTTCAGTTATTCAAAGAAAACAGGAGTTTTTGTGCGAAAGTTTGATCGAATCCGAATCACTCAACCAGTCAACCTGCGCAGGCGATCGACTAATGCGCGGTTGTATAGTTCCGTGCAAATCATTCCATTCTGTTTACACTTCTTGTCAGTTTCCCTGTTTTGGACTAAAATCAAGTACACAGATATGCTGTTATTCTGCTGTGGCGGTAAAGGCAGATATTGTGTGTTCTTTTTATGTTTTAGTATCGCTTAAGATAATGTTCTTTCGTCAAATGGCCGGGACTAGCAGACGAACATTTGCACCCGTGTTCCAACGTTAATTACTGTATGAAGTTCAGTTTTCTGGGGAAAATAGTGTATGAAACCGCTTTATGTTGTTTAAATTGATGAGATGTGTGCATTTGGTTGCGTGTGATCTGTTTATAAAATGAAATATTGTTAAAAAACTGACCGTCGGATTGCAGTCAGTGTTGTCGAAGAAACTGCGTTAAAAGAAGGGGAACTACTCTTGTCGCTAGAGTATGAGTTACTTGCCTTGGGAATTTGCTTGTGATGAACGGTTTGTGCACGGCAGATCTAGATTCAGAAAACAACCGAACTCATGGATTTTATATGGAGATTCATGTGTTCAGGCCTGTAGTTGTTAATTTAAATGCGGTATGTTTGTATCGTTTGCTCCAGAAATGTATACTTCGTACATTAGAGCGTTCGGAACTTTTCAGTCGCAAAAGTAGTACCGAAACAGAACAGCTTCTCAACCCATTGCACTATCGAGGATTCAGGCTGTTGCTGGCTCGTTATTTGTTTGGTTGCTGGGTCATTATCGAAAAATAACTAGCTCTACAAGTTTACAGAGGTAAAGAAGCAGAGGGGGGAATAAGTAGAGGTTACATGCCGAGTCTCAGTGATTATTAAAAATAATGGTCGAAGTTAGCGGATCATGAAAAATGCGAGCTTCAGCGAGCTTTTTCATGACCGCGAACTGAGACCATTATTTTTAATAATCACTGAGACGAGGTGTGTAACCTCTTTATTCCCCCTTTCTTCAGTTATTCAAAGAAAACAGGAGTTTTTGTGCGAAAGTTTGATCGAATCCGAATCACTCAACCAGTCAACCTGCGCAGGCGATCGATTAATGTGCGGTTGTATAGTTCCGTGCAAATCATTCCATTCTGTTAACACTTCTTGTCAGTTTCCCTGTTTTAGACTAAAATCAAGTACACAGATAAGCTGTTATTCTGCTGTGGCGGTAAAGGCAGATATTGTGTGTTCTGTTTATGATTTAGTATCGCTAAAGATAATGTTCTTTCGTCAAATGGGACTAGCAGACGAACTTTTGCACCCGTGTTCCAACGTTAATTACTGTATGAAGTTCAGTTTTTTGTGGAAAATAGTGTATGAAACCGCTTTATGTTGTTTAAATTGATGAGATGTGTGCATTTGGTTGCGTGTGATCTGTTTATAAAATGAAATATTGTTGAAAACTGACCGTCGGATTGCAGTCAGTGTTGTCGAAGAAACTGCGTTAAAAGAAGGGGAACTACTCTTGTCGGCAAGAGTATGAGTTACTTGCCTTGGGAATTTGCTTGTGATGAACGGTGTGTGCACGCAAACACTGTACATAAGGAAGACGTGGAACTTGCGAAGAAAATGCGAAAAAGTGTTTGTGGGTTATCGTCCCTAGTCACATGCTGACGGCGAAAACAAAATGGCGGATCGCGTAGGTACCGATCGCGTGCGTGGTGGTGGTAAATTGTGCTCGGCTTTTTGTTGCAAGAACGCCCGTTACAAACAGAGCTGCTTCGGGAAAACTTTCCACAAGTTCCCTAAAGAAGAACAAGTCGCGTAAGGCGAAAATACAATATTTAATCAAGTAGCTGTCGAACTCACAGAATGAAACTGAACGCAATGCCATTTTTCAGCAAGACCGTATACTCGTAGCATCGTCAGTCCACCGCTCATGGCAAAGGCAGTGAAATTGACAAGAAGAGCGGGGTAGTAGTTGCGCTAAGAAGGATAGCATGCTTTTCTGTACCTCTCTTTGTTTTAACTTTCTGAGCGTTTTTTTAATCCAAACATATCATATCTATATGTTTTTGGAATCAGGAACCGACAAGGAATAAGATGAAAGTGTTTTTAAATTGATTTGGACAATTTAATTTTGATAATAATTTTTATATATTTAATTTTCAGAGCTTGTTTTTAATCCGAATATAACATATTTATATGTTTTTGGAATCAGCAAATGATGGAGAATAAGATAAACGTACATTTGGATCGTTTTATAAATTTTTATTTTTTTTTACAATTTTCAGATTTTTAATGACCAAAGTCATTAATTAATTTTTAAGCCACCAAGCTGAAATGCAATACCGAAGTCCGGGCTTTGTCGAAGATTACTTGACCAAAATTTCAACCAATTTGGTTGAAAAATGAGGGCGTGACAGTGCCGCCTCAACTTTCACGAAAAGCCGGATATGACGTCATCAAAGACATTTATCAAAAAAATGAAAAAAACGTTCGGGGATTTCATACCCAGGAACTCTCATGTCAAATTTCATAAAGATCGGTCCAGTAGTTTAGTCTGAATCGCTCTACACACACACACACACACGCACACACACACACACACACACACACGCACAGACACACATACACCACGACCCTCGTTTCGATTCCCCCTCGATGTTAAAATATTTAGTCAAAACTTGACTAAATATAAAAAGGTGGGTTGTGCAGTGATTATTTCATCAGGTTTACCTTCTTCAGAATGAGAATGAATGCAATGGCTCGAGTCAACTCACTCAGTAGACTACAGCGTCAGCGAGTACTTACGACTGTGAGTGTGAGTCAGCAGTCAGTACAAAACAACAGTTTACACTTGATGACAAACTACCCGTGGGCATATTTGCCGAAACCTTTATCAAACCTTGCTTACGGGAAAACTACAGTACAAAGGTACATCACTCATCCGTTTTGCGTTCAGGCAGAGCGTTAGATTTAGACTGAAGATCTGATTTAGCTTTTTTTGTCTTTCCTTTTTGCTTAGTTTAACAATAACATTGTTGTTTTTATTGTCAAACTAGGTGCAGAATATGGATGCAATTCACAAGGCGAGAGGACTTTGAAAAGCTGCAGCCAGCTGATGTTCAAGGTCTCAAGCTTTGTACTGATCACTTTGAGGCCAACCAGTAAAACAATCCTGCAGAGAGGATCACTTGTGTGGAATGCTGTCCCGACATTGTTTGCAGTGCCCAATCCACCACCGAAGGTTATTTATTTATTGGTTTTAGGTTTTTGCAAATCAAAGAAGCACACTAATAAATGCAGGTTGAGTAATGACAAGTTTGAGGCTGATGTAAGAATTGAAAAAAAACAGCATTGTTCCCATCAAATAATGCCTGTTTGCATTTAGCGCAAAATAATGATAAGGCCAACAAAAAAAAGTTACTTATTTTGGATTGACGTCTTGATTATGATGATATGATGAACTTATTTTGCCAAAAAACAGCCCCAAATGGCAACAAAAGTATAGGGTCGGCGTCAACAACAAAAAGTTGTATGTTTCTGGTCACCTGACCCTACCTATGTTTTCCCGATGACCCTAGACTTTTGTTTTTGCATTTTCAAAAATAAAAGGGGTATTCGAAAATCACTTGTTTTCCTGTTTTTCAACAAAATAAGTTAAAAAGATGGTTTAAAAAAAAAGTTTAGAAAAAAAATCTCCACCTTTAGTCATGTTAGGCCACAAAAAAAGTCTGTTAAAGGTAACATAGGCCCCCCCAAAATAGCGTCGGTAGGTCGGCTTTTTATTTTTGTATTTTAGCCATCTGAATATTTTAATTTTATTTTTTAATGCCCCAAAAAAGTCTAGGGCCGGTGGGAAAAAAATAGGGTCGGTCCGGATATCGTAAACAGATTATTTTTTGTTTTGCCTTACCAGAAACATACACTTTTTTGTGTGGCCTAAGACCAATGCCATGAAATTGGGAGAATTGTTTCATTGGGACTGGGTGTTGGTTGTGAGTTTGTCAGTTAAAGAGCTGTGCATTTGCAGGTTGCTAGTGGGAGGAAGCCACCATCGCAAAGGGTAGCTACAAATGAAGCCAGCACCGACCTGTCGCCTGATGCACAAATTGTTCAACCAGGTAAGAGATTTTTAACCATGAAGAACACCCTGACATCAAAAAATGTTTAAACCCATCCATTACATAGTTGATAATTGCTGTATAGGGTGACGGGCGCTGTGGCGGGGTGGTAAGACGTCGGTCTATTAACTCGGAAGGTCGAGGGTTCGAATCCCGGTCGCGGCCGCCTGGTGGGTTAAGTGTGGAGATGTTTCCGATCTCCCAGGTCAACTTATGTGCAGACCTGCTAGTGACTTATCCCCCTTCATGTGTACACGCAAGCACAAGACCAAGTACGCACGAAAAAGATCCTGTAATCCATGTCAGAGTTCGGTGGGTTTTAGAAACACAAAAATACCCCGCATGCTTCCTCCGAAAGCGGCGTATGGCTGCCTAAATGGCGGGGTAAAAACGGTCATACACGTAAAATTCCACTTGTGCAAAAAAATGAGTGCGTGTGAAAGTTTCAGCCCACGAACGCAGAAGAAGAAGAAGAAGAAGAAGAAGCTGTATAGGGCGGATGCATGGATGAATGAAATTGTACCTGTAGTTCCCACACGTAAAGATGTTATTTTATGTGTTTTGTGTGTGTGTTTTCTTTTTTAGATGACATTCAGGCGATCCTGGAGGACATAGGATGTAAAGCATCAAAGTCGTCATCCTCCCCATCCCCTCGTGAAGCGGAACTTTGGCAGAAGGTCAACAAACTGAGGAGCAAGGTTTTCCGATTAGAAAAGAAAACGATGGAACCCCGTGTAAAACGAGCGAGTAAATTAGCCAAGCCTCCCAAGAAAGACTTTGTAATAGAACAGTTGTCTCATATATTATCAGGCGAGGCGAGCTATTTTGCCATTTATGCCTGTTACATATTTACCGGTTATCTGCTGCTGTGTCCAATCCTGGCAGAGACGGGAACGCATGTTACCAAGGAGCCGAAGGAGAGTCAATGAGATGAGAGAATGTGATTAACAATTGCCAACTCTCTCCGTACAAAGAGGGTCCAAAGTTGTATCAAAATATAGATGGTCGGCAATTCAAAATAAAAAAAGACAATAGACAAAACATGTACTTCGGCTCATAGAGCCTTCTTTAATTTTTGACTCATTAAGTCCATGCTCCGAGAGTCCTTTTTTTAATTTTGAATTGCCTACCATCTATATTTTTATACATTTTCAAAAAGATTCAACAGTCACCTTCCGTTATTCTTGAACTTGGCTATCCCAGCCTTACCTCAACATTCGATATTCCTGTGATATTTTTGACGTAAAATCAATTTTTACTGTAAAACTCTTCGGCAAGAGGATTGGTCCAAGCAAACAAATAATAAACTTGTTAAGATTTTTCCTGATATTTCCGATCAATTGCCTATGGTTTTATTTAGCTAAAAGATTCAAACGTCACACCTATGACTCATGGCTATTTTTAAGGGGGGAGTAGCATCCCTGGTGTGTTGTTTGTGATGTACCTTTTAGTCTGTTTACAGTAACATAGGCACACAAAAAGAGGGTCGGTAGGTCGGCTTTTCTTAATTTTTTTTTTTATAACCATCTTTTTAAATTATTTTGCAAAAAAACAGGAACAAAATTGATTTTTTTTTCTTTTTCTTTTTCTCCAAATGCCAAAAAAAAGTCTAGGGTCGGCGGGGGAAAAATAGGGTTGGTCGGGATACCGTAAACAGACTATTTTGCTTTGTTTTGCCTAAGCAATGACTAACAAACTTTCTTTAGGGTCTGACATTGTATATACTATACAATTTTTGGGGTATTAACTAAATACATGTATACAGTTTTTGATTCCTTTTATACTTTTTCACAAATTAGCTCCCCTCCCCCCCCCCCCCCCCCCCCCCTTTCTTTTTGTAGTCTGCCCTGGGGGCGGGAGGTCTCCCAATTTCGGTTTCTAGGGTCACCTTATGCTTCCATATGAGCTGAGAACTTAATTTAAAATGGGCCTCGATTTTTTTTTATTTGTATTTTGAAATTGTGCCTTTGTCCAGTCACATGATTTCACTTTGTACTTAAAAACTTGGCACTGTCATCATTTATTGCTATTTATTGTTCAGTTGTTCAGTATTTATTGCTATTGGGCATCAGTTGTTCAGTTGCCCTGTTTCGAATGAGCCATGCATGCATTATGGATGTGTTTAGCGAATTGGGATACCTAAAGCAATGTAAAAGAAACAATGTGAAGCAAACATATAGCACCAAATAAAATAACCGAATCAGAATGGAAACTTCTTCGGTGTGTGTGTGTGTGTGTGTGTGTGTGTGTTTGCTGTTTTAAATACCGAAAATGTGAAAATAAAGCAAGTCACAGCATGAGAAAGATCGACTGTACTAGTCATGACAAAGCAGGAGACACCCTGGTCAGCATGTAGAAAAGGGGAATAACTCGTATTTAGCCATTCTCATTTCTAAGCATGCCCAATGAGGAAGTTATCCTTCTTCCCATTGTAGTTTCTTTGACGGTGTGTGCACAGCAGATCTATATTCAGAAAACAACCGAACTCATGGATTTTATATGGAGATTCATGTGTTCAGGCCTGTAGTTGTTAATTTAAATGCGGTATGTTTGTATTGTTTGCTCCAGAGATGTATATTTCGTACGTATAGAGCGTTTTGAACTTTTCAGTCGCAAAAGTAGTACCAAAACAGAACAGCTTCTCAACCCATTGCACTATCGAGGATTCAGGCTGTTGCTGGCTCGTTATTTGTTTGGTTGCTGGGTCATTATCGAAAAATAACTAGCTCTACAAGTTTACAGAGGTAAAGAAGCAGAGGGGGGAATAAATGCGTTTATTTGTAACCCTAGACACTTTGAAGGAGGCTTGCGTGCTAGCAAAGACTATAAACTTGAGATAATGATTTTCTGGAAGACAGTAATATTACCGTCTTCATGTGACATACTACATGTATGTTCTATTGATAAATGTGTTTAATTGTAACCATAGACCCTTGATTTATGATACATTCAAAAAGGCATGCGGGCTGGTAGAGACTAAATACTAATCATATTTTTTAAGAATGTAACTTTACGTCTGTATGTGACGTACGATCGGATGTTCCATTGTTGTGTTGTAACTATAGACGCTTGGTTGAGAGGGAAACACTCACAGGCACTCGTCACGATCGGGTCGGGATCAAAGTGGGCGGGGCCTGTGCGCTCTCAGGACTACTACTATTACAAGGACCAAGGTAAAACTCTCTTCGCATTTAGGAACCTACGCTAATTATGATGACGCGAGCTTCCATTCAAATTAACTTAGGCAACGATGGTTCGATGACGTCATCCAATAGTCACATCACAGAAGGAAATGTACAAATGCTGAACGTAGCCCATTTTAGCTCGACTTATTAGACAGATAGGCTTGAGGAGAATGATAATAACAAAGTTATTAACAGAATGCAGACCTCAATGATCGTGAGAACGCACAATACACCACTAAACAGTTCCGACGTTTACATGGAACAAAGAAGGAAAATCACGTGACCGCACAGACGCCTCTCATTGGCTGCGTCATTTTTTCGAGGAAACAAATCGTCTGCAACACAGCTGTGCGTATGTTCTGCGACTGACGAGTCAGACACTTGTGTTTATTTTGTTGTTTTGTCGATGTAAGTTCAGCGATTATCGATGGCATGTCACTGCCCGATGATTGATTGTGACAACGGAAGCTACCGTCTTCAAAATGGAAAGCTAAACTTTGCAAAATTCAGTCCGACCAGGTTCCACACGAGTCTGTGGCCAACCACCGTTCAGGTAAGCGCAACACTGTAACAGTTCTTGATCAACTTATTTTATTGCCTGACATTCATGCGATTTATTGTTTTTTTCTGCAAATTCCATAGCATGATTACAAAATCGTTTAGCTAGACCTGCATTTATACAGCTTTGAACGTTACAAAAACTGCACTGCAGTGTTTGAATCTGCTGTGCATGAGGTCAAAATATTTGGCTCACTTTCTGTGTCAGTGTTTCCGTTTCTTGTTTTTTTGTTTTACTTCATGTTGTTAGAGCATGGCTGTGATTAAAAAGCAATAAAAATTGCTTTGTAGAGCCATAAATTGTTAAATCTGATATGCATCTGTCTGTTTTCAACAGCTTGCATCCGCATCCAACACACAAGAAGAAACCAGCACAACGAGATTAAAGTGGATTCGACTCATCAGCCGTGTAGACACAACAGCAGACGGAAGGCACAAGCTTTTTTCACCTGCAAAAGATGCAAGGGTTTGTTCTCTACACTTTCTTGATGGCACACCAACTGCAGAGATTTCTTTCCCAACACAAAACTTGGGATACCCTGGATTTCAACACAGAGTAAGTTTTTTTTAAAAATAATTTTCTTGTTATATTTTGTGTGTGTACGCAGTAAAGAAGATGGGAAGGTGTTGAATGTATTTGTTCACACATGCTGCTTCTAGTATCACTATGATGTGTCTGTTCCTTACAGCTTGAGTGATTTAATTGACTTTTCGTCTGTTCGTGTGTTCTGAAATCTGAACAAGAATGAATGTGGGAAGCCAAGCTAAGTTTTATGTGGGTGGTTTGTTTCCAGAGTGCGATTTGATCAACATTAGGAGAGCTCTCCATAGAAGCCAAAGGAACAAAAACAAGTGTACCGGGGAATTCACAGAGGGAGTTCTGTATTGCACTGAAAATGACTACAGTGGGTCCAAATGACCACCTTTATAAGTTGAAGTTGGGGGCATTGAACCCAAACGGACAACATATGTGGAGAACCCTGCATGAAGATGTAATACTACCATAAATACTGACAGAATGAACCCTGTTTGGCAATGTTTCAGACAGCAAGAGTGCTGATAGACATACCCCGACCAAAGCACCGGCTAGGCAGAAGAAAATGGGCAATGCGAGATCTGGAATTCCAGTTTGAGGCGTGCCAGGCCCAAGGATCATCAAGGGAGAGGAATGGTGTGCACAGCTAGTTGATTGCCAGAAAAGTGTGACTCTGGCCCTGAACAAGACCCATTCGCGACGGAAACATTTCTGGGTGCTCTTGTTTTTGCTTATTTCTTGATATTTTTTTGTGTATAAGCAGATGCCAACTTAATGCAGACAGAAAAAATACATGGTTATTCAGAAATCTGATTTCTCGCAGAACATATCATATTGCACTGGTATAGCCACGACTAGTCTCTTCCAATTAAATCATGTTTTTAGTGTCACCCTTTGTAACAAGAAGATGGCAGGAAAAAGTCAACAATTCTAAAAATACAAGAATTTTTAGCGATCAACCAATGAGTATTGACCCTAAACGTTATAGTATAGATGAGATGTTGTTTATGCAACAGAGACGATGATTAGACCTTTAAAGCCATATGTACTCGATGACTATACACGCTAATTGCTTTACCAACAGCTGGAGACATGCTAAATTAAGTTCCCTGCAAAATATTGTGGTCTAGGACCCCTTCAATGTTGAGATATGTTAATTTTCATCTGGATCGTCCTATTTATAGATTTGCCAACAGAGGTAGCGTTGACGCAAGGGAAATAACTCCGCGTCTTTGTTTACATCCAAAGTTTTTGAGACTCTAAAACAAGCTGTAATGCATGTATATGGTCCGCGCATGGCGACATATCGTCATTACATGGTCTTATGGTGTGTTTGACATCGATTATGGGCAAACTACACTTTGTAAACACGGAGCGCGTACATATGCCTTTAAGGATCTAGCCTATCTGTTTCGCTAATATAGGTAGAATAAAGTACATGTCACCAGAGTAGCCAAGAGCAACCTTTAACAATTTACTGGTTTGTTTTCATTTGTTTGAATGTTTCTCTCTTCTTCCTGCGCACAGTCTTCTCTCCATTTCATGTCACCTGTGCATACCATAACATGTTCTGAGAAAAAATGTTTGTTTGGCTCACATTTTGTGTGTGTCTTTATTGATGTTCGTATGATGCAATGAGTATGTCAGAACAAAATCTGAGTTCTCGTACTTTGAAATGGAGAATGAGAGACAAGACAAAGCATTACAGCACAAAGTCAAACATATCAGCACTTGCAAACAAAATGCACACAATACAGTCAGCTCAAAAAACTTTACTTATGTTGATAAACTTATCACTAGCAGCAGATCAAATCTGATGACTTCATCCACTTGGCAATGAACATATTGGGAAGAAATATATCTAGTTTCATATATTTATATATATATACCAAAAACACACATGTAGTACAGTAAAAGTCATATCTATAATGGTGTACACAGGAACCTTCCTTTTCAGAACTCCAAACAATAATCTGATAAAAAAAATTCCAGTACAGAAAAAGATGGAGTCTTAAAATGTAGGAAAACTTACATAGGTTTTGACAAGACAAACATTTATATTTTAGATGCGACCCACCCTACTACCTTTCAGGCTAAAAACTTACAGAAACGAAGCAGCTGTTCAACAATGTTGCTCTGCCCATTACATGTGTAAAGACAGGGGCGGATCAGTTGCTTTGTAAGGGGGGGGGGCACTTTGAATCGAAAGTGAATGTGATGGGCGCGAAGCGCCCGAATTTGCTAGGGGGGTCCGGGGGCATGCCCCCCCCTGGAAATTTGTTTTGCCCAAAGAAGCAAAATGGTGCCATCTGGTGCCATTTGAACTTAGAAATGGTCATAGAATCAGCATAGAAAAATCTTTTTTTTTCTTCTTCTTTTTTTTTTTTTTTCGGGGGGGGGGGGGGGGCACGTGCCCCCTGTGCCCCCCCCCCCCCCCCCCCCCCTCGTCCGCCCCTGAAAGAGTAGAGCTTAATGCCTGGATCTGGCAAAGCATTTACATGAGTTGACAAATTGTTGAAATAAGAGTCGTCAGGATTGTTTACTTTGTGGAAGGGTTGCTCTCCTTGTTTATCTGTGTGGTTTCATAGTTAAGAGGAAAAAGCTGTTTTGTTAATAACGCTTTCCCTACTTCTACTAGTTCCTCCTGTTGCTGCCTGTATCAAAACGGGAAACAGGATTGGATTACTTTGGGAACAAGAGGTTGTGATGGCTGGCTCTGGGAAACAGGTGGTTGTGATGGCTGACTCTTGGAGACACCTAGAAGTCTCTTTCTGATTTTGACAAAGATGCAATCAGGGGCTTCCTCCTCCAAAATGACTTGCAGCCTGTTGCACATGGTCAAAACCCTGCCAAAAGGGAAAAAAATAAAATAATCAATATGAGAAAGAGACAGGAGACAACAACTTTTACTAAAGCATCATTTAGGACAATTTACCAAGTTGTACATAACAAATTGCTCACAAATTTGAGTGCAACTTGCATGAAGAGCATTTGCAGGGATGGCCAGATCTCAAAATCTTCACTTGCCAGACAGGCGGGTCATTTCAAGAAAGTCCAGTCCACCAAAAAGAATTGCTTGCCGGGTACAAACCCCAGTTGCTATAACTGCATTGTTTATAACGTTTTTAAACTAGAGTATTACAACCAGAAGTGTTGCATTTGACGAGAATTTTCACTAGCCAACCAGGTGAGTTGCCAAGCGGTTTTAACTAGCACAGCGGATTTTTTGTACTCGCCCCTGGTCATTAGTCAGATCAGATGATTTGACCATCCCTGAATTTAGAAAGTCTGTTCAGTCATTGCTGATTAACTGTATCACTATCAGTATCACTGCACTTTTTTTTAAAAATTATATGTATATAACATATACTGCTGACAGCGACAGGCATAATTTTAGTGTGTGTTAATACTAGTATGCTGGTTTTTTCAGATTTTGACACATTCCCTGTTCACTGAAACCAAAATGTTGTTAGGCCACACAAACCATCTTGCAATTCAACTTGAACCATTCTCTTGTTCAAAAGTAAAGTGCAAATATGATTTATTTTAAAAAAAAGTAGAGAGGTTTCCTACCTGTAAGCCTTTCCTCCTTAAAACTCGTTGACGAGGCGATGCATGAGGTCGAGCTCACACTCACAGGCAGCCGGTGATGAAGACGCTTGGCCACAGGAATCGCCCATCTTGCTGCCTTTCAATCCAGTTGTGATGATGAATGGATAAGGATAAACTTGAGCACACCTTTCACATACAACTTCTGCTTGTACTCTCGAAGAAGCACCCTCTCTGCATTTTCTGCTTCACGGTCAACAGGAATCCCATCTCCCAAGTTCCAAAGCAGGAAAAGCTCTAAAACAAAAAGGCCTTGAGATCAAATCACAGTTTTTCGCACCTGTGGAAGGCATTCTTTTTCCCCCCTCATCACCATTTTGTATGTAAACTTACAAAATACTCACTGACTCAGCTGGGGGTAAGCTTAGCAGCTATACAAACTGGCAGTGGCAACTTAGTATGCATGTTTGTTGTTTCTAAAAAATCTAACCCACACGTCAGATTGAAAATGGAAAACTTTAGCATACACTATCACAACATGTATGCATCACGAATCGGAATATAGTTATGCTTCATAGTAAGTTAGATTCCATGGACAGATCAACGGCACTTATTCAAGTTTTTGACTTTAATCAACTGAAAAGTTACAGATTTACAGAAGTTGCTTTTTTGAAAATATTACAATGCACGCGAAAGCGATCTGTTCAATATATAAACAAGTCACGTAAGGCGAAAATACAACATTTAGTCAAGTAGCTGTCGAACTCACAGAATGAAACTGAACGCAATGCAACGCAGCAAGACCGTATACTCGTAGCATCGTCAGTCCGGGCTTCGTCGAAGATTACTTGACCAAAATTTCAACCAATTTGGTTGAAAAATGAGAGCGTGACAATGCCGCCTCAACTTTCACGAAAAGCCGGATATGACGTCATCAAATACATTTATCAAAAAAACCGTTCGGGGATATCATACCCAGGAACTCTCATGGAAAATTTCATAAAGATCGGTCCAGTAGTTTGGTCTGAATCGCTCTACACGCACGCACGCACACACATACACCACGACCCTCGTTTCGATTCCCCCTCTATGTTAAAACATTTAGTCAAAACTTTTTTTTTTTTTTTCCTTACACCTGTTCCTTGTCCCGGTGTGCACTCACGCCGCCCCGTCCCTGCACTCACTGTTCCATGCACATCTGAATTTCGTTCCGCTGCCAGACTTGTCGATTTTACAGACGCTCCAGGGAGGGATGTCGGGTCGTTGCGGTAGGCTACCCTCGGAAGATGACACTGCACTTCTGCTGAGTCACTTCGACGGTGTTCAGTAGTGGGTCTGTCCCGAGCTAACGGACGCAGCCCACTACCTACTATGCCCCCTACTAACGACATTGACAGCTAAGTCGTGGAGCCAGACTGAGTGAGGGTCCCCTCCAGAGAGCAGACCGCCACCACGTCCCTCCGTCGACCCCCCAGAACGTCACACGTTGAGGACTGACAGCAGAAGTACTATTCAGGGAAGGATCGAACAGGAACACTGAGACCAAGGTCACCATGAGAGCTCCGGGCATGAAGGGCCACAAGAGCAAGGACACTTTATAATTTTGGATGATTAATGAGATGAGGATGATTATAATGATGATGCTATGGATTTCCAATTTGGTTTGAGACTACGTGACAGGGCAGCACTCTACGCTTACTGTCATAATATATCCTGGTGTCAACCAGGCCCGAGAACTGCCGCACCTGCGGTGTTGGTCAGGTAAACAGAACCTGAGCACCCTCAAAGTTGCATTCGTTAAGTGAATGACACTCGGCTGTGTGATTCCAGCCTTCCCATAGGAACCATAGCACTTCCACTCTGGGTAGGAGCCGACCGTAGCCCGAAAAACCCACATGACCCTGATGGGATTCGAACCCACGACCTCCCGGCCCACAGCCCGATGCGCTAACCACTGCGCTACGGGGGCCGGTATTTAGTCAAAACTTGACTAAATGTAAAAAGCAGATGTGGTATGAGACAGTAAGTAAGAGAGTATTAATATATCCTACACACTGTACTTTGCATACCTCACCAAACCTTGATCTCTTCCAAAGCCTTGTGCAATTTCATATGTCAATTTAAGCAAAGAGACGTCACTCTAGTAAGTATGGGGTGACATAATAGTTATAAAATTATCCAAAGGGAAAAAGCTGTCAAATTTATCAGGAACCAATATGCCGTTTGACTTAAAAATACATTTTTACAAAACCAGTATACATATGATTTAATTTGAAACATTATGAATATGAATTCATTACCTTGTAGTTTGGTTGTGGGACAATATGTCCAGATGGCGACTTGAAATCCCTCGTTGAATTTAATGCACTGGATTCATTCTGTGGTATGGCATATGTCAATTTTAAGTGAAAAAACAAACAAACCACACAGACATACACACTCACAAGAAACTTAGTGCACATCGAAGCATCAGAACACAGAGCAATACATGGATACATTGGAACCAAGGACTACTTTAGTAGTCCTTGATTGGAACCCATCATTTATCAGTACTATCACTTTTGCATAAAGCACACTTTTGTGCAGCAGGACAAAAATAATAATTTTGCGGGATATGATAATTATCTAATTCAGTGTTAATTTAACTTTCAAAAATAATATGTATCATTGAGTTCGTCAATAATAATTTCAAAAAGTAAGCCAGAAACAATAACAAATGAACATAATAAATACCTGAAAAAGCGACTTTCTTGCTGCAGATTTACCACTGTGGTTGTCTGCTATTGCCTATTTAAACAAGAAGGGCAAAGCCCATATGACTCACATGCGTGACCTTGACCTTTACATTCAGGGTCAAGGTCAAATAACTAAACCTAGCAATGACATCATACACTAAGAACTGCTTTACACATTTTTCCTACCAAAATACATGTGACCTTGACCCAAGGTCAAGGTCATCCAAGGTCATGCAACACAAAGCTGTTAATTCAAGACATAGGAAGTACAATGGTGCTTATTGGCTCTTTCTACCATGAGATATGGTCACTTTTAGTGGTTCACTACCTTATTTTGGTCACATTTCATAAGGGTCAAAGTGACCTTGACCTTGATCATATGTGACCAAATGTGTCTCATGATGAAAGCATAACATGTGCCCCACATAATTTTCAAGTTTGAAACAGTTATCTTCCATAGTTCAGGGTCAAGGTCACTTCAAAATATGTATACAATCCAACTTTGAAGAGCTCCTGTGACCTTGACGCAAGGTAAACCAAACTGGTATCAAAAGATGGGGCTTACTTTGCCCTATATATCATATATAGGTGAGGTATTCAATCTCAAAAACTTCAGAGAAAATGGGAAAAATGTGAAAAATAGCTGTTTTTTTAGACAACATTTATGGCCCCTGCGACCTTGACCTTGAAGCAAGGTCAAGATGCTATGTATGTTTTTGGGGGCCTTGTCATCATACACCATCTTGCCAAATTTGGTACTGATAGACTGAATAGTGTCCAAGAAATATCCAACGTTAAAGTTTTCCGGACGGACGGACGACTCGGGTGAGTACATAGACTCACTTTTGCTTCGCATGTGAGTCAAAAAAAGGGGTAAAATATAGGTAATTAATATACCATTAGCTTAACCGAGCGCTGGTGTAGCAATGTCCGAATTCTTCGGATGTCAGCTTTCTCACTCGATATATACTTGAGACTGAAATAGCTGTTCCCTAGACAAATTAAAGAAGTAAACTTATAAGGATAAAAAGCATGTCAGTTTCTTGCAATTCAAGGAAAATTGTGGTGAGATTGAATATATTGCAACCCATAACATTGAGTGGTTATGTCCCTTAGATTGAAGATGAATCAAATTTTAATTTAAAAAAATTGGTTTGACAAATTTGTTCCCATAAATCTAATGTCAGAACTATCAGAGGGTGGTTGAAATTAACCACATGCTTTAATTCTGTTATTCTAGGGAGAAAATATCCCGCGATACCATGGATGCACGGAGCTGTAACTTAATATACGTAACATATACATACCACAATAGCTGTTAATAACATTTATACCTGGCGTTTTGCAGTAGGCGTCTCTCCTGTTGGTGACCTGTGTGCCCTCTTTGTCCCAGATTTGTCCTCTGACCAAAACGATGGGGCTTCTTTCATCCTGTGGTACGACACAGTTAGATATGTTACCAGCGGCACAACATTCTATCCTGATGCGTTTTGTTGTTTCATGTGTTGTGCTTAAGTATTGTGATTGTAGTGTAAATGTGTTTTTTTCTTCTTCCAAGAACATAGTATTATGCATTTGAACAGTAGTACATGAGGGAAGGGGATTGTCAGTATGGAGTTTATGAGATATGTACATTAGGCTTGTTCATGTCCTACTTATAGGCGCGCGTGCGTATCTAATGTTGATAAGCAAATTTAGTTTGGGAGCAAGTATTTTTGTCTGCTCATACTGACTGTGCTGGCAAAGAGAAAACTGTGAGTAATGAATAACAAGATGAAAATAAAGTTGACTTTCGCACAGAAAATACCATACTACATTCACGCTCTTCAAATGTAAATACACCATATTGACTAGCCCATCAAATCCTGGCTGACATTCTGCCCATAGCTGCTTGTGTGTTTGTGTTTTCGTTCTATTTGTATGGGTGGGGTACCATGGAAGCTAGTGTAACGATAGATTCAAAGAAGCCTTGATAATATTTTCACAACAAATTGATTTTACTGTCTATATTTTGTAAAACATAAAGGATTACAAAATAAATCAGTGTTGGTTTTGGGTGGTCACAGAAGCCAGTACTTGTTAAGCTGTTATCACTGGAACCCCTAATCAGAAGTTGGTACTTTGGCATGTGTTCATACTGGTGCAGCGGTATATATATATGTTACAGTTAATCTGTGAAACCAGGGAATAAATGTATTAACTAGGTAATACATGAATTAACTGACGGAAAAAACCAGTTAATTCATGTATTACCTAAAATATTTTAGTTCATACACGTATTCCCTACTTTCACAGATTAACTGTAACATATATATAATGTGAAAGATAGAGAAAGCTCCTATTTTTGCTTAATTGACATATTTATTTTAAAAAAAAAGATAGAAGTAACTGTTGTAAAAATTGCAATCGTAAAGAAAATGTAATGGCAGTAAACTTGGAAAGCACAGCTAAGGGCAACACTGTAGAATGCACCGCGCGTCTCCAACCACTGTGATCAAAAATAAGTCAACTTGAGTGCGCTATCAATAATTATTTACAATGCTTCAGTTCTACCACAGGTGGAAGGTATCATTCGCTGGACCACCACTATCATAGTCTTACTATGATATTGGTAGTCTTACTATGATAGTGGTAGTCCAGCGAACAATATTTTCCGCCTGTGCTTCAACATCACCAGTGAACACAACCTGGGAAGCAAACATCTAAATCTAATATTTGATTTTGACCTAAATCTTAGTAATTATAGCAGAGAAAAGACTTACCATTCTGCGCATCTGTCATGAATTCCGTACACACAAAACTGATGACAGTTAAGAGTGACATAACTTGAGCCAACGGGAGTGACCAACAGTCGACAGAATAACACTGACAGCCGTCGTCCGAAGGTGGCTGAACGGACGTGAACCTAACGAAAATAAAGCACGTTCAGCAAATCAAATTATAAAACATACACGTAAAATATCAGGTGCTCTTCTGTCATCTGCTCTTCATACTTCATTATTTTGCACGTAAATCAAACCCTAAATTTTACACTGATAAACGTTGTTCGCTCGACCCTAGAGTATGGGGCAGTTGTCTGGGACCCATATATTTAAAACTGGATACCGACAAAATCGAGAAGATTCAACACAAAGCAGCGAGATTTACCTGCAAATATTACAGATCCATGGAGAAAACCCGGTTGCGAGAGATGCTGCAGAGACTGAACTTGCCATCAGACTCGGCACTTGCTGACCGGCGTAGACAACTTCGCCTGACGATGCTGTACAAGATAGCTGGAGGGTTAATACCAGCCATACCCCCAGAAAGTTTTCTCACACCCGCAGAGAAGAACAAGCGGAAAATCAGACCAACAAAGCCTATAACAACTCGAGGCCATTCAAAATTCCAGTGTTAGTGTTAGTCTGCCACACGAACGACAACAAAGAAGGGAAGTAAGCCTGAAGGGGTTTACGGGAGTTGTCTGCCCCATTATCGAAAGATACTTCCGGTTATAACCATCAGAAAACAACAAATTGTGCGTTCTCACGATCATTGATGTCTGCATTCTGTTAATAACTTTGTTATTATCATTCTCCTCAAGCCTATCTGTCTAATAAGTCGAGCTAAAATGGGCTACGTTCAGCATTTGTACATTTCCTTCTGTGATGTGACTATTGGATGACGTCATCGAACCATCGTTGCCTAAGTTAATTTGAATGGAAGCTCGCGTCATCATAATTAGCGTAGGTTCCTAAATGCTCTCTTCGTTGCTCTAGACCGAACGGAAGTAGTGAAGTTATCAGACGACAGACAGGTTGCGCATGTTTTCTGCGCATGTGACCCCGTGACCAGGCATAATTAAAAAGTTGTCAGCGGCGTTCGTCAGTCGATCTGTCTGTTCACCACCAACTTTCCTATTCCTTGATTCTTCTTGCAACTTCCAGATAATAGGATGCAAACATAAATTTAGATTGTATCATCCTTGTGATGGAGTTGGAAACCATGGATTCACCAGAGAAAATATATAGCTGATTCGGCCAGTGTGACCAGTGCATCAAGTCTTCGGATCGTTTTCGAAAACTGGAAAATCTGTTTTGTCAGGGATTGTGGTTGTGTTTCAACCACGAGCAGAGATGAGAGAATTGTTTGTTTACTGCCGATGAACTCATTCAAAGCCTGTTGTTGAACGTCACGAAACATATGACCCATGGTTTTGACCATGTTCTGCTGAAGACGTAACGGAGTCCACATGTGAAGGTGAGCGAATTTTCGAATAGATAATCCCAAACACATGTATCCTCAACCCTTCAGCAGGTTATTTGAAAGAGAGAGAGAGAGAGAGAGAGAGAGAGAGAGAGAGAGAGAGAGAGAGAGAGAGAGAGAGAGAGAGAGAGAGAGAGAGAGAGAGAGATTGGGTAGCGTGGGTATGGCAGCTCACTCATTCAAGTAGATCTCAAACTCAGTCTGTGCACCTAGTTCAGTTGTAATTTAGATCTAACGACCAGAAGCAAATGACAAGTTAGGGGATTTTATGTTTCCTCTCTCAGATTGATGTGATTTTTAAAAGCGAAGGGGAGGGGTAAATCCGTTTTAAATTGTAATTTAAAGATTCATAGCTGAATATGGAAGCAGCAATTATCGAGTGATACCAACTACAGATTATATTTCATCAGGTTTACACATCAGTTGTCCAGTCACACAATTTCGGCTATCGGGTGTAGATCTACATTATGCATCAGAAGTTAATTATTTGACACATAATTTTAGGGGTATTGGCACTTTTGCAGGTGGAGTATTCTACATTGATGACTGATAGTGCTGGAACAGCAAATTGCAGAAGAACTTTACAAGAAGCCTCATATTCAGTGGAGCTACAGACGTAACAAAGAAACATCCGTTTACACAGCGGATGCTTGGGGAACTGCATGCAGGCCGAACACGGAAAACCCGAGGCGACATGCATGAGCAGAACTAATCTCTTGAGGAATAACAACAGAAGGTCAACTCTTCATCTCTGAGTAAGTTCAGACACCTATTCTTCAATGGTTTAATTAGGACATGTTATCAGAAAATACAAGATCATCTGTGTGTGTGTGTGTGTGTGTGTGTGTGTGTGTGTGTGTGTGTGTGTGTGTGTGTGTCAGTGTGCGTGCGCGCGCGCGCGTGTGTGTGTGTGTGTGTGTGTGTGTGTGTGTGTGTGTGTGTGTTTTCTAGTAACACATTTTTATTTTACATTTTTAGTTAGAGCTTTGACTATTTACACACTTCTAGGAATTGACTTTTAGACATGATTTATTACCTGATTAATTACCTGTCTAATTACCATTTTGAGTTATGCACATGTTTGCGTTTATGCAAAACAGCTTGTCTTCAGCTAGGTTGTTCTTCTTCTTGGTTGTGGGGGTGTTTGTTTGCTTGTTTCCTCTGTTTTTAGTTTTGTTTCTTTTTTTTATTTGAGAAACTCTGTGTGATAAGAGAGTGAGTGTACTACGTACAAAAGCAAAACAAATAAGTAGATGGAGAGGTGAAAGAAAAAAGCTGCAGTGTTTTGGCTTAAGGACAATACGCACTAATGATATTCTGAACTGTTTGTTTCAGTAACAGTCTGATGGACAAGAACTATACAGTGGAGAGGAAGTGGATTTACCTTAGCGGCCAACTTTTTCAAGATTTATCACAAAAGTTTTTCAATCAGAGGGCCTCCAACATGTCAAAATGTACCGGACAGCAGGCTGATTAGCCAGTGGTCACAACAGTGCTTCAAATCAGAAAAAAAAGTGTGGACCAGTGAGAGAAAAAAAACCCAGGCCTTGACATTAACTTTTCTGACAACTTGCCCTGTCGGGCAAGTACACATCAAAACTACTTGCCCCATTTTTTTTTTACTTGCCACAATAAACTAAATAGAGAATGAGATATAAAACAATAAAACGGAGTAACGCAAACAGTAACACACTGACTCCGTAAGCCAAGATGAGAGGAATTTCCGGTCACGACAGGCCTCGAATGCCTTCTGGGATTTTCATTTGGAACCATCGTCTGTGTCATCTACACCGCGCTTTGAAGTTGTTAAAAAGGAAAACATCGACGACTGTGAAGCCATTTTGAACTGTGCTTCTCAGTTTTCAGATAGCTCTTCATTGATTGGCTCTTAGCCGTGACCTAAACCAATGTGAAGCCGCATTAGATTAAAGAAATGTCACCAAATCGGAAATTCCTGAATGGGGTGAATACATGAACGAAAGCATTTCCGGTTAGCAGAAGCGATCGATAACATTGGGAGAAACATTGGAAGAGTCTTGTTCTTCGGAACTTTGGTCCTTTGTACGCCAAGGTATTTGAATACATTTTAATTTTCACTGACATATTGTCACTTGCCCCGTCGGGCAGCTGGTCATAAGGTTTACTTGCCCGACAGGTTCAAACGCTTGCCCCGGGCTGTCGGGCATTCGTTATTGTCGAGCCCTGAAACCTTAGGCCTAAGAGCAACACTGCAGTTGACGATGTTTGGAAACAAATCTACTGAGGGTTTTATTGACCGCCGACCTTTAGGAACCTTAATTATGCCAAGGGATAATAATGTTCAGGCAAGTGATGAAAAGCCTCACAGTCCCGATACACATTTTCTGCAAATAAATATGACGCACTGTTCTTTCCAAAACCTGCACATCCAAACTTATGAGTACTACCATCATGTGTTAACTTTTTCAATCAGCAGTCAAACTATCATGCTGGCAGTGAATGTGGGCTCCCTCGTGCATATTTCCGACACCAACACTTTGACAAAATATGCACTTTATGATTATTGTTCACTATTATACGATCAACATGTGTGTGTGTGTTTTTTATTTTTTTAATTTTTTTTTTATCTCGGCTCACCATCCAGAAATAAAACTACTCCATAAACACTCACAGTCTTTTTCGGAAAATGTCTTTTGAAAGACGAAAGAAGAGTGTATACTTGCATGTTTCTTGAATACAAGAATGAATGCTTGCATGTTGCTGTTAAATGTGTTCGTTCAACTTTAGCAGTATGATTCCAAACAGTATGTGTGTTTGTGTGTGTGTCGAAAGAAGTGTTGTAATAATTTTGAATGCAGATTATTAGTTAAGTGTGTCTTCCTCTATAGTGTTGTTGCTAAATTGTATTGTTGTACATTGGTATGATTTAGTAACATAATTTATGGAGGTGTTTAATGAAAGATTTAATTTGAAATAAATATATATGAAGGATCATGATATAATTACTCATGTGTGACTTCTTCAATGGTTTTGAAGTATGCACATGCAGGTATGAGATGTGGAATGATCCTGAGTATATGGCTTCTGAAAATAAAAATATAAATAAGAATATGTCTTGTGATGAACACCAGAACCTGTAAACAATTAGTTACTTTGTTGAAAAAAATGTGTGCATAAAATATGCAGCAGGAGGGTATTATCTGCTTAATTTTCAATCAATTCGATTAGCATTTTGATCAACTTATAATTGCACAGATGGGTCAAGCTCGGTTGCCCTACTCAGTACTGTACACAGATGTCACTGCACTTGGTGCTCTTTGTGTGCTAGCAAACACTGTACATAAGGCCCATTGTAGTTTCTTTGGTGCTAGCTAACAGGGAATCTAAGCCTGCAAATTAGATTATTTGGATGCAGAGTCTACTTCTTGAAAAGATAAATCCTAACTTCACTCTCAACATAAACCACAAAGTACAATTGGGTTAAATATGTTTTGCTGTGGCATTATGTTCATTGATGAAAAATAGCAATAAAGATCACACTGTAAGCATGCAAGAACCCTGATTGTATATCCTTCTCTGCAAGCGTCTCGTGCTGTGTGCATTATCTGACCTGACTGCTTTGCTTTCGTTCTACATCAACAACCAACCCGTAACTGATGTGGATGGGAAACAAAATTTCTCTCTTTCCTCTCTATCTCCCTCCCTCTCTCTTATGGTGCGCAATTTTGGACAGACATTGAGAAAAGCTCCATAAAAATAACAGTCTTGAGCAACAAAAACAATCTTACTATTTCATTCAAGATTACACGTAACCAGAGACCCTTCTTATGTTTTCTCAAATCTACAACAGATCTACACGTCAGATTTCGCGCAATATTTTTCCTTCAGCCAATGAAGGCACAGCTTGTTGTCTTGGTTTGATTATAAGGGGAAGTAAGTCATACGTAACTTCCGTTCGGTCTAGAACAACGTGGGTTTTTGTGTGCCAAAATCCGTGCCGTTTTGCAAAATAACAGCCGTAGCAACGTCTAATTGGTATAAATCTGTAGCTGCCTGATAGTTTAATGTATACTTGATTTTATCATAGCCGTTGTTTTGCTTTGCTAAGCTGTGTATGGCAGGAATGCGAAGTTTGCCGACGAGGTCGAGAGAATCAGTATCATACCTTGTATAAACCATAAGAAAAGACCCCCGTCCATCACAAGTGACAGCCATAGGCCACGCCCACCTCGTGACGAGTGCCTGTGGAAACACTGCAATAAGGAATTATCCCTGTTACTAGGCTAACAACTAGGATTCAACGCAGGATTATATAATTATCTGACGGACAGCGTGTTTCTTTATTATTGGTGATTTGTAATCCGATAATCCCTGGAGCACGAATGATGTGTGGTGAGCTTATCTGCCCTCGCAACTACGTAGAGCTAGTTTGTGTGTGTGTGTGTGTGTGTGTGTGTGTGTGTGTGTGTGTGTGTGTGTGTGTGTGTGTGTGAGTCTGTGTGTGAGTCTGTGTGTGTCTGTGTGTATCAGTGTGTATATATGTTAGTCCAGGCATCTTAGCCACTTTAGTGAAGGGAACGTTGAAGTGACAATGACTAGGTTTAAAATGTCCCTTATCAGAAAGTTCAACCTCAGTCCTTTGATGTTTATTAAACACATTTTCATAAAAAGTTGGCGCTTCATATGGAAAAGTGGCTTTGAAATTGACCCTAATCCTTCTTTGGGCTCTGTAAATGTCGTTTGGGGCTATGGTTGTAAAACGGTATCTACTGGTCACCCCAATGTATAAACTGAAAACTCTTTCTGCACCAGAACACGCAGAAAGGATTGTATCTGCCTGATGTCTGATGCTTTTCAAAATCCCCAACCACTAACACCTTCAAAACGGACATTAACTGACACTGTTGTTTTTCCCTATATAATCCTTACTATTTTTCCGAGACGTCGTCGTGTTGTGTATTTAGCTTGCCACAACCTCATACATGGTCCTAAAAGTTAAAGTTGAAGAAAATACTAAAGATAAATGAACAAGCTGACGCAGTGTCATTCGCACCGTGAATCCCCCCATGGGAACATACTAAAGTCTGGTTCCAAATAGGCTCAATTTCCTTCTATTTCTTTGTATTTCTGCCTCGTAGGGGAAGGGGTGTTCAAACCAAAGGCACCTTTAAACCAAAATTCAAATCACACATCTTACAATACTAAGACACTCAGCAGTGAAAGGGTGTCTGCTGGTAAAAAATTCCAAACAATCCTAAAAGTACTTCACTACTAAAAGTGCTTTTAAAAAGAGCCGTTATTTTTCCCTCTATATTCAGTATTGTGTTTTCTGCGAACATGTAGTCTATTTATATGGTTGTCGTGTGCACTTGAGTTGCTAAAGCGTTTTCAGTTGGGCATATGTCGTAAAGCAAAGAATTAGCCCTTTGAAAACCATCAGAACTGTCACACAAAAATAACATTTACCTATCTCACCAACTGACCAAACATAGGGCTTTTCCTTATGTATTATGTATTGTCGTGTTTTTTGTAGCATACTTGTGAAAACAGCCACCACTGTTGTAAATGATACTTTAAAGAGCATTATTTCATTTTTACAGTTGAAGGACAACCTGGACTGCCGTATATTACAGCTGTTTTACAATCAGCCAAAATTTTCTTTACAAACGTATGTTAAGAACAACTCCCATAGTGAAATTGAAGGAAAACAAAGTGAAAATCCCCCTGCCATAGAGGAGCTAAAGAACATTTATTTATTCCCCCCTCTGCTTCTTTACCTCTGTAAACTTGTAGAGCTAGTTATTTTTCGATAATGACCCAGCAACCAAACAAATAACGAGCCAGCAACAGCCTGAATCCTCGATAGTGCAATGGGTTGAGAAGCTGTTCTGTTTTGGTACTACTTTTGCGACTGAAAAGTTCCGAACGCTCTATACGTACGAAGTATACATCTCTGGAGCAAACAATACAAACATACCGCATTTAAATTAACAACTACAGGCCTGAACACATGAATCTCCTTATAAAATCCATGAGTGTTGTTGTTTTCTGAATCTAGATCTGCCGTGCACAAACCCACGCCGTGGATCGTGTAACTCTGCATTTGCGCCACCGCAACTTTTTATCGCTTCACGCCGACGAAGAGGCAAGCTGCGAGGTAGGTCTCTCGAATGATAAATTAAATTGTTAGAATGCTAGGCACTCAGCATGTTCTCAAGTGTTGCATTTCACATACGTATATCCTTAGCTATATTTCTGTATATATTGTTTGATGCTTTGATGGCCCTGGTGCTCGTGACGATCTGTTTTTCTTCTCGTTTCCCCATGTTTTGGGCATATTTTCAGTTTCTGCGTCAAATGCAACAAAACGGAGATTACTGGTTATTCTTGGACATGTTCACCGATAACTTTAATGTTTTATGAATCTCCACGTGTAGTTTCTCTGTATATAGTTCCATATATACTTTGCAAGAAGCAGATAAAAACAGAGTGTCAACAACTCTCTGTAATTCGCCACCGCATCAATTCAATGTTAGATGTAACTCGCCACCGCATTTTTTGTTATTCGCCACCGCACTACGCAAATTGTTATTTTCAAACGCATCAACATCGTGGAGGCATTTAAACCTTTATTTTTGTCACAAAACTGACAGCAATTGATAGGAGCATTTTAACTTTAGTGCTGCAAGTTTTAAACTCAGGGGCGTGGCGTGATCTTGCCTATGCAAAGGATTTAAAGGCGCCATGAGTTGACAAACAAACTGTAGTATTTCTTCTTCTTCTTTTTCTTCTTCTTCTTCTTCTTCTTCTTCTTCTTCTGCAACAAAACCACTCGTATCCCGTCAGAAAAGTTATTGTATAAGCATATGTGATTGAAGAGCGCAGCGATTCTTGCCATTCTAGCAATAAACACTCAGTGGCTGAAATCACTAAGTTTGACAATATGGAACCTACCTCTTCCTGTTTGATTTGCGGTCACTTGAGTCTGAAACTGGGCCTGGAACGCTCCTGTTAAAAACATTGTGGGGCCAAATACCACATAATTCTAAAATTCTTAAGCTTCGTTGGTGTTTATGTGTGTGAAATAATTCTAAAATTCAGTCATTCCTATTACCAGCGACAACACAAAAACTCATCAGTTTGACGCTGGAAGAGAAAAGAACGCCTCTGACAGACGTGACGTTTTTCGGGAAAGAAGAATGACGAAGAATGTGGGAGTGAAACGCCGCCAGGTGCTTCTCAGAAACGTGTTCTACAAAAGCTGAACTATACACTGAACTGAACAACTCCAAATCAATATTTTCAATTGGAAGTGACAGAATCACTGAACTCTTCAACATATTATGCAATTCATTGGACAGTTGCGGTGGCGAATAACATCCAAGACGTGAAATTGCGGTGGCGAATTACACCAAGCATCGGTGGCGTATAACATGAAGTCTAATTGTTTGTGTTTTCTTTTGCCGCGTGCGTCACCCAAAGACAAAATTGTGCAACAGCATTCATCAAGAATACAAAGGACATGTTTAGCTCACAGGATATCATCACGGGAATGCATCAATTAGTGCTGTTTCGTTGAAGTTACGAAGGAAGGGACAAATCGTGCAATTTCAGCTACAATTCCAGCAGAAATCGGACTTCAAAACTGCCGAAACCTGACATTTCGACTAAAAAAGCACGTACCTTAGACCTTGAGTATATACTTCTTTAAAATGTACTAATGAAGAATCTAGATGATGCCTGAAAGTCCTACAAATTTTCATTTTCTGTGAGAGACCTACCTTGCAGCTTGCCTCTTCGTCGGCGTGAAGCGATAAAAAGTTGCGGTGGCGCAAATGCAGAGTTACACGATCCACGGCGTGAAACCGTTCATCACAAGCAAATTCCCAAGGCAAGTAACTCATACTCTAGCCGACAAGAGTAGTTCCCCTTCTTGCAATCTACTGGCCGTATAAAATTTCATCTCACACGGCATCACTGCAGAGCGCCTAGAACTGTACCCACGGAATATGCGCGATATAAGACTCATTGATTGATTGATTGATTGATTTTAACGCAGTTTCTTCGACAACACTGACTGCAATCCGACGGTCAGTTTTCAACAATATTTCATTTAATAAACAGATCACACGCAACCAAATGCACACATCTCATCAATTTAAACAACATAAAGCGGTTTCATACACTATTTTCCCCAGAAAACTGAACTTCATACAGTAATTAACGTTGGAACACGGGTGCAAAAGTTCGTCTGCTAGTCTCATTTGACAAAAAACATTATCCTAAGCGATACTAAAACATAAACAAAACACACAATATCTGCCTTTACCGCCACAGCAGAATAACAGCTTATCTGTGTACTTGATTTTAGTCTAAAACAGGGAAACTGACAAGAAGTGTTAACAGAATGGAATGATTTGCACGGAACTATACAGCCGCGCATTAATCGATCGCCTGCGCAGGTTGACTGGTTGAGTGATTCGGATTCGATCAAACTTTCGCACAAAAACTCCTGTTTTCTTTGAATAACTGAAGAAAGGGGGAATAAAGAGGTTACACACCTCGTCTCAGTGATTATTAAAAATAATGGTCTCAGTTCGCGGTCATGAAAAAGCTCGCTGAAGCTCGCATTTTTCATGATCCGCTAACTTCGACCATTATTTTTAATAATCACTGAGACTCGGCATGTAACCTCTACGTATCGATCGAATTCCTTTCAGGTACTTATGACTTTGTTGTTGTTTTGACTATTGAACGAGCACACACACACATGCATGCAATCCACATGTATGCAATCAAACACATAAGCTTCATATTTGGGCGTTTCAGGTTGACCGAAACTTCAAAGGAACTACAAAACACACGTCATGTTGTTGTTGTTTTGACATTGAACAGCACACACACATGCAATCAAACACATGACGTGTTTTTTTTGAGTTCCTTTGAAGTTTCGGTCAACCTGAAAAGCCAAATTATAAAGTTTTGTCGGCCTCTGACGTCACATGACTCAAAGAAGGGAAATCCAATCTCCAATACGAATACGAATACGAATACGAATACTTTATTATCTCATACAGAGAAATTTCAGTGTGGTGCACATTAAAAGACAAAACAAGTAATAAGACAACAGATAAAAATACCATACGAAGCATACTACACTCGCGCACGCATATGTACACTAACAGGAATAATAACATGATTCCAAATAGGTTAATTGCCGTCAGCTTTAGCTAAAAGTTTAACGCTAAAAACTATCATTGTCACAGGACTAGATATGTCATTGAACAATATTTATCACAGGACTAGTCATTCGAGGGTTATCACACTCAGCATAAGGGTGCACATCAAAGAGTGTAAAAAATGTTCATCACAGAAATCAGTGCATATGTTCACCGGCACACATACTAGTTTTAATTAACTTAGGTATTTAAAAAGCCAATTGACTTCGGAATAAAACTGTTCTTAGTTCTGAGCGTGCGGAATCTGGGAGTGCGGAGGCTCTTTAAAGTATCATTTACAACAGTGGTGGCTGTTTTCACAAGTATGCTACAAAAAACACGACAATACATAATACATAAGGAAAAGCCCTATGTTTGGTCAGTTGGTGAGATAGGTAAATGTTATTTTTGTGTGACAGTTCTGATGGTTTTCAAAGGGCTAATTCTTTGCTTTTCGACATATGCCCGACTGAAAACGCTTTAGCAACTCATGTGCACATGACAACCATCTAAATAGACTACATGTTCGCAGAAAACACAATACTGATTATAGAGGGAAAAATAACGGCTCTTTTTAAAAGCACGTTTAGTAGTGAAGTACTTTTAGGATTGTTTGGAATTTTTTACCAGCAGACACCCTTTCACTGCTGAGTGTCTTAGTATTGTAAGATGTGTGATATGAGTTTTGGTTTAAAGGTGCCTTTGGTTTGAACACCCCCACCCCTACGAGGGAGAAATACAAAGAAATAGAAGGAAATTGAGCCTATTTGGAACCAGACTTTAGTATGTTCCCATGGGGGGATTCACGGTGCGAATGACACTGCGTCAGCTTGTTCATTTATCTTTAGTATTTTCTTCAACTTTAACTTTTAGGACCATGTATGAGGTTGTGGCTAGCTAAATACACAACACGACGACGTCTCGGAAAAATAGTAAGGATTATATAGGGAAAAACAACAGTGTCAGTTAATGTCCGTTTTGAAGGTGTTAGTGGTTGGGGATTTTGAAAAGCATCAGACATCAGGCAGATACAATCCTTTCTGCGTGTTCTGGTGCAGAAAGAGTTTTCAGTTTATACATTGGGGTGACCAGTAGATACCGTTTTACAACCATAGCCCCAAACGACATTTACAGAGCCCAAAGAAGGATTAGGGTCAATTTCAAAGCCACTTTTCCATATGAAGCGCCAACTTTATATGAAAATGTGTTTAATAAACATCAAAGGACTGAGGTTGAACTTTCTGATAAGGGACATTTTAAACCTAGTCATTGTCACTTCAACGTTGTTCTCTTGTTTGCTTGGATCATGTGTTTGTCTCGGTCTATCTGTCAGTCTGCGTTCTCCTGGCTGTGCCCAGGACACGACTGTGACAATCTGGGGTTCTGTTACTGTGCAGTAGTTACCGTGTCTTACGTTTGTCGTTTCAAAAAAGCACACAGCCACTCAATTTTCCCTGACTCTATAATGATTTTTCAAGCTCACACCTCTGACGATCAGCCAAATCATTAGACGAATTCCAAAAATACTCGTAACTCAGTCGGGTTTGTAGGGGTTGTGGCCGGAAGGTGACCTTTTAATAATAATAATAATAAGAAGAAGAACATTTATATAGCGCTAAATCAAAAACTTTCGTTAAAAAGGCTTGCTCTAAGCGCTTCACATCTAAACTAAAACGTCATTCACACTCTTTGCAATGATGTACAAGAACTTCATGTCACACTCTTTCATTCAGTATAGCACCATTCACACAGTTGTTATTCTGTACAAGACAATAAGTTAGTCTAACATTTAGAATGTTCATAAGATGAAAACAAGAGAAAACCAGACTGATTAAAACAACTGCTTAGTGCTAACAAAGCATGAATCTTAATGATAACGTAATACATATTTAACTGTTAAGACCATAAAAAACCTATATGCTAAAATAACTTCGAACTTTTAAGAACTTCTTATAAGATACACAGCACATCTAGATAAACACCAGAATGATAAAACAAAAGGCAACTCGTTAAAACTATTAAATGCATCAATGTCTAAAACACGAAAGACTCAAATATAAGATACACAATTCTCTAGAATTGTTTATTAAAACTGAAACCGACCTGCTCAAAGTAAACCATACCCACCCCCTCCCTACCCACCCCCAACCCTCCTCCTACACTAAATACTAATTATTTCTACTCTTAACTTCCCAACTACACGTTATCTATAAACTATGCACAGGAACATGTGTGTCAGCATTATGTGGCACCGACATGACTTGTGCATATCTAGCCTACAGCTAAGGGTTAAAGTTAAAGGACTACTGCAGTGAAAAATTATATTTATAATAATTTAAAACAAAAGACAAAAATAACAAGCTGAATAGAGATGGAACCGTTACAGAACAGGCTAGGATGGCAAAATGTTGCGACTTTAGGAGTTGTGTTTCTGGAAGAGGTGAGTTTTGAGTGCTCGCTTGAATGACTGTACTGACTGAGAGTGGCGAATGTGAGAGGGGAGAGAGTTCCATTGAGTTGATGCGCAAAATGCAAAAGTGCGTTGTCCATATGCTTTTAATTTTGTGTGTGGGATGACTAGGGTGCGGCTATCAGAAGAGGAGCGGAGTTGTCTAGCAGGAGTGTATACAGTGAGAAGTTCAGAGAAATAAGCAGGAGACGAGGCAGAGAAGAAGTGAAAGCAGAGAGTGGACAGTTTGTATTCAATGCGGGCTTGGATGGGTAACCAGTGGAGTGTGCGGCGAAGTGGTGTGACATGATCTTTTTTTCGTGCTTTGAGGATCAGGCGTGCTGCAGAATTTTGAACTTTCTGTAGTTTGTGCAGGAGGTAGAGTGGACAGCCAGAGAGAAGAGAGTTGCAGTAGTCAAGTTTAGAAAGAACAAGATTGCAGACAAACAATTGAAGGACCAATTGCTGGCGAGGGGTGTGCTGGAAACGCGTGCATGTCTCCGCGTGCTTCCTGTGTAACACGAAATTTTTACTCCACGAAAAATTTACTCCGGAGTAAATATTTCGTACGAAATTCTTACTCCGAGTACACTTTTCGTACGAGAAAAAAACTCCCCAAGGCACGAAAAAATTACTCCCTCCACGAAATTTTTACTCCCCATTTTTACATTTAGTCAAGTTTTGACTAAATGTTTTAACGTAGAGGGGGGAATCGAGACGAGGGTCGTGGTGTATGTGCGTGCGTGTGTGTGTGTGTGTGTGTGTGTGTGTGTGTGTGTGTGTCTGTCTGTGTGTGTGTGTAGAGCGATTCAGACTAAACTACTGGACCGATCTTTATGAAATTTGACATGAGCGTTCCTGGGTATGAAATCCCCATACGTTTTTTTCATTTTTTTGATAAATGTCTTTGATGACGTCATATCCGGCTTTTCGTGAAAGTTGAGGCGGCACTGTCACGCCCTCATTTTTCAACCAAATTGGTTGAAATTTTGGTCAAGTAATCTTTGACGAAGCCCGGACTTCGGTATTGCATTTCAGCTTGGTGGCTTAAAAATTAATTATTGACTTTGGTCATTAAAAATCTGAAAATTGTAAAAAAAAATAAAAATTTATAAAACGATTCAAATTTACGTTCATCTTATTCTCCATCATTTTCTGATTCCAAAAACATATAAATATGTTATATTTGGATTAATAACAAGCTCTGAAAATTAAATATATAAAAATTATTATCAAAATTAAATTGTCGAAATCAATTTAAAAACACTTTCATCTTATTCCTTGTCGGTTCCTGATTCCAAAAACATATAGATATGATATGTTTGGATTAAAAACACGCTCAGAAAGTTAAAACAAAGAAAGGTACAGAAAAGCGTGCTATCCTTCTTAGCGCAACTACTACCCCGCTCTTCTTGTCAATTTCACAGCCTTTGCCATGAGCGGTGGACTGACGATGCTACGAGTATACGGTCTTGCTGAAAAATGGCATTGCGTTCAGTTTCATTCTGTGAGTTCGACAGCTACTTGACTAAATGTTGTATTTTCGCCTTACGCGACTTGTTTTTACTTCCAGTAAAAATCTCGTACGCAAAAATGGGATGCGGGCGAAGGGATAATGCCAATAAGTGATCTCGCGCACACGAATGTCGCGCTACCCTCCTTCCACCCCTTCCACCACCAAGACTAGCAGGGGACAAGGGAGTAAAATTTCGTACACCTGGCATGGGAAGTTAATTGCTCGTGTTGGGGTGAAGTAATTTATTCGTTATTTATTCGTCAGGGGAATAACATTTTTGTACGAAATTTTTACTCGGAACTCACCTGTCTTGGGGAGTAATTTTCTCGTGTAATGGGGAAGTGCTTTTTTCGTAAAGAGAGTAACATTTTCGTGCGAAATTTTTACTCCGGAGTGAAAATTTCGTGGGAGTAATTTTCTCGTGTTACACCGGCACACCCCTAGCTAGTCATTGGTCCTCGATTACGTCTTGTCTTGTCTTGTCTTTCCATTACTGCCCACAATCAACAGTAGTGATTATTTCGGCACTTGATGGGATGTTGCGCAAGTCCAGTAAAGCAGCGTTTCCAGCATCCAAAAGTCCATTAAAGTTCACAGGTTGGGGAGTATGGGGGGGAGGGGACATGAGTCACAGTGGCTGCTGGTTTGGTGCGAGGCGCGCGACACAAAGGTGTCGACAGTGCGGGCCTCGACGACAGCTGCTGGTAGAGAGTTCCAGTCCTTCACTGTGCTGGGTAGAAAAGCGGCACTCCGATACTGAGTGCGGCAGGTGATGAGGCCGAACTGCTGGCAATGGCCTCTTCGCTGGCGTGGTGGTAAGGGGGCCAGCTTCGACTTGATGCCCGGACAGTGGACGATGCTGTTCTTGATCTTATAGAGCATCGAGAGGCGGGCAAGCTTCCTGCGCTCCTCCAGAGACTGCCACCCAAGGGAGTCCAGCATCCGGCTGACATTTGACGTGTTGTGGTAGCGGTTGCAGACGAATCGGGCAGCTCGTCTCTGGACGGCCTCAAGCTTGTCGATGTTCTTCTGGGTGTGCGGGTCCCATACTGACGAGGCGTACTCCAGGATAGGCCTGACAAAGGCCTTGTACGCCTGCTCTTTCACGGATCTTGATGAGATCTTCAGATTGCGCCGCAGGAACCCCAGGGTCATGTTTGCCTTGCTGACGATGTTGTTGATATGGTCGTCCCAGCACAGGTCACTCTGAATGGTCACACCCAGGTACTTGACCGCCTTCACTGTCTCCAGCGTATGCCCGTGGAGCTGGTAAGAGGGCTGTAGTGGGCGTCTGCTCCTCGTAACAGGCAGGGTGTTGCACTTTGCAGGGTGGAACTGCATGTCCCAGTTCTTCTCCCACTCGGCTAGGCGATGGAGGTCTTGTTGTAGCTGGGCCTGGTCATTTACGCTAGTCACCACCCTGTACACTGCAGTGTCATCCGCAAACAGGCGCGCTAGTGCCGTCAGTCTCTCCGGGAGGTCGTTAATGTACGCTAAAAATAGCGTCGGCCCCAGCACCGAGCCCTGCGGCACCCCTGAGCGGACGCTGCCAAACGAGGAGCGACTGCCGTTCACCACCACGGCCTGACGTCTTTGATGGAGAAAGTTCTTGATCCAAGCAAGTGCAGCTCCTCGGACACCGAAGTTTCGGAGTTTGTGGGTAAGCAGACTGTGGTTGACGCGATCAAATGCTTTCGCCAGATCCATGATCAACACGTCCGTCTGCTTCCCACTCTCGAGGTTGCTCGTGAGCTCTTCGGTGAAGTCCAGGAGCTGAGTCTCGCAGGACCGACTTCGACGAAAGCCGTGTTGATTATCGTCGAGGACGTCGTTGTTGTCAAAATGTTGCAGCATGGCGCTCACCACGATGTGCTCCATGAGATTGCACGCCACGCAGGTGAGAGACACCGGCCTGTAATTGGCTGGATTGTACTTCTCCCCCTTTTTGAAGATCGGAGTGACGTGCGCGTCCTTCCAGTCAGGTGGAACTGAGCCAGTGGTTAGTGATGACTGGAAGACGGCGGTGAGGCCTGGTGCCAGCTCCTTTGCCAGTTCTTTGAGAACCCGTGGGCTAATCCCATCAGGTCCTGTCGCCTTGTTTGGATTCAAGTTCGCCATCAGTTTCTGGACGCCATGCGCTGTAATGTGGATCTCATCCATGGGAGGAGTGCTCGAGGCCCAGGCCGGCACACCAGTCCTGGCCTCAAACTCTTCCTCACTGAACGCAGCGCCGTCACCAAACACTGACTGGAACTGTGCGTTGAGGACCTCCGCCTGTGCTATTGGGTCAGACGTCAGCTGGCCATCCTTCTTCAGAGGTGCAACACCGGTGCCGGTAGATTTCTGGTTCTTCATATATATACGTCCAGAAACGTTTGTTCTTTCCAGCTCTTTCCGGGTCATCTTCACCTGTGAAGATGTTGTTGAGGTATTTCCAGTAGCTGTGGCGCAACCGCCGCTGTACTTCCCTACGCAGCTGTTTCATGTAGGTTTTGAGGTCGTTGGAGCCGAGTTTCTTCATGTTGCGGTAGGCTCGGTCTTTTCTGTTGATCAGACTTTGCAGGTCAGCGGTCACCCAGGGCTGACTGACTTTAGGCCGGGACATCTTGTGTGGCACAGACGTCTTCACTGCTTTCTGGAGCTTTTCCTTGAAGGTTGTCCATAGCTCCTCTGTAGTGGCAGTGTCCTGTATCTGTTGAAGGTCGGCGCTCAGTTCTGTGGCAGCCTGCCGCAGCGTTGGCCAGTCAGCTCTGTCGTACAGGGGAATCTCTCGCTGCTGTTGCTTCTTTCTTGGTATGCAGATGTTGAATTCGCAGTTTGGGATGTTGTGGTCAGACAGGCCGGGAACAACTTCCACACGTGGGACGAGCTGGGGACAATTCGTTAGGAAGAGATCCAACGTGTTGTCGTCTCTGGTCGGCTCCTTCACAAGCTGCGTGTCTACGTTTGCAAGATAAGGCAACGCTTCCACAACCCATACAAACCTGACGGAGTTATTTTTGATAATCGTCTATCATTCAGCTCACACGAAACAAAATAAAAATAAGAGAAACTCTTACCCAATGAAAAATCCTGGGCGTAACTTAGCATGATAAAATCGTTATAAAAACATTGGTGACATTCTATTTTACAGAAAAAATACACACACACACACACACACACACACACACACACATACACACACACACACACATTATTGTGCACATATACACTTCCCCTATATGCAATGTGGATCTTAGTATGGGGATTCAGTATGGTTTAACGCAGAAAGGAAGATATATTTAAAGGAGGTTAAATGCCTTGCAGGGCTCAGCGTAAGCACAGTGGCACCTGAACTGGCACAACACGAGGGGGTAGTTATTATTTTGACATCTCTGTCCGCTCGGTACTGCAACATATCTACGTTTGATCAAAGAAAGTGCCTAGAAACTGAAGTAATGCGAGGTCTTGATATATTTGTGGCATACTCCAGAAATAGCTCTGTCGAAGTGACAATATACATTGTAAGAAGAGTGAACATCTTGAAATCCAAAAACAAGGAGACTGCCAACGTTCCATAATTCAGAATACAAAAACAAGAAGGGTATGTTGTTGGAACGTTTAATTATTGACAAAACAAAACGTTACGTTCACAGATATATCGACCCAGCGGTCTTTTAAGTGCACAGACAAACACTAATTAGACAACACTTATCTGACAAAATGTTCAGCCGCTTGCAGGGAAGACACAAGCAAGGCAATCAATTTTTTTTTTAATTTTGTCTACTTATTGTTTGTCTGTGCACTTAAAAGACTGCTGGGTCGATATATTTGTGAACGTAACGTTTTGTTTTGTCAATAATTAAACGTTCCAACAACATACCTTTCTTATTTTTGGATTGTGAACATCTTGAGATTCGTTCACTGAGTGTGATGTAGACACTTACACGGGGCTAAATCTGAATATTGCCATATATTTGTCATGCTCAAGTTGGAGGACTTCAAGCAATGCCAAATATACTTGAATCTCATGTCCATTTCCGTCTTGGCCACGACTATCAGGAAAACAAGGTTGGGTGTTGAAATAGCTTACACTTAATGAACGAAGTGGATTCACAGCGCGCGGCGCGTTACGGTGCAGCGTTGCGATTTACAACGGCGCGGCGCTACGAGGAGCGCTGCGATTCACGACGCGCGATGTATTCTGCCGATACATTTCCTTCACAATCGCAAAGTTTACAACAGCTACATCTATCTGATCTTTTTGAGAAACGAAAAACAGAGCTCCATTCTATCTCTCTCACTCTTTCAACTGAATTCACCATATATCGCTGCGCCGAAAAACGTGCCTACCTCTGCTGAACAATCCTTCTCATTGCGGTCAATGCACATGCGCCAATCTTGGACTTACAAAATGCGACCCTTTGACCGATCGAACCATGGGTTAGGGTTCGGGTTAGGGTTAGGATTAGGGTTAGGATTAGGGTAAGGGTTAGGGTTAGGTTGTTCACGACCTGATTAATCTCCCCATGTTAGCGCATGAGTGTCCAAAGAAAGAGTGTAAAATGTTGCTGATAATCATGCATGTACAACAATAAAGCGCGTCAACAATCTGCGCTGGTGAGAGCAATAGCCGCGCTCTGGGAATCGCTGCGCTGCACAACGCGCCGCGCTCTGTGAATCGCCGCGCTCCACTGACAGCGCGCCGCGCTCTGTGAATCGCTTGTTCTTAATGAATTGTAGCCCTGAATTCCCTCGATCACCACCCTCGCAAAGGCCCCGTCCCGACTGTGTGAGGGGAAAAAAAGAAGGTCACCGTCACTTGTCGTCGTGCTGAGTTGTCGGGCGTCTTCCCCGCAACCTCACTAATGTCTCGTACAATTCATCTTCTTTGACTCGCCGGCATTGAGCTTAATTTTGTTTACTAAAAAATATTGAGATATGTTGAATTATGATAATGCAGTTGTAGTCTCTGAAACTGCTCATTCGTAAATTTTTATTTGGCCACATTTCAAGTCCTAGCTCAGTGGGGGACTTCTTGTTTTTTGCTGATGTGAGTTCTCAATGAGTCTGAATGTCCATCATGTGATTTTTGTCACTTTGTGCTGCGGCTTGTATCTTCCTGAACCGTTCTGTCATAGTTATTTGCCTGCCAGCATTGTTTTCTATTACCGTAAACTACCTTGTATACGCCCACCCCCCTAATGCACCAATTTTGTCACTTTGTGCTGCGGCTTGTATCTTCCTGAACCGTTCTGTCATAGTTATTTGCCTGCCAGCATTGTTTTCTATTACCGTAAACTACCTTGTATACGCCCACCCCCCTAATGCACCAATTTTGTCACTTTGTGCTGCGGCTTGTATCTTCCTGAACCGTTCTGTCATAGTTATTTGCCTGCCAGCATTGTTTTCTATTACCGTAAACTACCTTGTATACGCCCACCCCCTAATGCACCAATTTTGTCACTTTGTGCTGCGGCTTGTATCTTCCTGAACCGTTCTGTCATAGTTATTTGCCTGCCAGCATTGTTTTCTATTACCGTAAACTACCTTGTATACGCCCACCCCCCTAATGCACCAATTTTGTCACTTTGTGCTGCGGCTTGTATCTTCCTGAACCGTTAACACGTTCTGTCATAGTTATTTGCCTGCCAGCATTGTTTTCTATTACCGTAAACTACCTTGTATACGCCCACCCCCCTAATGCACCAATTTTGTCACTTTGTGCTGCGGCTTGTATCTTCCTGAACCGTTCTGTCATAGTTATTTGCCTGCCAGCATTGTTTTCTATTACCGTAAACTACCTTGTATACGCCCACCGGGCGGGGATGTAGCTCAGTCGGTAGCGCGCTGGAGTTGTATCCAGTTGGCCGCTGTCAACGTGAGTTCGTCCCCACGTTCGGCGAGAGATTTATTTCTGAGTCAACTTTGTGTGCAGACTCTCCTTGGTGTCCGAACACCCCCCCGTGTGTACACGCAAACACAAGACCAAGTAGTGCGCACGAAAAAGATCCTGTAATCCATGTCAGAGGTCGGTGGGTTATAGAAACACGAAAATACCCAGCATGCTTCCTCCGAAAACGGCGTATGGCTGCCTAAATGGCGGGGTAAAAAACGGTCATACACGTAAAATTCCACTCGTGCAAAAAACACGAGTGTACGTGGGAGTTTCAGCCCACAAACGCAGAAGAAGAAGAAGTATACGCCCACCCCCCTAATGCACCAATTTTTTTCCAAAAGTTGGGGGTGGGCGTTTACTAGGTACTATACCCTTTACAGGAGCGGTTCCTTTCCTTGACTAAGGATATTTTGGTCACTTGGCAAGGAAGTGTTCAAAGGATGCGTTATCGCACACAACTTTCCTCTCTCTCACTCTCTCACACACACAGGAAGGAATTCTGCAAGCAAACCACGAATGAAATCTTCTTGCTTTATCGTCTGTTAACAATTCCAAAAGACAACAACAGCAGACTGAATAATCTGTTTTATTTTCCTTTAGTCTAATGATCGAAAACGGGGGATGGGCGTTTACCCGGTACTGTACCCTGTGCGCAGAATTTGACCAAAAATAGGGGGAGGGCGTTTACTCGATACTGGGCATATACAAGGTAGTTTACGGTACTTCCAATGCTGCACAATTAAAATTATGTGAAACTTAACAGATATTCTTTTATTCTCCAGACACTCTCACACACAAAGACACTCACACATACACTTTAACACACAAAAACGCACAGCCAAAATTAATTTGATGAATTCACAGACAGAATACTGCGAACATTTGATTTATTTAGCAGTCAAAATGCATTTTTATCTTTTACATGTACCAAAGTGAAAAATATAACAATGAAAGTAAGTTTGATATCACGCTAGACTGACATATACAATCATATGCACCAAGACAGAAAAAAATCCACATCCCCTTGTATCACAAAACATCAAATGCTCAACCATGGTAACCATAACAATGTTCACGAACATCTGCTGCATGGAATAAACAAATTTTATGTACAAAGAAGCAACAAATAAGAAAAATAATAAACTGGTGAGAAACCACCTCCTCATTCTAGTTAGCCCTAATATGGTCATTTTTATATTTTATCATTTTATATCAAATTAAAAACTACAGATAAATGAAAATATAAAAATGTTACAGTCGCTCTATTTATTTTTGCCCCACCGCGACTTTACAAAATGTGCAGACAATAACAACAAATATGAGTGGACAAAAAGAAAACAGAGAAAAAAAGAATAGACATAAAAATGATAACAAAACACACACACACTGTCTCTCTCTCTCTCTCACACACACACACACACACACACACACACACACACACACACACACACACACTCTTTCTCTCTCTCTCACACACACACACACTCTTTCTCTCCACCCCCCCCCCCCCCACACACACAGATAACAAAAATTGCAAAACAAAGACAAGAAAAGACATCCTGACACAAAAACAAGGGGAACAAGTTAGCACTAAGCCCCTGTGGTCCCATCTGCATGAGGCGAGGGGCGAACAGTGGGAATAAAGGAAAAGAACAATGTGGGAACAGGGGCTGGCGACAATCCAAATGCGCACTTGCTACATGCAGAGGGTATCTAGTCATTGTCTCACTGACCAGCTGCACCCTTTGGGCTTGCTACATATTCTGTACCCACCTTTGTCAGACCTTTAGCTCTCTCATGATTCACACATTCACGCACTCACACACTCTCTCCTTCCCTCCAGGCAAATACATTCTTTCCCTCTTCCCCACATAAATATCCCCCCCCACCCCACATACACATTCTCTCAGTCTTTCTCTCTTCTATCATCAGCTTATATCATAAGCCTTGTAAATAACATTGTTATCTTTCTCTTTCTCTCTCTCTCTCTCGCTCTACAGACATATTCTCTCTAGCCGGGCTTCTCTCATATTCTCTCTTTCTTTTGACAAACACACCCTCTCTCCCTCTCTCTTACGTACTGCAGATGCCCCAAAAGACATGAATGCACTCTAACAACTGCAGTCGAAATAAACACATGTACAATGTTGAATTCAATTGGCAAACATGTCTGAAAGCATTGGTCCTTGAACTGTTAATTAAAAAAAAAGTCAACATATTGAAATAAAACAAATAAGGTAACAAAGGATACAATGAAACGAATCAAAATTTTAGAAAACAGTTATATTTCATTGAAATCAGATATGTTAAACATTTAGTGAAAAGTGTGCGCATATTTACATGGCATATAAACTCTACAACTACAATTTCATGCATCTGACACATGCCGCAAAGAAATGTTAACCCCAAACTGTGCATGAATATATACGTTTACAAGTAAAATCCTGAACACGTTCTCACTTCGTCAGGATTCTGACATATCAGCAACAAAGACAAAGGCTAATACAATTACGCAGTCATCTAGAAACGAGAAACATGTACAGTGCCCAATCAACATGCAGTAAGGTTTGAAAATATGATTCTAAAGGACTCATCTTCATCATACTTACACCAACTAAAAATAAAATAAAAATTAAGCTCACAGCGAGTCATTTTCTTCTTCTTTTCTTTTACTCTACTTTTACATGTACTTTAATCCCATCGCTGAGAAATTCAGGGCGCTTCCTCCCAGTGGAAAGCTAGCAGCAACAAGAGTGGCACTAATCCAGGTGTGTGCGTGTTTAGGTGTGATCAGCCATCTCATGCACTTCTGACACAACGACCGAGGTCTGTCACGTGCCTTAATTACAGCGGTGACATTGGGGTGGAACATGGTTTTCGTCTTTGAGTCTCCACATAAAGTTGACCTGTGTCTGACCCAGCCCGGATTCGAACCTGTGACGCAAAAAATCACAAGTCCAGGGTGCTCTACCAATTAAAGTAGCATGCTCCCATGAAAAGTGTTCAACTTCTTTTTACTGTGCCCGCAAATGTGGGGTGTGGTGATGGTACTTAAAACAGGAGGTTTGCAAACGGAAGAGGCAAGTCAAAGAAATATGGAATGCAAGGTCTCTGGTACAAATGTACAAATACAAACAATCTTCTTCTTTCGTTGTTTGGAAAAAGTGCAGTTGAATAACAAAACATTGCAACAAAACAACAATTTGGTGATGTAGTTTTTATCAACAATTCCATAAGATAAATTTATAAGAACGTTACTGTCCCAAAGAAAGAAACAAGGAAAGAAATAAGGAATACGAAAATGTATTGTGCTTCAGGCTGGGAGCCTCCACTTTTTCCGTAATTAATCAGCACTTATCTAGGGGGGGTCTGAAGGGGTATAGTTGGGAGTGATTCATAATATGGGGCGTTAATATTAGCATGGAGATTAATCCAGGGCAAAATGTAAATTCTATATTTTTTTGACAACAGCTCTGCAATTCAAGGTGCAACCCCCACTTTTTAACACAAAAATGAGAAAAATTCATAGATTAGGTGTTACCAGTGTTTTAGGCGCATTAGCATCCAAAATGTTACAATATGGAAAATAGTGTGCATCCCAGCTATACCCTGTGCAACCTACTGCTTGTGCTAAATTACCAGCACATACGTTTGACAGAATACATACAACATAAATGACTTTATTTTAGACAACAGGTGAAAGGTATTGACTCCTTCCCCAGTACACAATCATGTACACTGCTACAGATCTGTCCAGCTTTTCACATGGAATAAACAAGTCTTCTGCACCCTTTCACTTAGATTTGTAACAAGATTAATATCAAGAGCATAGTCTGCATTCTGTGCAACAACAAAACAAATTTTGCTGCACTACCTTTGATGTCTCTTAATTGTCAAATTGATTCAACAAAAATCAAGTCCCCACGCTGGACAAGAAGCAGCCTAGCTGACATGCGTTCAAGTTGAAGGATGATCTTATCCTGTGTTGAATTAAACCTAAACAGATCGGTAGTGGCAAACATGTATGCTTACATGAGAAGCACAATATACATATGTGACCCTCCACCACGGAATGAGTTGCATGTCACCTTTGCATGATTTTCATATTTTTACATTTTTCAAAAGAGTTTTTTATGCTCTATCCAGTGGTGAAAACCGTTTTAGAAAAGAGCGAAAACTGTTTGAGTTATAAGCCTGTGACTAAGGTGACCCTCACACTGTTACCAGACACTCCCCGGACTTTTATTAAGCCTAGCGCAGAACCGCGCGAGGTGACATGCGACTCATTTCGTGGTGGAGGGTCACATATAAACATTCAACTATTAACAATTTTACATATTCTGTACAATCAAACACCAATTAAGGCTATGCACAAATTTCCCCCACTGCCATTAATTACAAACCAACTCCCTTTCCCTCCTCCACAATAGACGGTGTCTGTAAATAACTATTGGCTCTTTTCATGGCATATGGAAGAGTCATTGTGCCTCTGGAAGCTGACACAAAAACATGAGAACACTGACCATGCAGTTCAACCAAGCGAACACGGTCATCTCAGTGAAGAAATTGCATCTGATGTACATGTTTTTCAAAGGAGACATGATCTCTGGAGGAAACACTGTCATTCAAACCAGTGCCCGATCGATGCCAATGTTTTGTTCTCCTGAAAACATGTACATTGGAGATAACCAATTCACTACAACCATGACTCAGCTTCAGGCGCATGCAACTTGGCAACAGCCCTTCAACACTCCATCAGAGTTATTTGCGGACTTTGTCTATTTTGCTGAAATCACAGTACTTTGCCATTTTGATTTCCGTTGATTAGTACTGATGCTTATTACAGATTGCATTTTTCTAGAAGTGCATGCACTTGTCTTGATGAATGTATAGCCACAGGTGTCAAACACTCTGCACCACATAAAATGTGCGTATAAATACTAATAGAGATTCTTATATTCTGAAGTTGTTTTTGTTTTTGTTTTGTTTTTAAAGACATGAAGCTTCAAAATGTTTCTTCTTAATTAAATAATGAAATTTTAAGAACATTGTGTACGGTAAAGACAGAAGCACAATCATATACCCTGAGACACAAAAGCACAGAAATATTTATGAAATACGCTGGAAGAAGAAAAAACACACCAGTAAATGAAAGCTCCAAAGACTCTTCACATATACTTGCTTCAAATATAAGCTGAGAAATAGGACCTTCAAGTATAATATAAGGAACAACAATTTAACTACGTAATTATAGAAAAAAGAGAGAGAGGTGTATAAGGACATAGATGCAGTTACATCATCAGAGCACCATCTGAAAAATTCGATCAACAGATGAAACAATTAATGGCTGTACATTTAAATGCATCAATTACCCCTCTCCTCTTTTGCGAACACAAGAATTGCCATAGTGAACTGAGTACAAGAAAAAATGACCTGCTCGTAGTTTATACTGTCCATCTTCATATGAAGACTACAATACAAACATAAAAGTACAGTTCAAATTCTTGTGGCATTAGACTTTGTTACATTTTACTGTTTTGCAGTAGCTAGCTCGATCAAGTTGATACAATTGTATACCATTTTGCGTACATTTGCTTCTTCAAACATGTTGAATTGAAGCAATCATTGTATGTACATTGCTGTAAAAACTGTCAGGCATCATAGAATTTACACTGTGTTTGTTTTCATTGCTTGCCATTTCAGGACTGAGGGAAATACAGCCAGGAATTTAAGACTTCGCCCATAAGTTATAACTAAGGCATTACAGTCTGCAGTAGCATGACATTTTAGTTAATGAAATCTCATTTGCCTCAATTTTAACAATTATACAGGACAGCTGGCCCAATGCTAATGAACTGCGTCTTCAGTAATTATAATCTGCTTGGACAGCAACCAACAGCGACCTTGATGAACCATCTTGTGAGTTGAACGGTTCAGACATCATATCACATCATCACCACTCAGTCCCCCTCCGAGGGAAATAATAAATTACATTCATATAAATGTAAGCAGCACTTTTAGAGTCTCCTTTCTAGGTTTCTCAAATGAACAGTTATGGTCAAGATTAGTTTTGATCCATCCATCAAAGGAGAGAAAGACTCAAGTATATAAGTTGGTCTCATTATTGTATACTCCTTGTGATATGTAAACGGTGATTTGACAAAAATCAAGACATTTACATTTTGTTGCTGAACATTAAACTTGACAAAAACCATGCAGCCATATTTATGACATAAGCTATCTCAGCAGTCTGATAAAAACTGCAAATGAAATAGTCTTTACAAACAGAGACTGTTGAGTTTATGATCCCACAGCAGAAGATCAAAGGTCCTCTTTATCTCTCCCTGAAGTAGCCTTGACCTTCTTACTAGCAATTAACTTCAAGGTCATATCCACTGAAACAGCCTTGACCTATTTGTCAAGGTCAAAAGGTTCTTGTTCCACAGGGTGTCCTTGACCTACTTAGTGTGGTCAAAGTCCATGGAGAGGGAGTCTAGACTGGTAAGGCTGGTGCACGTGGAGAGAGGTTTCTGCGGTTTGCGGACGTTCCAATGAAGACAGTCGGCCAGGCCGCTGAACCAGTCATCTATCTGGTCCCTGGCACATATGGAAGGCACGGGGTAGGCTGCTGTGGTGATCCTCAAACTGCCAACATAGACACAATCAGAAAGTGAAGTCAGATTGAATGAAGTGAAGGTCGAGATAAACATTGTACGTAGCACAACCCAAATGTGACCCTCCACCACGGAATGAGTCGCATGTCACCTTTGCATGATTTTCATATTTTTACATTTTCCAAAAGAGTTTTTTATGCTCTATCCAGTGGTGAAAACCGTTTTAGAAAAGAGCAAAAACTGTATGAGTTATAAGCCTGTGACTAAGGTGACCCTCACACTGTTACCAGACACTTCCCGGACTTATATTAAGCCTAGCGCAGAACCGCGCGAGGTGACATGCGACTCATTTCGTGGTGGAGGGTCACAAATATACTGTATACAGTAGAATCCCCTTACAGGACCCCAACAGGCTTTTTTTGGTGTCAAAAACGCATTCATTTGCGTTTTGCCGTGACTTAGGTTAACCAGGCATATGCTTGCCGTAGGAAATTGTTTTCTCACCTTCCCTCACAGGGTTTAGTTTATTTCGGAATCGTTTTGGGCCATAATCCGACGAATTTCGTGGCTGAAGCGAAGCGTTTCGATCTGGCGGCCATTGTATCACGAACGTCCGCGGGAGTACGGAAGTGGTGAATTCTGGGTAAAATTCCGATGACGTCACAAGCAGTATTAATGGCAGAAGCAACTTTAGCTGCTGAACTTTACAGTTTTGAACCTGGGGGTTAAAATCAAGGGTCTGCATGCGTGCCCCGTGATTAGTACTTTTTTTTACAAATCACGTTAATGCTCCCGATATTTTCTTGTCATCTCCAAAGTCAAGGCACAAAAACAAAATCCCTTGACTTTTGGGGTAGCGCGACTGTTTATGTTTAGATTTGTTTTTCTTTCATTACTAGATTGCTAGAAAATTCGGGTCACTTCCTCCCATGCCAAGTGGAAAGCTAGCAACAACAGAGTCGCGCTACCCCAAAGTCAAGGGATCTATGGGATTGTTTTCTTTTCTTTATTGTCCCATCGCTGGGAAATTCGGGTCGCTTCCTCTCAGTGGAAAGCTAGCAACAACAGAGTCGCGCTACCCCAAAGTCAATGAATCTATTAGAAATTTTTTTCATTTCTTTATTGTCCCATCACATTCCACAACTTGGACACATACCACAACTTGGACACATTACCACGTCTTAGACACATACCACAACTTGGACACATACCACATCTTGGACACATACCACAACTTGGACACATACCACATCTTGGACACATACCACAACTTGGACACAGACCACATCTTAGACGCATACCACAACTTGGACACATTACCACATCTTGGACACATACCACAACTTGGACACATACCACATCTTGGACACATACCACAACTTGGACACATACCACAACTTGGACACATTACATGTACCACATCTTGGACACATACCACAACTTGGACACATACCACATCTTGGACACATACCAACTTGGACACATTCCACATCTTGGACACATTCCACAACTTGGACACATTCCACAACTTGGACCACAAGCGCGACTCTGTTGCTGCTAGCTTTTCACTGGGAGGAAGCGATCCGAATTCGCCAGCGATATAGGACAATAAAGAAATGAAAAAAGAAAGAAAAACAAATCTAATGGATCCCTTGATTTTGGGGTAGCGCGACTCTGCTGCTGCTAGCTTTCAACTGGGAGGAAGCGATCCAAATTTCCCAGCGATGGGACAATAGGCTGAATAGAGAAATTATTATTATTTTTTTTTATTTACATTTTTACAAATCGCGGGTTAACAGCTCAGTTGGAGGTTTAATTGGTGTCAGTGTGTAGACATACAGGCTGGGGGAGTGGCTTAGGAGCCGGCGAGCAAATAGCTGTACCGTATCAGCGTCTGTTGCTAGAGATCGTTCTTACTGCGGCGTCCGAGTTGAGACGGAAGTGTCCCATCTATCTGGGTTGATAATCGGGGATTAATGTAGAGTTGTATCCTCTTAGTCAGGTTTGAGGCACAAAGTTTACGAGGAAAAACCATTCTCTCTCAAGGGTGGAAGTCAAATGTCTGCCAGACTCAGAAAATAGATTAGGCAGCCCATGATCACTGTTGAGATTGTAGTTGAAGTTCTATCGGATTTGTTGTTGGTTATGTTGTTGAAGACGTATTTGTTCTCGAATTTGAGTTGATGTTGTTGTTGTCGTCGTCGTAGATGAAATCAAGGTTGTTACGTGTCAAATCAATCGTGTTCCACCTACTGTTTATCAGTGTAAAGCTGTTGTTGGTGGTGTTGTTGACATTGTAGTTGTTCTTGGTTTTTGAGTTGTTGTCAGTGTTGTTGTCGTCGTTGTAGTTGTTGCCCAATGTCATACTGTGAAGTGGTTGTTGTTGTTATTGTTATTGTTGATGTAGTTTCGCTGGTTTCTCAACAATGGTGTTGTTGTTGTTGTTATTGTTATTGTTGATGTAGTTTCGCTGGTTTCTCAACAATAGTGTTGTTGTTGTTGTTGTTGTTTCTTTGTTTTTGGGTCCAGCCGATTCATTTTCACAGCCCATTCCTGCTTGAGCCGGATGGAAACAAATGAAAACTCAAGCCTCAGTCCTTTTTTTTTTGCAACTCCGAACATACGGCAGCAGCTAGCACACTCTCTCGGCATGATGTCGGGAGTACGAGCGCATCCACGGCTGCAGCAAAGACGCACACCAAGCGTCGCTATTTTCGCTTCCGATTCCTGCTTGTGACGTCACAGCCAACGGCTTGCCGCCGCGGGGATTTTGAAGTCTCGCGTAGCAGACGAAATTGGCCGCTTTTTGAGCATGCATTTTGTGTAAAATTAGAGTGATGCAACACAAAACCTGTGATTTACTGTTCAGTTTTTGCATCTTTAGATGCTTACCTATATCATTAAATCAACCCCAACTGCTTTATCTGAGCCTGTTGGGGTCCTTTAATAAACACACGGTTAATAAGGACAGCCGCTTTTAAAATACACTTTAGTCCGGTCCGGATTTATCACTATATGGCCCATGTAATAATCCTTCGGTTAATAAATACAAAAATCCGGTTAATAAAAACAGGTTTTTTTGGCGAAATTGGGTATTTTTTCCGTGCTGGGACGCTCACTTAACACAAATTTGACAATGTATTGTCAAACACGGAGCGATATCTACTCACCCGACAGACGATGCAAGCGTTTACTGAAGCTTAGTGAGCTAAGTTCAGCGAAAATTGTGATTAAGGGGGGAAACGAGATCACGAGAATTAGATCACGTTTGCATTCTCTCACTGCATTCTCTCCTACACACGTATAGACGGGGCTTTCCTGACAGTGACAGTGATTGACAGTGATAGCTTTAATTGTGTTGATGCCGACATCCGCGCATTTCTGCGCAAAGAGCCACTGAAACAGCTGACAATGGACAAGTTTTTCAACTGAATCGTACAGCTACATTTACTTCATGATCGCTTCCTTCACAGGAGAGGAAATTCTTTTTTTTTCTGTTTGATTTTTTTTTAAATTCGGTTAATAAAAACTTTGGTTAATAAATACAAATTTGCCCAGTCCCGATGTGTTTTTATTAAGCGGAGTCTACTGTATGTGGTTTAAACAAGGTTTAATTTATTTAATTAAACATGATACAATAATACAACCAGAAACAATAGGGACATGAACTTAAGCATAACGCTTATATTACGTGCCCTACACAGTTGGAGAATAACACAATTATATACTGTGCTTCTTGATTGCTCTCACATACAGTCACCACTGTTGTTCTGCTGTTGCACAACCAATCAGCTAAACATGAAAGATAATTCGCTTAATTGGCTTGTTGCAGTTGCAGTTTCAAAGCAAACAAATTCAAAATGTCAAGTATAGAATAGACACTCTTTTCATTCTTTAAGAAGACACAAGTAGAGTAAACAGCGCCTTCTTGACGCACAGATATTAAGAGTTATCTAATCTACTCACAGAAAGCCATGGAAACAGTAAATCCATGGAGACTGGAACTCGACCCCCGTGTAAGACCCCCCTAGTGTAAGATTTCCTTGCTTTTAAGACCTTGCTTTCTTTTAGCTTTTAGCTTGTAAATTTTGTAGATTTACCTCTTTTTTAAGACTTGGTCCCTTTTAAGCCTTGGCTTTTTCAGATTTTTGAGGTCTTAAAAGGGGAGTTTCGCTGTGTGACCTTGTACTCACCTTGAGCCTTGTCCCATCTCCTGCCTGTTGCGACCGTCGAAGGACACCATGGCATGACCTCTGGCCTCTGGTGCTAGTGTAACCTGCAACATCAACATTGTCTGTTAATTCTTCAATCATCATTTTTCACCTTGAAAATCACAGCCACATGCAGTTCTCACCATGCCTATATTCAAAGTCAAGCAGGGATATCTACAATACAAGAACCCCACAATAGGACAACTTGGCATCAAAACTTTAAACATACTCTAATGTTGTCATTGTTTATTGGATGGGTCATGTTTCACAGCTATAACAAGCAAGACCAGACTTTCAAGCTCACATTAGTGTTAAGGTAATATGGTTCACAGCTGTCATCGCCGCAATGATTTTTTTTCACACTCGAAGGATTCTTAGCTGTCCTTAAAGGCACAGTAAGCCTCCCGTAAACCATCACAGAGCTCCCCGAGCGTCTACATACAGTACAAGCATACTTCCATTTGAACGCTCACCGAACGGGAACATCCTGGCTGCTTTCTGTCGAGCGTGAGAAATTTTCAAAGAATTTATTTTCGTGGAGCAATCCTCTACAACCATGGCGCCTCGTTTTGGCGCTGGACGGCTGTTATGAATATACCGGAAATCACGCCCGGACATTAAGCCTCCCGTAAACCATCACAGATACTGTCAGGCTTTTTCACACAGTACAAACACCCTTCCATTTGAACGCTCACCAAGCGGGAACATCCTAGGTGCCCTACGTAAAGAGCGAGCAATTTTTTAAAGAATTTATAATTTTGCAGATTGTCTCGAACACTTTTTGGACCCATCCTGAACTCAGGTCAAAAATGAGTTACTTCCCTTCGGCCCGGAAGCAGGGTCACGCAAGGGTCGTAGCAGACGACGGTTTATGCATAATCGCCGTTCCTCTCAACAGTCAAAAGCCATCGCTAGAGTTCTTGTGAACCACAGCCGTTTGTTTCGTGCATAAAAACGTGCTATTGTAGATAAGCTCACATCGAGTCGCATTCAAATGACTAACTGACGACTACATTGTGAAAAAGGGAAACTGGATCACACGGGTTCACGATGGCTCAGGGGTAAGATAAACCACGCAAAAATAAATTCGTTGAAAATTGTTTGCTCTTTACGGAGGGCACCTAGGATGTTCTCAATCGGTGAGTGTTTAAATGAAAGGGTGTTTGTACTGTGTGTAAAAGCCTGACCGTATCTGTGATGGTTTACGGGAGGCTTACTGTGCCTTTAACCCCTTCACTGCCCAGCCCACCCCGTGTGTAATACGTGGTCATTTTTGGTTTGTTGTACGCCCATAACCGTGTCTCATAGTGGGATTTGTGTCAGTGAAATTTCAAACATTTCTGAAATCTAAATGGAAGGTAACCACTGTCCAAGTACTTGTAGGGGTTCTAAACACAGTTCTTTCCCATAGACCGTTCGGATAAGTTAGTTCCACGTGGGGAAAACTTTTTTATAAGTTTTTTTCCGATCTATAAGATTCAAAATGGCGGCCGAAAGTCGGACATCAAATCGTAGACCTGTTTTCAAATGATACAGTGTTCTGGAAGCTCTACAAGAAGTGATTTATGGATTACCACACAGAAGAATACTGTTATTGGCTGTAATTTAATGTGAGTACCTGATGTTTGACACCAGTTTTAGCTGTGTTTGCTGCGGATTTGCTGCAGTGTGTGTGTAAAAGTTTGGAAACTGTAATTTTTGACAAAAATGGTCATTATATCGATTTTTACTATAACAATCACAAACAAAGTCCAATGGTCATGTTATCACATAATAGCCAAGGGTGTAAGCAAACCACATGCCAAAGATCTAAGAGATATCTCAATAAATGATTGAGCAGTGAACAGATTAGTGAACCTACTGAAGAAAGCGAAATTTGCCCTGTGGTACTAACTTATCTGAACGGTCAATGGGAAAGAATGTGTTTAAACTCCTACAAGAAGTTGGACAGTGGTTACCTCCCATTTAGTTTTCACAAATGTCCTGAAAAGTGCTGATGTAAATGCCACGTACCTATAGTACGTGTTTGGGCGTATGACAAACCAAACATGACCACGTACCTAGTATGTGCTGGGCAGTGAAGGGGTTAAAGCTGTCATTGTATCTAAGATCATATTTTAGTTTCAAAAACTGCACCATACAATACGTGTACATAGTGTGTAGGTCTGAAGGAGAGAGTGTGGACATATAGGGTTGATAAGTATAAAAGGGCAGTATATATCAGGGTGGATATCAATTAACCCCCAGCTTATCTTGATTTCACCCCCCAGAAGGTACAACAACCGACCTGAAGGACATACTGAGGGAGTGTGGAGCGATGAGGATGATACGTATACAGGTCACAATGGAGTGGATATCTACCCTGTCTTACCTTGATTTCTGCACCAGCAGGTACAACAATGGGCCTGAAGGACAGAGAGTGGGGACAGATAGGGGTGAGCACCAGCAGGTACAACAATGGGCCTGAAGGACAGAGAGTGGGGACAGATAGGGGTGATGAAGTAACGCAGGGTACATTGGGGTGGATGTCTACCCTGTCTTACCTTGATTTCTGCACCAGCAGGTACAACAATGGGCCTGAAGGACAGAGAGTGGGGACAGATAGGGGTGATGAAGTAACGCAGGGTACATTGGGGTGGATATCTACCCGGACTTACCTTGATTTCTGCACCTGCAGGTACAACAATAGGCCTGAAGGACAGAGAGTGGGGACAGATAGGGGTGATGAGGATACAGGGTACATTGGGGTGGATGTCTACTCGGACTTACCTTGATTTCTGCACCAGCAGGTACAACAATGGGCCTGAAGGACAGAGAGTGGGGACAGATAGGGGTGATGAAGTAACGCAGGGTACATTGGGGTGGATGTCTACCCGGACTTACCTTGATTTCTGCACCAGCAGGTACAACAATGGGCCTGAAGGACAGAGAGTGGGGATGGGGACAGATAGGGGTGATGAAGTAACGCAGGGTACATTGGGGTGGATGTCTACCCGGACTTACCTTGATTTCTGCACCAGCAGGTACAACAATGGGCCTGAAGGACAGAGAGTGGGGACAGATAGGGGTGATGAGGATACAGGGTACGTTGGGGTGGATCATGGAGGCCCCAGCGGCCACGGAGTACGCTGTGCTGCCGGTAGGGGTAGAGATGATCAGACCTGTAACACGTACAATCGACAGTAAGAAAAGATTCCTGTATAAAACACAACACACAAATAGCAGATAATAATAAAATATTCTATATATACCTGCTTGAGCAGAAATCAAGGTTATATCTTAAATTTAAAAAAAGTAATTTATACGTTTATGGAATGTTTCATTGAACTTGAAGACAAAACAAAACATTCACTAGAATCTTATCAATATTATCATTTGATTCTTAATTAAAAAGGATGATGAAGATACACACCAGACAAATAATAATGAAAGGGTGAACAACAGAGAAAAGATAAATACTACTCAGTTAGACAGGCAGACTGTGAAATAGGCACAGACTGGCCCGGTACACATATGTAAACAAGCAATTATGTACTGTATGATGCACCCATAGAGACAAAAGATACAGATAGACACAAACAGGTGATCACACACACACACCTATTTATACAGACTCTTACACAATATCAGGGTCACAAAAAGCCTGATCAGCGAGCAGTAAAATGAAAGATGTCAAATTCAAATCTTAATGCAGATCTAAATGCATCTACAGGCCTGAAATGACACCTGTCATAATTTATTAAACTCTGTTTATTTTTTTAGTCTGACTCATCTTTGTGACACTACTACTACAAGATATTTTAACATTATTTTGCTTACTTGGGGATCTAAAGGAAATTCTTTTTATACGAACATAAAACACATGAGTCACAACCATGTTGAAATTATCAAAACTTCCTTTAAATCATTTTAAAGACTGAATTTTGTTTCATCCTTGTCAACAGCTGTTCAAACAACAGGTCAGATTACATAGTACCAGAATATTTAAATACATGCCATGCACACCACATTGCAAATACCGTAAGGAAAAAAAATTGAATAAATCATCACAAATTATCCTACTTGTTGGATTTCCCCCCAACTTACCGTCTCCTAAAACAGAGGTGACCAAGTGACCTTCAATATATAGGTCAAGGTTGCAGAGGTAGGATGATGGCCCCCTGTCTATCACAACTTCATTCAGAACCTGAAAAAAACAAAAACAATTTTTTTTTATCAATATGAACAAATAAACAGACACAGGCAGATACAGACATGGACATGCAGACAGACAGACTGACAGACCAACCGATAGACCGACAGACTGACCGATAGACCGACAGACAGACAGATTCTCTCTCTTTAAGTGTAACTTGAATTTCTCTCTCCCCAAAGACAGATTGTAAGAAAAAGATCCAGCCTTAATCTCAATCCTTGTAAAATGACACAGTTCAGTTCAGTTCAGTTCAGTTCAGGTCAGGTCAATTACTGAACAGAACTCTCAGACAGCCATCTTCACTTGCCAGAATATGTGTAGAAATGTTCTGTTGATTTTTGTCAATGTTCTTGACATGTGGAATGGGTTTGCTGGGTTCCTCTTTATTCATGTGGTTCATCATCACACACTTGAGTCGATACCGCAACAACAGAGGCGCCTGACCTGCAAAATCCACATTAAGCGGGAAACAAAATATGAACAATCTTTTATCCGCATAGACAGACCGTGAGGGAAACAGAGACAGATGACTCAACAGAAAGCGGAACATAGGAAAAACAGTGGAACCCCCCCTTTACAGACCCCCACCCCCAATTAAAGACTGTCCCTCCTTTTTAAGACCCGATTTTCTCAGTTTAGGAGGTCTTAAAAGGAGGGTTTCACTGTAAATATGAAGGAAGGACAAACAAAAACAAAATGGCAATCACACACACACACACCAAATCTTACACTAACACTACCATTCTTCTCCTGAGACATTCAACAATGCAAGGGAAGAAACCCTGTCATTCTATGTGTACACATTTAATTAACACAGTTCTCTCCCTTGATTATCTGCCAAACCAATCATTAGCTTAGTAGATTTTTGTGAGAAAAAAACAACAACAACAAAATAGAAACAAAGACATATAAAAACAAGGACAACAAGTCGCGTGAAGCAATATATAAACATTTAGTCAATCCGTAGGCATCAAACTAACAGATCAACTCCAAAAACCAGACACTTATCGAAAAACTGAAAAACACATACCCAGGAACTCTCATGTCAAGTTTCATGAACATCGGTCTAGTATTTTTTTTCTGAATTGCACTGGGTGGCCGAGTGGTAACGCACTTGCGCTCGGAAACGAGAGGTTGCGTGTTCGACCCTGGGTCAGGCCGCAATTTTCTCCCCCCTTTCCTAACCTAGGTGGTGGGTTCAAGTGCTAGTCTTTCGGATGAGACGAAAAACCGAGGTCCCTTCGTGTACACTACATTGGGGTGTGCACGTTAAAGATCCCACGATTGACAAAAGGGTCTTTCCTGGCAAAATTGTATAGGCATAGATAAAAATGTCCACCAAATACCCGTTTGACTTGGAATAAAGGCCGTGAAAGGTGAATGCTCGCCTAATAGGCTACTGAGCTTTACTGGCCGATGTGAATGCGTTATATATTGTGTGTAAAAAATGTCTGTTTGTCTGTCTGTCTGTAAAAAATTCCATTTCAAACGGCAGAAATTAATATGTAAGCGCCTAGGGCTATATCTAGATTAGGCGCATAAAAATGATCACAATAATAATAATAATAATTGCTCTACACATACACAGTGACACAGACACATACACCACGACCCTCGTCACGATTCCCTGTCTATGTTAAAAGATTTAGTCAAAACTTGACTAAATGTAAAAATAGACAACAAAACAAAGAGCACAAAGGAAGCCTGAACGTGATCAGCTGACCTTTGAGGATGTGGTTGATGCGATCCTTGAAGCTGTCAAAGGGGAATGGGGTGAGAAAACCCAGAGACCCCATGTTGAAGGCTATCACAGGCGGTACACTTTGCTGCACACACACATTCACATACATCCATAATTATACTCTTGATGCATTGACCAAGCTGGTTGATTTGTTAATTAGACTATTACAGACAGACAGGCTGGCTGAAAGACAGACAGATAGGCCAGACAGACGGACGGACGGACAGACAGACAGACAGACAGACAGACAGACAGACAGACAGACAGACAGACAGACAGACAGACAGACAGACAGACAGACAGGCAGACAGACAGGCAGCTAGCCAGCCAAACAGATGAGCAAACGGGCAGGCAGGCTCTAACAAAGACAGTAATGCAGACACATATATATCTTCCTGATACATGGTGACACACAAAAGGCAAAACGAGTGACAAGCTTACAGACAGACAGGCAAACAGACAGAATCGCTCAAAAACAAAAATAATACATGCAATGCCCGGACACAATACATCTTCAATGCACTTGAAGACACTGAGCATTTTGGTGATTTTTAACACAATTGTAAGCCACAACATAAAAGGAAATACAAAACATCTCCACATCTTTAAAACTTTCCAACTGACTTTTGTTTTTAAAAACCGGAAAATCATCCAAAAACGATTTTTTTAAATGATTTGCGGATGGAAATTCCATCTCTGCTAGTACTGTACACATTTCATTTGAATAGAGCGTTTGAAAGGGAATTTACCTGAAAGAGAGAGGATGCGTAGAGTAGTGTCCCATCGCCACCTAGACATACGATGAAGTCTACCTTGTCCTCCAGGTCGTCAACACCTGTCACACACACAGGTAAGATTGGAAAGGTAAGAGGATTGAACATGTTTAATCAACACAACACTCTTAAAAATACAAGCCACAAAACATGAAAATAGTGGTAAATGACCCTGATTTTCAAAGTGAGAACCTGAGGAAGTCTGTTATCAGAGTATCACACACACACACACACACACACACACACACACACACACACACACACACACACACACACACACACACACACACACACACACACACACACACACACACACACACACACACAATACATAAATAAATACTGAATAAAACAATCTTTTTTTCTCCAAGAATTGAATTAAATCATAACCTGTTTTCAGGCTGGTCATTTTTTAAACCAGTATCTGACATTACCAGTCAAACCCTGGCTCTAACTAAATCTGGTCACTCTTGATACATTTTCTCTAATTTACACATTAAGAATCAACACATTAACAATGAAAGAGGCTGAGTGAGCTATAATATCACTATACGATCACACACTCCATATGTTGGTACTCTAATCACTTTAAAGGCACATGCAAGTTCACTCTTGTGAAAACTTTTCGGCTGATCAACATCTCAGATCTAGCTGCAGACTCATGGGATAAGACCATTCCCTTTCATGTGTGGTGTTGTTGTTCTATTTGATCTGGTGGTTGTTGGTTGGTGAATGCTTCTCAGTCAAACGCAATAAAAGGGAGTCGAGCAAGCGAAGTCATTTCTTGTTCTTTATTTCGCAAAGGTTCCCGCTCGACTGCCGAGATCTTTCACAAGTCTCGCGGTCTCACGTGATCATACAGGCACACATCTTATTAGTGCAATGCGCAAAACAAACCAACAAGCGCGCAACAATGTCATGGACAGTCATCGTCTCACACATGGTCACATACCAAAACTCAACATTTTGACAGCTTGCTGTGTTGAGTTGGATTTTTTTGAAATGAATGAACTTCTTGAAATGCAACCAGCAGCCTTTACAAAATTGACTCATCAACAAATTCCCAATGTGCAGAGAGAGCATACACACAGGCTGTTCATTTTTGGTATATGACCAAGTGGAAGGGTTGTGCACGTGAACTGACCTTCCCTGAACTTCTGCAGCTTGTCCTGGACATTGATGAACTCATAGTCTTCTGCCAGCACCTCATCCTTCACCACGTTCTCCTCCACAAACACCAGCAGGCTTTTCTCCTGCTCAATACACATGATTTATCAGTAAAATTAAAATCATCATGGGAAGTTTTCACAAGACAATAGTCTCCGCTCTGACCACCCTCTCAAGCAAACTCCTTTCAATGTCTTTTATGTGTCTCGATCTCCTTTATATGGAAATCCTCTGATGGTAAATAAACCAGCAAGCAAAACTGAACCATCTTCAATAGTTTAGTCTCGGGCTAGCTAATACATCTAAAACATCGCTTACCTAAATTTATCTAAATCTTACAATAAGTTACATTGTTATCTTAAGCGTAAAGAATTTTGGGAAGTCTATGATGGCAGGGTATAACATTCATATCAGCTCATTGGGATAGATACAAAAACACACACATGCAAGCAGTACATGTATGCAAGCGCACGCACGCACGCACGCGCACGCACCCACACCCACACACACACACACACACACACACACTTCAACTTCTTTTGGTTGATTTTTGCAAATATGCCGGAAAAGTTAATCTTAGCAACACCCTTGTATTAACAACTCCCTACTCCAAAAAATAATCACAACAACACCAATGACTGTTGGAGTACCTGTAACCCAGCTATTGCCCCTAACTTCAAAGATGTTTATACACCGTAGTACATATTATGTATATGCACTGATCCGTGTAGACAAGTAGTATTCATCAAAAGTCAGTCAACCAACTTAGAATTACTTGCTGCAAAACTTTCCTTGTGAACAGTTTTTTCCCTCACTTACATAGGGAAAAAACAGGACAGAATGAAGCCAAGCATGACCTGTAACAACCACAAGACACACTAATAGGTCTCTCAAGGCGAGAGTGACAGAGCTGATTCTTGGAGTTTTCTAATGAACAACGCTGACAGAGATGTCTAATTACTCTCTCCCTCCCTCACCTTCTTCCATCTCCTTTCTTTATCCTTCCCACCCCTACCCATATCCATAACCCAAACACATGGTGTTTTGGTAAGGGGGATTCGATCGATTGTGCATCTCACATGGGTGGGATTGAAAAATGGCATGAATCCTGAACCTCAACCAAACCAACAACAACAAAACAACAAGAAGGGCAAAGCCCATACGACTCACATGCTTGACCTTGACCTTTACATGAAATAACTAAACCTAGCAATGACATCATACACTAAGAACTGCTTTACACATTTTTCCTACCAAAATACATGTGACCTTGACCCAAGGTCAAGGTCATCCAAGGTCATGCAACACAAAGCTGTTAATTCAAGACATAGGAAGTACAATGGTGCTTATTGGCTCTTTCTACCATGAGATATGGTCACTTTTAGTGGTTCACAACCTTATTTTGGTCACATTTCATAAGGGTCAAAGTGACCTTGACCTTGATCATATGTGACCAAATGTGTCTCATGATGAAAGCATAACATGTGCCCCACATAATTTTTAAGTTTGAAACAGTTATCTTCCATAGTTCAGGGTCAAGGTCACTTCAAAATATGTATACAATCCAACTTTGAAGAGCTCCTGTGACCTTGACCTTGAAGCAAGGTAAACCAAACTGGTATCAAAAGATGGGGCTTACTTTGCCCTATATATCATATATAGGTGAGGTATTGAATCTCAAAAACTTCAGAGAAAATGGGAAAAATAGCTGTTATTTAGACATTTATGGCCCCTGCGACCTTGACCTTGAAGCAAGGTCAAGATGCTATGTATGTTTTTTGGGGCCTTGTCATCATACACCATCTTGCCAAATTTAATACTGATAGACTGAATAGTGTCCAAGAAATATCCAACGTTAAAGTTTTCCGGACGGACGTCCGGACGGACGACTCGGGTGAGTACATAGACTCACTTTTGCTTCGCATGTGAGTCAAAAACAAGTCGCGTAAGGCGAAATTACTACATTTAGTCAAGCTGTCGAACTCACGGGATGAAACTGAACGCACTGCATTTATTCACTAAGACAGTACAGCTTCGTCAATCCCCGCGTGAAGGAAATCGCTCACCTTCCACGTGCAAAACGTAGTGATATTGACACGCCAGATTAGCGCGGTAGCGTATTGTGCATGCTAAGCAGGAAAGCGCTTTTTTCTGTATTTTTGTTAACTTTCTGAGCTTGTTTTGAATACAACCTATCATATCTATATGTTTTTGGAATCAGGAAATGATCACGAATAAGATGACATCATTTTTGGATCGATTTCTTACATTTTAATCGTAAGACTAATTAATCTATTTTCGTTAATTGTGATCACATTTTAAGAGTAAACATGACATATGTATATATTTTTAGATTCAGAATGTGATGAAGAATACGATGCAATCAATTTTAAATCCGTTTGCGAAAAATCGATTTTAATGACAACTTTAATGAGCAAAGTCATTAATTAAATTTTAAGCCTCCATGCTGAAATGCAATACCAAAGTCCGGGCTTCGTCAAAGATTACTTGACCAAAATTTCAACCAATTTGGTTGAAAAATGAGAGCGTGACAGTGCCGCCTCAACTTTCACAAAAAGCCGGATATGACATCATCAAAGACATTTATTAAAAAAATGAAAAAAAACCGTCTGGGGATATCATACCCACTGCAGGAACACTCATGTAAAATTTCATAAAGATCGGTCCAGTAGTTTACTCTGAATCGCTCTACACACACACACACACACACACACACACCACGACCCTCGTCTCGATTCCCCCGGCAAAACTTGACTAAATGTAAAAAAGAGAGAGAAAAAAAGAGAGGTCATAATCGAATCCGGATTTCCCGCATAGAAGAATCCCACCCATGATCTCATGCTCAGCCTAGCTGTCTGAAGTCAAGAGTCACTGTGGGATCGCATTGTTTCTAGATTCACAAACACCAATGCTTTAAGACCCCCCCAATCCCTCACACATCTGCCCCTTTCTCCTTCCATCTTCCTCACCCCCCCCCCCCTCCTTGCCTCACCTGTATGAGCCAGAGGACCAGGTCCCTGAACGCGTGGGTGACCGTGGGGTCGAATGGTTTCTTGATGATCAGCACAGACAGCGGTGTCTTCACCCAGTTCAGTCTCTGGCTGCTGGGGTCCGGGATCTTTCTGCAACACACAACAACACGAGACGGGTGTTGAGGGACAGTTTGGATGACCTAGTGATTCCAGGTGTCATTGTCGTGTTTTTCCTGCCATTCTGTTCCTCTCTGTATGTCTCACTTTTCTGCTTTTCGGTCTATCTGTATTGTTGTCTCTTTCTCTCTCTCGTCTGTCTCTGCCTCTTTCTCTGTCTCTCTGTCTTTCCCTCTCTCACTGACTGTCTCTCACTCTCTCTCTCTCTATTTCTGTCTCCCTCTCTTTCTCCTTCCCTCTCTCTTTCCCCCCTCTCTCTCCTTCTCTGTCTGTCTGTCTGTCTGTCTGTCTGTATCTTTGTATCTCTCTCTCCCTCAAACAAAGATCCAAAAAGTCGCAGACCTACAGACACAATGCCAGACAGCCAGATGAACACATGATCCTTCAAACATAATTTACACAAAACGATGCTATTTTTTATATTTTTTTAATTTTTTTTATACACTTATTTATTTTTTACAAACAAGACAAGACAAGACAAGACAAAATCTTTATCATCGAGGGTAATAGATAAGCAAGAATATTGCTTTTTTACATCCAGCCCTCGCCCTAATTTTGGGTCAACAAGAACAGAAAACAATATAATCAAAGAACTATCACATCAAACTTAGTTCCCGGTTCAAAAAACCAACAAACACCGAAAACTCCAAACTGTTTCCTTACCTTGCAAGTTGACACAATGATAAACAATCAAAATAGTCAATACACTTCAACTAACCTACAACTAAAACTTGTACAGAGAAAGGTTAGAGGAAAATGAAAGCAAAGCAAGAGAGACAGTGCACCAACACGTCTTCACAGGACGAAAACCATTCGTTCAGTGACGTATTCCCGCGTTCTATCTCACGTGACCCATTCCTCTCGGAATTGTGGGAGATAAAACTTAATACATTATAACAAAGACAACACAAGCAAAACAATGAGGACATTATGAACGTACTACCTGCTTAATAATAATACAGTCAAAACGACGCTATTTGGCACTGTGCAGTAGAGTAGGTATCAGAACAATGTTCACCTGTAAGACCCCAAAACAAAATGGAATATAAACAAACAAGTACAACGGAAAAAGAAGATAAGAACTTAAAGGCACAGTAACTTAGTCTCCCGTAAACCATCACAGAGCTCCCCGAGCGTCTACATACAGTACAAGCATACTTCCATTTGAACGCTCACCGAACGGGAACATCCTGGCTGCTTTCTGTCGAGCGTGAGAAATTTTCAAAGAATTTATTTTCGTGGACTTAGCCTTTAACAATACTGGCGCCTCGTTTTGGTGCTGGCTGTAATGAATATTCAATACCGGAAATCACGCCCGGACAGTAAGCCTCCCGTAAACTACTGTCAGGCTTACACACAGTACAAACACCCTTCCATTTGAACGCTCACCAAACGGGAACTGCCATCCTAGGTGCCCTACGTAAAGAGCGAGCAATTTTTAAAGAATTAATTTTGAAGATTGTCAAAAAGGAGTTACTTCCCTTCGGGTCTCATTCAGAAAAGCCCGGAAGCAGGGTCACGCAAGGGTCGTAGCAGACGACGGTTTATCAGTACATATCGCCGTTCCTCTCAACAGTCAAAAGCCATCACTAGAGTTCTTGTGAACCACAGCCGTTTGTTTCGTGCATAAAAACGTGCTATTGTAGATATTAAGCTCACATCGAGTCGCATTCAAATGACTAACTGACGACTACATGGTGAAAAAGGGAAACTGGATCACACGGGTTCACGATGGCTCAGGGGTAAGATAAACCACGAAAAAATAAATTCTTTGAAAATTGTTCGCTCTTTATACGGAGGGCACCTAGGATGTTCTCAATCGGTGAGTGTTTAAAGCCATATGTACTCGATGACTATACACGCTAATTGCTTTACCAACAGCTGGAGACAGACTAAATTAAGTTCCCTGCAAAATATTGTGGTCTAGGACCCCTTAAATGTTGAGATATTTGAATTTTCATTTTGATCTGGATCGTCCTATTTATAGATTTGGCAACACATGTAACGTTGATGCAAGGGAGAGAACACCGCGGCTTTGTTGACATCCTCACTTTTTCAGAGGCTAGAACAAGCTGTAATGCATGTATTATGGTCCGCGCATGGTGACGTATCGTCATTATATGGTCTTATGGTGCGTTTGACATCGATTGTGGGCAAACTACACTTTGTAAACACGGGAGTGCGTTAGTATGCCTTTAAATGAAAGGGCGTTTGTACTGTGTGTAAAAGCCTGACCGTATCTGTGATGGTTTACGGGAGGCTTACTGTGCCTTTAAGAACCACTAATAATTGAACACAACAACAGCGACGATTATAGGAAAAAACAACTTCACCACCACCACTAAAACACACACAAAAACACAACAAACACTTCACAGAGTGCCAAAATATAGCCGGTGGCAGACTGCGTGATCAACCGCTGTATCTGACGAATGATACTGTATAATTCAATCTGATATTTTTTAACAATCACTCTGACGGATGCAAATAGTTGTTGATTTGAGCTTCAGATATCCTTGAACATGACGTATTGGCCTCTCCTTGGCTGCACTTGTTAAATTATGGTAATGAACTACAGCCGTTTAGGCGCTTTTGTAATCCATATAGACAGACAGAAAGAGAGAGAGACTAACTAGAGAGATGGGGAGGGAGAGAGAGAGAGAGAGAGAGAGAGAGAGAGAGAGAGAGAGAGAGAGAGAGAGAGAGAGAGAGAGAGAGAGAGAGAGAGAGAGAGAGAGAGAGAGAGAGAGAGAAAGAGAGAGAGAGAGAGAGAGAGAGAGAGAGGGGTAGAGCGAGAGGGGCGGAGGGAGGGATAGAGAGACAAGACAAGACAAAATCTTTATTATCAAGGGTTCTTTCTTTATTTGGTGTTTAACGTCGTTTTCAACCATTCAAGGTTATATCGCGACGAGGAAAGGGGGGAGATGGGATAGGGGAAAGGGGGGAGATGGGATAGAGCCACTTGTTAATTGTTTCTGGTTCACAAAAGCACTAATAAAAAAAATTGCTCCAGGGGCTTGCAACGTAGTACAATATATGACCTTACTGGGAGAATGCAAGTTTCCAGTACAAAGGACTTAACATTTCTTACATACTGCTTGACTAAAATCTTTACAAAAATTGACTATATTCCATACAAGAAACACTTAACAAGGGTAAAAGGAGAAACAGAACCGTTAGTCGCCTCTTACGACATGCTGGGTAGCATCGGGTAAATTCTTTCTCGTCCCAACCAATATGGGACTCCCCCTAACCCGCGGGGAGTATTATCGAGGGTAATAGCAAGAATATATATGCTTTTTAACATCCAGGGTCAACAGGAACAAAAAAGAGAAAGAGAGAAGCACAGAGAGAGAGGGTGGGGGAGAGAGAGAGAGAGAGAGAGAGAGAGAGAGAGAGAGAGAGAGAGAGAGAGAGAGAGAGGGGCGGAGAGACATAGAGGTAGAGACAGAGAGAGCGTGGGAGAAAGACAGAAGGGAGAGAGAGAGAGGTGGAGAGAGAGAGAGGTAGAGAGAGAGAGAGAGAGGGTGGGAGAAAGAGAGAGAGAGAGAAAGAGAGAGAGAGAAAGAGAGAGAGAGGGAGAGAGAGAAAGAGAGAGAGAGAGAGAGAGAGAGAGAGAGAGAGAGAGAGAGAGAGAGAGAGAGAGAGAGAGAGAGAGAGAGAGATAGGCAGGGAGAGACAGCTCAGACAATGAAAGAGAGAGAGAGATTCTCTCTTCTGAACTTCTTCCCCTTCCAAATGTAAACGCAGGCGGATCCTTCACTAACAGAAGCTGAGACCTATGGGGTCGCTTGCAAACAAAAAACCGTGTGAAACCTAGAGATTACAACATCATCATATTACCCACCTGCACACAGCAGACGACACTCCGTGTAGGTGTCCGTTCAACTTATGTCGGTAACCGTTGACTGTCATTTTTCCTGGCATTTTTCAATCTGCCCCTCCACACCACTTAAATCGTCGCTCAGACCACGATTACTGTAGGAGCTTTCGATGGTTGTTGATACGTGTTCCTTTTGCATCTGTACTCCATGGTACCGCTTTTGCTTTTATACGCGATGATACGCGATGATACGCTGTTTGCGTTTCACTCCGTAGTCCGCCTTTTGCATTTTGTACACTGTAGTACGTTTTTCGCAGGTCACGGCATAGTGTGTCTATTTTATTTGCACATTTTTTTAAACGTATTTCTTTCTTACATCCCGATGCGTCTCTTGCATCGTCACGTCACAGCGACCGTAAGAATTCAGTAAACTATTCCCATGTTTTCTGTTTCAGTTCTTCAAACACTGTTCCATCACAAACGTCTGGAGTACGTTTCGGCGCTTTCACTAAGAGTGATCATCCGTGTGCAGTAAATGTCAACTCCTGAACGAATCCAGTACTTGTGTTCCCTTTTATTCTCAGACACACGATTACCGCACACAAATGCACAGCAGGTTCTGGCAGAAGATTCATCCTCCTTATTATGCTGTGTGTGTAAACTCGCATATATTATATCCCTTCGAAAATGTTGGATCACTTTTCGTGGTTTCGTTGGTGTCAGATTTACGAAGGCTCGACGAGAATGACTTGTATGCTAACCCATTGTAACCGTTGTTTGGTACAATGCACAGTTTTTCACAACAGCTGTAGCGATGAAGGAACGCTAGCTACTAGAAGAACTTTATCATAACTCACCTACGTCAGAGTCCATAGCATTTCATGCGATTTCGTCTATATTCCGCGTATGTCATTTGTTGAATTTTAAAGCTCTTCTTTCAGGGAGAATTTTCTTTCTTTCTCGCAGCTGGATTGCCGTTCACACACAGTTCTCTTGTACCCTCTCTTTGTGAAAAAAAAGCAGGATGTAAAATATAAACCAAAAATGACGACAGACCATGTCTAAATTGTTGCAACCTGAACTTCCTGGCGAATACGTTATCTTATTTTTTTTATCACGCAGTCAAAAGGAAATTACTGTGTTCTTTCTTTGAGAGCTTTGTAGAGAAGAAAAAAACCATGCACGCACGCATGCATGCTCACACGATCGAACACACGCACACCCTAACACCCACCCAACCGCGCACACACGTCACACACACACACGCACCAAAACAACCGTTTATCGAGTTCTACTTCATTCATTCCTCAACACGAAATGAATTTCCCACGATAGCTTTCTTCGGCCGTTTTTTTTTTAACTGACTTAGAGTTATACACTTTATGAAATCGCATTCATGCAGATCTCTCGAATCTCCCTTTCTCTCAACAATGGCATAAATACCAGTTATAGTTGTGTCGCAGAATGTTTTCATCTTGGATAAACTGCGACACCGTTCCCACTATAGGTTTCAACGGCCCGTTTCTTGAACTGAGCTATGCGCTCCATGAATTCACGTTTATATATATATATATATCCTCTACTCCCCCGCAATGCATTCCTTCTCCCGCCCTCCCATCCCTGCCCCCCCCCCCCCCCTTCCACCGACCTATCTAGTACTAGTATTGTGTATCTCTTCCACCTCCCCCCCCCCCTAGATTGTCCCTGTATCTGTCTGTCAGTCAGTCAGTCTGTCTGTCTGTCTGTCCCTCTCTCTCTGGTCTCTGTCTGTCTGTCTCTTTTTCTCTCTCTTTCTGTCTGTCTGTCTCTCTCTTTCTGTCTGTCTCCCCCCCCCCCCCCCCTCTGTCTATCTCTCAATCACTGTCTCTGGCAGACTCACTGTGATAGCACCAGTCTCTATTCCACACCTCTGTCTATCTCTCAATCACTGTCTCTGGCAGACTCACTGTGATAGCACCAGTCTCTATTGCACACTGACCGCACAATCAACGGCTACATGCACAGACAACAGCGAGAATTCTCACTCCACATCCGCACATCCGACTTCAAAGGAAGAAACATTCGCAGAACATCCCTCAATGCCACGCGATCTCTCTATCAGTCAAACACACACTGATCCATAGCTATGCGAAACTCAAACGGATCTCTGCATCGTATAATTTAAACAACTTCGAGGATGATACGGTATTTTGTGTGTTGGTATTGATCAGTGTGTGTGTGTGTGTGTGTGTGTGTGTGTGTGTGTGTGTGTGTGTGTGTGAAACACATAACAGGACACGCATCAAATTGTCCTCATTTTCTTCCTCTCTTGTTATGCCTTGGGCAATTAAAGATTCTGTATTCTACAACTATGCCACGCACCGCAAATACCACGAATCACATGTTCTCTTTTTCTCTCAGGTAAAACTCCACCCGACACACACCAATCGCAATACCCACCCACCCTTGAATCAAAGCACAGACTATGAATGACAATTCATACTTCTACCTTGTGATATAGTATTTTAGGTGACAGATTTGTTTTAAATCAACATTTAAATAATAATGCGTATTAGAAATCATGGGCTCTAAGTCCATTTTTATTTTTTTTTATTTTTTTTTTTTTAGAGAGAAAACGACGTCATATTGAGCGGACACTGCGAGCGATGCACACGACAGCTCATTTTTCACTATGTCGCTCATAATCGTTTGAATGTATGTAATTATCAGTCGGTGTTGCCTAACGAGGGGAACACATCTCCCAAGGCACACCCCCCCCCCAAAAAAAAAAAAAAAAAAAAAAAATTTAAAAAAACAAAAAAAAAAGGACACCGGGTCTTTTTGTAAAGCGTCTTTTAATGTTTAGCGTGTCTTCGATTTGAAGGCTAAGGATGAACTTATCTCATCCACAAGTCTTAACGACAGATCTGTGTTTTTTTGCATGATCGTTTACACTGAAAGCATTGCATCTTTCAAGTGTATCGTCCTTGCTCTGAACAGAAAAATGGCGTTAAGGCGCACTCCTTCCCGTGAAAACAGTTCAGCTGACCATCTGAGATCTGACCAGGCTTTGACATGAAACAAGACAATCCCTCCACTTAAGTCACATTCCAAAATAAACAGCCTGGGTGCTCTCTGTGGGATTTAATTTAATTTATTTTTTTTTCAAGAAATGATTTCATCAAAAAAAATCAAACTTAATAACCACAGCAAGCAGCCACGGTGTTGGGTTTTGGTATGTGTCCAAGTGGAGTGATGATCTTATCCCGTGTAAATTAAAAGCCTGGCCAGATCTGAGATGGTGAACCGAACCGATGTTTTCACGAGAAGGAGTGTGCCTTGAAAGTCTTTCTAAATCTAGTTGTCAGCATCGTTTTGCTTACCGGCACGGTTGGCTTAGTGGTAAGGCGTCCGCCCCGTGATAGGGAGGTCGTGGGTTCGAACCCCGGCCGGGTCATACCTAAGACTTTAAAATTGGCAATCTGGTGGCTGCTCCGCCTGGCGTCTGGCATTATGGGGTTAGTTCTAGAACTGGTTGGTCCGGTGTCAGAATAATGTGACTGGGTGAGACATGAAGCCTGTGCTACGACTTCTGTCTTGTGTGTGGCGCACGTTATATGTCAAAGCAGCACCGACCTGATATGGCCCTTCGTGGTCGGCTGGGCGTTAAGCAAACAAACAAACAAACAAACAAACAACAAAAATCGTTTTGCTCGTCCCTCTATGTGTGAAAACAGATTATTATTCAGGCGTATTCTTTCAAGCATATACAATTACATTTCAAGTTCAACGACCCTCCTCCCCAATCCTTCCTCCTTCACAACCAGTAGGCCCACGTTTTAGAGTGCTTCCTGGTTCACTTTATGTGTCTACAACCACTCACCACGTTCGTTTAATTCATTATTACACCCCATCCCCGTTAAATGGGGGGTGTTGTTGTATAGGTTTGGCTGTTCTGTCCGCATTCCGATATCTCATGTTGACGGGCGAATTGATCTGAAGTTTGGTGTTGCTTGGTAAATATAGCTGGGAACACACAGTCGCATGTTCCTGACATGCGATGACATTATTTTTGTAGTTTCACTGTCAACTGTGTCGGGTTAGAATGAGCTAAAGCGGATCCTAAGTAAGTACCAGATAACCCAACTGTTTTTATGTGAATTCTGTCCCCTGAATAAACCGCAAAGACGCAAAGCAATTACCCTACGACTGGTGTCGGTCCTGGCCACAGCGTCATACACCCATACTAAAGAATCCCCGTTTTAAGACCATGCAAAATATGAGAAAATTATGTCTGAAAGGGGAGGAAGTATTGAAATTGAGATAAATTTGGAGAGCTTAATATGAACAGAAAATCTGAAAGGCAAAAAGTCTTAAAAGGCCGGAGAGGGGTCTTAAGTCGGGGGGGGGG
>NC_090254.1:15297893-15407893 GCF_037325665.1 Littorina saxatilis
AAAAGCACTAATCAAAAATTTGCTCCAGGGGCTTGCAACGTAGTACAATGTATTACCTTACTGGGAGAATGCAAGTTTCCAGTACAAAGGGCTTAACATTTCTTACATACTGCTTGACTAAAATCTTTACAAACATTGACTATATTCTATACAAGAAACACTTAACAAGGGTAAAAGGAGAAACAGAATCCGTTAGTCGCCTCAGTCTTACGACATGCTGGGGAGCATCGGGTAAATTCTTCCCCCTAACCCGCGGGGGATGATATACGACTGCTTTTCGGAATGAATATTCCTCAGGTCGTAGACTTTATCCTATACTGAAGATGTTACTATCAGCTGCATGGCCTCAGTAAAAGATTAAGTTCATTCACCCAACACACAAAAATAACCACACTCATTCTTACCTGTTCCCCATTTTGATGTCAGGTTTGGAAAATAAAAGCCGTTAGCTGTGTACATGTGGTTCAATATGGCAAACTTGCCAAGTAACTTACAACTTTTTGTGATAACTGAATAACTCAGCTCTCTAATCCTATATTTCAGTAGAAGGAAGTCGAGTCAAAGGAAAATTATGGAGGGCATTGGAGAAAAACTGGGGAACATTTTCACACTGTAATGTAATACCTAAAAATACTTTCCTTTCCTGTGTTCACAAAAGCAAGTCAATAAGTGCTTCACTAGCTGTGCTCCGTTTGATGACAAAATGATTTCTTTACATCGTGAAATTCGCTTATAAACTCATTTTGTGAATAACCTCACTTTGTAAATAGCTCAGTCTCCACTCGTCCGTATTTAACAAATAATTCTTGTTCAACGAGGCAGCGTAAAACAATGATTCGCACTACATTCGAAATACGTCAACTCCCCAGGTACTTTACATCACCAAGTTATTAAAACAAAAATGCGGGAAACCTTTACGTTTCAGATACCAGGAATACAATGCTCTGCGTGTGACAGGTCCGTCGGTCTGTCTGCCTGTCTTTTTAGTCGTCTTGCTGTTCAGTCTGTCTGTCTCTCTCCCTCTCTCTGTGTCGCAGAGAGAGAGAGAGAGAGAGAGAGAGAGAGAGAGAGAGAGAGAGAGAGAGAGAGAGAGAAATAGAGAGAGAGAGGAGAGAGAGAGAGTTGGAGTTCAATTGTTATATTGAGAGAGAGAGAGAGAGAAAGAGAGAGAGATATTGAGAGAGAGAGAGAGAGAGAGAGAGTTGGAGTTCAATTGTTATATTGAGAGAGAGAGAGATATTGACAGAGAGAGAGAGAGAGAGAGAGAGAGAGAGAGAGAGAGAGAGAGAGAGAGAGAGAGAGAGAGAGAGAGAGAGAGAGAGAGAGAGAGAGAGAGAGAGAGATGAGCATTTTAAGAACTGGTTATCTCATATTTGGAGGGGGTTGAAATGAGGGGGGAGGGGGGGGGCACAGTACTTTTCTGTGTGTAGATTTCTAGGACAGTCATTGTCTGTTATGCATATACGGTACATGTAGTATATATCGCGTTTCAGTGTGTAATCTAAGACTCGATAATTGAGGAATTCAACTTCCTGGTTCAAGACAGATTCAACTTGTTACTAGTTCTCAGGGCTGTACGTGATACGATATACTTCACATGCGCACGCACAAAACAGCCCCCTCTCTCCACTAACACACACACACACACACAAAGTGCCAAGTGCGGGCGCACGCACGCAAGCATTCAACCGTGCGCGAGAGACACAGCCAGAGAGAGGGAGATAGAGAGAGAGAGAGGGGAGAGAGAGAGAGAGAGAGGGAGAGAGAGAGAAAGGGGGGAGACAGAGACAGAGATAGAGAAAGAGAGAGCGAGAGGGAGAGAGAGAAAGAGAGAGAGAGAGGGGGAGACAGAGAGGGAGGGAGGGAGAGAGAGAGAGAGCGAGGGAGAGGGAGAAAGAGACAGAGAGAGAGAGAGAGAGAGAGAGAGAGGGAGACAGAGAGAGAGAGAGACAGACAGACAGAGAGAGACAGACAGAAAGCGAGGGAGAGGGGGAGAGAGAGAGAGAGAGAGCGAGGGAGAGAGAAAGAGAGAGGGGGAGACAGAGAGAGAGAGAGAGAGAGAGAGAGAGAGAGAGAGAGAGAGAGAGAAAGAGAGAGAGCATAGCCAGCAGAGCAATGAAGACTCAGTCCGGCATCCCTTTTATGAAGAGCTCATATCACGCCACCAGAAAAAGGCTCTTAATCCCTGGGATTAGGTCCACAATAAAAGCAACCCCCCCCCACACACACACACACAAAGAGGCAAGTAAGCACGGACGCACGCACGCAACCGCGCGCGCGAGAGACAGAGAGAGCATTGCCAGCAGAGCAATGAAGAGTCAGTCCGGCATCCCTTTCATGAAAAGCTCCTGTCACGCCACCAGAAAAGGCACTTAATCCCGGGGATTACGTTTACAATAAACGTAAACTCTGGCGGACCTTGTGTAAAACAAGGTTCGTGAGCATATATATTTGATTGGCATACACAATCAAAGCGATTCGTAGAAAAGCCCCCCCCCCCCCCCCCCCCCCTTACCAATAGAGAGACGATCGAGCAAGTGCTTTCTTTCTTTCTTTATTTGGTGTTTAACGTCGTTTTCAACCGTTCAAGGTTATATCGCGACGGGGAAAGGGGGGAGATGGGATAGAGCCACTTGTTAATTGTTTCTTGTTCACAAAAGCACTATTCAAAAATTTGCTCCAGGGGCTTGCAACGTACTACAATATATTCTTTCTTTACTTTCTTTATTTGGTGTTTAACGTCGGGGGGAGAGAGAGAGAGAGAGAGGGAGAGAGAGAGAGAGAGAGAGAGAGAGTGAGAGATACGAGACAGAGAGAGAGAGAGAGAGAGAGAGAGACAGAGAGGGAGGGAGGGAGAGAGAGAGAGAGGGAGAGAGCGAGGGAGAGGGAGAAAGAGACAGCGAGAGAGAGAGGGGGGGGGAGACAGAGAGAGACAGAGACAGAGAGCGTTGGAGAGGGGGAGAGAGAGAGAGAGAGCGAGGAAGAGGGAGAGAGAGAGAGAGACAGAGTCTGGAGTCTGGATGGTTTATTTTCAACCACGAAGGTTATATCGCGACGAGGGAAAGAGGGGAGATGGGATAGGGGAAAGGGGGGGGGGGGGGGGGAGATGGGATAGAGCCACTTGTTAAGTGTTTCTTGTTCACAAAAGCACTAATCAAATAATTGCTCCAGGGGCTTGCAACGTAGTACAATATATGACCTTACTGGGAGAATGCAAGTTTCCAGTACAAAGGACTAAACATTTCTTACATACTGCTTGACTAAAATCTTTACAAACATTGACTATATTCTATACAAGAACCACTTAACAAGGGTAAAAGGAGAAACAGAATCCGTCAGTCGCCTCTTACGACATGCGGGGTGCAGAGAAATAAGGATGTGGAAAAGAAGACTTTTGGTAAGCGAAATAAAGGTGATGGATCCAGTCAGGTAGAAATAAGACAACAAGAAAAGAATTGGAAAACTGCAGGGAATAGTAGGGAGAGTTTTCTTGGAAGGAAATATAGGTGAAAGGACTGGTAAGGCAGAAATAAGACAAAAGAAGAGAAGTAAAGGGGTGGGGTAGCTCTGTTTAAACGCTCCCGCCGCGTGAAGGCGACCCCATGGGAGCAGTACAATATATGACCTTACTGGGAGAATGCAAGTTTCCAGTACAAAGGACTTAACATTTCTTACATACTGCTTGACTAAAATCTTTACAAAAATTGACTATATATTCTATACAAGAAACACTTAACAAGGGTAAAAGGAGAAACAGAATCCGTTAGTCGCCTCTTACGACATGCTGGGGAGCATCGGGTAAATTCTTCCCCCTAACCCGCGGGGGGTGTTTTAAGACCTGGACTCCTCAGTTTTTGGAGGGCTGGAAAGGGGGTTCCTCTGTACTGTTTTGTGTGTAGGTTTCTAGACCGGTCATTGTCTGTAATATACACAGTGTATATCCCTGCTCAGTGTGTAATATAAGACTGTCGATACTGGAGGGATTTGACTTCCCGGTTCACGACAGATTGAACTTCTTTCCTCTCCCCAGGGCCTTGATTCGATACTTCACATGCGCACGCGTAACACAACCCCGTCTCTCCAAACAAACACACACACACACACACTCACGCAGGTACCACGTACTCACACACACACACACGCATACACAGTACACTTATACACTTACACACACACACACAGCAGGAACGCACGCACGCAAGTATCCAACCGTATTTGGAATGGTAGAATTCTTACTTCGCAAAAACACAAGAAAGGTCAACATCACTCTATTGATTGCATATCGTAAGCCTATAAACATGTACAATATAACACTCAGATTAACATGGGTGTGAATGTGAGTGTGGACGTGGATATATGATTTACTGCAACATTCAAAACAAAATCATGTGCTTTTGCATTTTGGAAATAAATTCTATTGATTGATTATAGTGGATTTCGACAACATTAGCGGTATATCCAATCTCGTGAAAACGATCATGTTCATATCCACAGATGTGGCCACGCCTTCTCGTGTGATAATGGTATAGCTTCCACTAATAGAGAGAGAGAGAGAAGGGAGGGAGGGGGAGGGAGAGAGAGAGAGACAGAGAGAGAGAGAGAGAGAGAGAGAGAGAGAGAGAGAGAGAGAGAGAGCTTCATCCCTGCGATTAGGTCTACAAAAACAGGTGGTCCCTGTGTGCAATAAAGTTCGTGAGAATGTATTTGATGGACGTTCAAAATAAGAGTGATCCGATGCAAAGCTCCACGCAAATTACCACCACCCCCCCCCCCCCCCCCCGCAACACCCACGCACCCTCCTCCTCAACACAGGCCAGACGCAGGCACGGGCCTACGAGAGTGATTTGCACAATTCACACCCAACACGATCACCCCAAGAACAAACCAGCCACACATACAACGCTCACGATATTGGACATCATTACTGTAGTTGCACAATATTGCATAATTATAGACAGCAACACACCCAGAACAATAAAACCACCCACACTGCAAACACTGAACAAAAACTCCAACACAATATTTAACGAAAGACAGACCAAGGTCTAAGCTGATTTTCACCGAGTCTCATTCGCTTGGAGTTAGACCATCATCACGTATCCGACGCACGTTTAACCGGCTCAACGAGCCACGCTCGCCGACTGACAATTAGCCCCTATCCTTTAATCTTCCGCGCCGTAGAGCGGCAACAAATCTTCGGACAAACACTCGCATACAGCCAGGAGCAGACTTACCGTAGTATAATTATATGATGCCGTCAAGTCTGTATATGTGACGTGGATTTGTATGTCAGTCATCCTTTGGACGACTTAACCAAGATCGAGGAAACAGCACCAGACTTGTACAATCCAAGAAAAAAAGTCTTCTATAACTATAGCAGGAAGGATATACCCCCCCCCCCCCCCCAACTGAAACATAAACTTACGATCTGCAATTTGAAACCTAATCTTGTTTATCTGCAAACTAAAGCATAACCATGTTTATATGCAAACTAACTTGGGCAAATTTGCACAAAGCTTCACAACAGTCTGCGGTTTACTTTCTTTATTTGGTGTTTAACGTCGTTTTCAACCACGAAGGTTATATCACTACGGGGAAAGGGGGGAGATGGGATAGAGCCACTTGTCAATTGTTTCTTGTTCACAAAAGCACTAATCAAAAATTTGCTCCAGGGGCTTGCAACGTAGTACAATGTATTACCTTACTGGGAGAATGCAAGTTTCCAGTACAAAGGACTTAACATTTCTTACATACTGCTTGACTAAAATCTTTACAAAAATTGACTATATATTATATACAAGAAACACTTAACAAGGGTAAAAAGAGAAACAGAATCCATTAGTTGCCTCTTACGACATGCTGGGGAGCATCGGGTAAATTTCGACTTCACGTCAGTCCATTTGAAACGGTCATATAAGATGCCTACAGGCAAGATAAGACTGAATCCATGACCTATCCTCACTTGTTGTTTCTAATTTGAGCTCATGGGGTCAGATTCACCAGGTTATATCAAGTAGTGTGTTACAACATACTCAGCTGTCGAATTTGACAACTTGCACTCATAATAAATGAACCCAAAATGGGCAACCCCATAACCAACAAAGCCTTGCAGTCCATCCAAACAGTCCCTGGAGCATAATAGGAGGAACGCAGAGCAGGAGGAGAGGGTGGGGCTGGACGGGAAGCGGCGGTAACAGGTGATGGGATGAATATGAACTGTGAGAGTTTTTCAACTAGGAAAACCCGCAAAGAGGTTTAATGATGCTTATTTTATTCATGATTTTTCCATCGTTGTTGATTTGAACATCAAGAACCCTATCAAATCCACCTCTGCATTCTGGAATTGATCAATTTCCTGATACATGTAGTTATCATTTATGTGATCATGGTAAAAGTCAATTAAGATCAAGGGAACGTTTTCCAACACTGCTTTATTGTGAGAATTGGTTTCATGAAGGATGTTTAAAAAGCTGTGGCAGGCCTTTTGATCAGATGACCTAAAACACACACAATCTCTCTCTCTCTCTCTCTCTCTCTCTCTCTCTCTCTCTCTCTCTCTCTCTCTCTCTCTCTCTCTCTCTCTCTCTCTCTCTCTCTCTCTCTCTCTCTCTCTCTCTCTACAATTCCCTAAAGCTACTCAGCAGATTACACAAAAGAGCGCTAAAAGTAGTATTACTCAAACAGACTACTCTCACCGACTCAGACTACATCAACATAGGGGTCCTACCTCTGAAGTCAAGAATGAATTACAACAAAGGAATAATGATGCATAAAATTATGACAGAAAATGCACCCGAAACCATTTGCTCAAAGTTCTCTTTGAAGAATTCGCACCACTTTATAAAACTAAACACTCCTCTTCCTAGGATAGACCTATTTAAATCAAGTCTTGTTTATTCAGGAAGCAGCCTCTGGAACGCTCTTCCGGACGCCCTGCGGCAATCCACCAACACAGATTCTTTTAGAACCAAATATTCTTTCCATTTAATGAACTCTATGAACAAATAAACTTGATTGGTATGTTTTCTTTGTATACAGTTGTTCATTATCGGAATTATGGTTTATTGTGACAAAATCACGAAGATTTGGCTCTGTAATACATTGTTTTGCTGAGCTAATGTATTGTTGGGTTACTTTCCGTTTATCTTCATTGCTTTACACCCAATTTTGAACACTACCTTATGATCTACAATGCTTCTACATAATGCGCTTCATGTACATAAACTTATATGTTCTACCATTAATGTTTTTATGTAACCTTTTTTTCCCTAGTCATAGTTATAGTAAAATAGTTTAGCCCCTCTTTAGGGCGAGGGCCAGATGCAAAAAAGCATATCTATGCTTATTCTTGTCACCCTCGAAAAATAAAGATTTGTCATTGTCTCTCTCTCTCTCTCTCTCTCTCTCTCTCTCTCTCTCTCTCTCTCTCTCTCTCTCTCTCTCTCTCTCTCTCTCTCTCTCTCTCTCTCTCTCTCTCTCCTCTCTCTCTATTAGGGACGCTAAGAAAAACCACCAGGAACAAAATTCAAATCATAAAATTTTTTGTAATACACTCCAGAGAAGTACAATGAAGCGCAGTTTGGGCGTTCACTATACACGGATCAAAACTGCACAACCACTCTGCTTCAACATGAGAGCATGAAGGAAAGAATTTTGCGTCATAATTCCCTATTACAAAACTTAAACACACAAACAAATCACTCCTGTAGGGAACGTCTTCCTGCAAATCATTATGTCACAAAATGGTGATGTTAAATCTTCAAGTTCAACAGTGTCTGGGAATCCTCAAACTAAGGAGCAAAAATTCTGTATGCAATGAATATCTGTAACTATGTGTATTTTGTTTTCTTTTTGTCTGTATAGCTACCTCTCACTTTTTTTTTTAATAATCATCATGTTTCATAGTTACACTCTTTCTGTAGCTTAATTAACAGCTTCAAAGACTTTCGAATGGATCGTCTTGTTTACTTGTGTGACTGTTGAGTGAAATGTTCCGATTGTTGAAATACTCTATGAGATAGTGTAAAAGAGAAATGTCTGGTAATGGTATTTAATCAACAAATTCTCAGGAAAACGGATAGAGTACAACACAACTTTCAAGACCTCAAGATTTAAGACCCCCCCCCCCCCCCCCCCCCCCCTTTTAAGACCCTGCTGTCTTACATTCTGTTAACACCCTGTGTAAATTGACCCCCATGTTAAAACTCTCTCGTCTTAAAGATCCGATTTTCTCTGATTTTTGAGTCACTTGAGAAAAAGTGACTCTATGTAATCGGTCAGTGTTAGTCTGTCCGGCCGGCCGTCCGGCCGGCCGTCCGTAGACACCACCTTAACGTTGGACTTTTCTCGGAAACTATCAAAGCGATCGGGCTCATATTTTGTTTAGTCGTGACCTCCAATGACCTCTACACTTTAACGATGGTTTCGTTGACCTTTGACCTTTTTCAAGGTCACAGGTCAGCGTCAAAGGAAAAATTAGACATTTTATATCTTTGACAAAGTTCATCGGATGTGATTGAAACTTTGTAGGATTATTCTTTACATCAAAGTATTTACATCTGTAGCCTTTTACGAACGTTATCAGAAAAACAAGGGAGATAACTAGCCTTTTCTGTTCGGCAACACACAACTTAACGTTGGGCTTTTCTCGGAAACTATAAAAGTGACCGGGCTCAAATTTTATGTGAACGTGACTCCCAGTGACCTCTACACTTTGACGTCTGCTTTGGTGACCTTTGACCTTTTTCAAGGTCACAGGTATGTCTTGAAGGAAAAAAATTGAAATATCATATCTCTGAAACTATTCATCGGATTTGATTCAAACTTTATAGGATTATTCTTTACATCAAATTATTTACATCTGTATTGTGTTGTGAATAGCAATTTCTTCCTGTCCATCTGATGCCTCATATAATATTCAGAACTGCGAAAGTGACTCGATCGAGCGTTTGCTCTTCTTGTTAAAGAAGGGTTCCACTGTATGAGGTCGGCAACCAGTCATACATACCTCTTGTGTTTGACCATTCTCTTCTGGATAAATGTAATGGTAAATGCAATGTTTTTTTAGACTTGGGTTGACTTGTCAGGATTACTACTTCAATGTTCAATGTAAACAAATCTTGGCTTTGACAATTGCTAGTGCATCCATTGCACATAAGATGCATACATTATACATAAATATATATACATTTACGATCGGCCACCACATCTTAACATATGCCAACAGATGACAAGATTTTGTTGGGTCGCCTTAACAAAGAAACCTTCTGTATTTCATAGAGACATCCGTCTGAAATGACCTCAGAAAAAATATGGGATTTATTAATAAGAAGGAACAAAATAAAACACACACACACAAAAGAAGAAAAGAAAAAATAATGTGATACAGCAATGCCTCACCTCTTTCTTGAGACTGAAGGCATTGCTCCTTTCTTAAAAGTGCAAATCCACCTATAGTTTTAAGCATTTAACAGCCACAGTAAACCACATCCCAGCACACAGGCTATGCAAACCCCACAGTGAACAGCAAATTCGTTAAAAGTGCTTTGATTCAGCAACAACACTCAGAAACTATACACATTTAAAACGCAGCCCCACGACAAAGGGGGCATAACACGTCATTTTTTGTCTGCAGGGCATATATATATATATATATATTGCAACATTATGTATGCAAATGAGAGGGCTTGTAAAAATAGAGTATATAGCCTATGGAAATTATTGCAGGGACACACACACACTCACTGCGTGCGCACACACAGACACACACACACTGTGTGCGCACACACACACAGACACACTCACTGCGTGCGCACACACACACAGTGCATGCACGCACACGTACAGACATTAATAAATGTACACTGTACCCATTAACCTTTTTACGACACAAGAAAGTTATGAAGTGTGTGTGGTGCATCATCAATATGCGTCACTTAAGTCTTGAGATCTAGGTTTAAATGTTGTCCCACAAAAACCTTCATATTAGATAAAAATTATGCAAGAGATGCAGGTTTAGAAAACAAAAGGTGTCCACCCAACAGTTAATGCTTTGAAATGTTTCATCCTCGAAGGCAGGGGTGTTGGTAATAGGCAGTTGAGCAGACTTTAATACTGTTGAAACTTGAATGCTTATTGTCACTTTTCTTTAAAGGTTCCATCCTTCCAGCGAACGCTATCATGTTCACCTCCACAGACCTGAATCACATGGATACTTTTACACGGAAATAAGACCATCCTTGAACTTGAACACATACCGAAAATCAACAGTGTGCCTGCTTTCTGTGCATGAAATTATTTGTCTGAATTCATGCAGTAGATAAAAATTATATAGGTGTCAAGAAACCAATTCAACACAACATTCCTACTGCACAAGGAGCGGCCAGGCTATGGATTTTTGACATTTGTTTAAGTGGAGGAATGCTCTAAAGAGTGTAATCTAAAATAATAATAATAATAATAATAATAAATACATTTTAAAATACATGGGGGGCCCGGTAGCTCAATTGGCAGAACACTGGACTTGTGATCCTAAGGTCGCAGGTTCGAATTCGGGCCAGGACAGACACGGGTCAACTAATAAGTGCAGACACTTAGAGACGGTATCCATGTTCCACCCCTGGGTCACCTCGGTCATTCTGCCATTAGTGCAGGTGGCTGATTACACCAAAACATGCAAACACCTGGGTAGCGCAACTCTGTTGCTACTAGCTTTCCACTTGGAGGAAGTGACCCGAATTTCCAAGCGATGGGACAATAAAACAATTAAAAGTAATGAAAATGTACAGATTTATTTGGTGGTGTTCAACATGATCGCTGACTGGTCCTTTAATATTTTGAAAATGCTGTGTATCCTTACAGAGAGATAGTGCATGTTTGTGATGGGCAATCAACCCGGCTTTGTTGAATAATTAGTGTCAATGTTATATGTCTCATGCACTACCTACATCCTGTTGATATCATTTCCAAACAGGATTTTAATACCCTATCATATCCTCATGTATTTCTCCTTCTTCTGTCAACAGCTATAACGGTAAGGCTGCAAGCTAGCAGTTAATTAGATTAAAGAAACAGCCACTTTAAGTTACGGATGGAAAAAAACAGGTCCATGGATGCATGCATGCCTACAAAATTGTTGCTGAACTGATTAAACTTAGTAACGTGTTCAATGTTGTTCAGCAGTATACATAGGTCAGATCGACGTCTTTGAAAGAAATCCATGCAACAGATCTGACACTCACTTACAAACAGGCAGACAACAGACAGACAGAGAGGAGAGGCCGGGCTGCACACACACACACAAATTGATCACCACACACACACACATTGATCACCACACACATCATCCTGAACTCAGGTCAAAATGAGTTCGGCTCATTCTCTCCCTAACACTTAAAATTTTAAATTACAAAGGAATTGATATGTAAGACAGTTTCAAGCGAGCTATTTTTCGCGGCTGTATTTACTGTGCAAACAACTAGCTCTAAATATGGCAAAAGTGTCACGTGATAATCAACCGTTTGGTTTCGGCGCTCACTGGAGCAGACGAATTTTTCTGTAACCAGTTGACAGTGATGAAACCATATATTACGGTCTCCTTCCGGCAGCAGTCCCAAATTCGACTTGTTTTGACCTTAGAACGATGTCTTTATCATAACTGTGAAGAACAGAACGGAGATCACTGTCGAAGTCGGCCAATCTGCAATCATTTTTGTCTCGCAAACACTGATCTCAAATTTAGATCCAAATTCGACTTGTTTTGACCTTAGAACGATGTCTTTATCATAACTGTGAAGAACAGAACGGAGATCACTGTCGAAGTCGGCCAATCTGCAATCATTTTCGTCTCGCAAACACTGATCTCAAATTTAGATCAGTGCTCGCGAAAAATATATGGGAGATAACTCTGTGTTCTTGTTTTGAAAGATTCGCGTAGGACTGTAGCGTCCGGTCAGAGAGACAGCTGGCAACAGCCGTGGAGCGATGCTTAACAGAATGCACACACATAACATACAAACATCAGGGCATAGCCAGCATCAGAAAAACTCACTGGCCCGATCGATAGCCCACATATATATGAGGCTGTGCCAAAAGGTGCTCTGGGAGACCCCTGTCAAATTTGCACATTGATATTTTGTTTTGTAATCATACATTTTTCCTGATTTAGCCTCACTTAGCTTAAAAGTATATCAAAGATACAACATGCACAACATTAAGGTGCATGTTGGCCTTTGAAAGGGTTAAAATACAAAATAATTACAAGATCCAGGTCCGAATGTTGATCCGGAAGTGGGGACATTTTAGGGGACCCACAAACAACGATTTTTTGTTTTTTATCTTTCAAGTTGAGAGTCATTTTTTTGTAGATGGGTGAAAGAGGAGAGATTCAGCTTTTTAATCAATGTAAAAAGCAGAACAAAATTCTTCCCGAAATGTGTGAAAAACGGTTTTTTTAAAAGCTGTTACGATCGTAACCTATCATGTCAGATGTCACACCAGCAGAAAAGGTTGACGGCAGTGATTTGCTCCAGAAATCTCTCTAGAAGAACACAGAAACAAGTGCTGCAATCTTAGTTTGACGTTTAGCAACGGTGAAAACAGCACTGATTGTTGTATATATTTTATATCAGGCATGTTTTTTACGGAGTAACTTCGTCATGTCAGAGTGTTTCGATCGAACATTTAATAATTCTGGCCGCGATTTTACTTCTACCGGATGTTTGTCGCATCGCAGTAAAAAGACATTCCTTCCCACAATGCCTTTCGCGCACTTTCCCTCCAAGATGGCGTCGATAACACGCAGCGGTAAGTATCAGTTCCATGTCAGCTTTTTCTTGTAAGTTGCGGTCAACAGAAAGTTCAACCCGAAAAACAAAAAATACTGAGTGAAAGTTCGAAACCTAAAATAACCTTTGGAACCGTGTTAAACAGTTTACACGGCTATCATATGCAGGAAACAAACTCAAAAATAACAAAGACTGGCCTCAAAAGTGTTAAGTCAGGCGTCGATCGAAACTCCTGACACAGATATCAAACTGTCAACCGAAACTTTGACACGGCTTCGCTCGTGTCATGTGGGAACGTTTGGCTCTGGCCTTCATCAGTCAGCACGATATGAGCTAAAAACGGATCAAAATGTCCCTTTCTTTCCACAAACGGGCTAAGTTTGCGATTCCCACCATTACTCTGGCAAAACTGCTAAATTTACATTTACTGTCGGATGCAACACATGACATCATCATTTGTGTCCATTCTAAAAATATGTTACCTCCGACAGATGAATGGTATGGCTGGCAATCTTTTCTCCAGGCATGATCAATGTTATTGTTTCTGACAGCAATGAAAGGACTTCACCAAATGAATAAACTTGGTTTTTGATCAAAACTGTGCTTTGCTGTTCTTGAATTCAAACTGCTAGTAATTGCTATCTGTCGGATGCAACACATGACATCATCATTGCACTATATTGTGTTCAGTTTCTATCAGCAATCAGTACATTTTAGTTTAAACACCTGCTACATGGTTATATAAATGATACAAGTAAAAATTTGCTCAAATGATATAGGTTTACAACTAATTTTACTTGTCTTTCATGTCCATTGTTACATCCGACAGATTCCCAAAAATTACGATTACACATCATTTTCTCAAAGTCGCTTTACTGAGTTATCTTTTTAAGACTGGAATTGTATGTCCAAATGACTATTCTTTCACATTGTGTAAGTGTTGAAATGATACTGTTACTTTTATTTTCTTATAAAATGTCCCCCTCTGACAGAGCACCTTTTGGCACAGCCTCATATGTCTCAAAACCTTACAAATACAAGGACTTTTATTTTCCCCCAGAACTTTAATGGCTGGATATATTTAATTGTCACAAATGTACAGTCACACAAAATAAACAATATGCCCTCATGCAGTGTTCAAGTTACATGACCCATATGTCTAGATAATGATAACATCAATGAACTTACAGATATGCAGTGGAAGAGTCCTGGAGGAATGCTTTTGGTCCAAACTTGCAGTGGGGGCTGACTCCATACAGCGATCTGGTTTTTCTGTTTGGGAAAAAGTCACCACAACTGTAGAAAGGATTAATACGGGTATCACCATATTTTTGACAAGAGTGAATAAAGGAAGGGGAGGAAGCAAGAGAGAGAGAGAGACAGACAGACAGTGAGAAACACAGAAAGAGATACAGCGCTAGAGCAGTGCCTTAAAAAGCTGTTTTAATGAGTAATAGTATCAACATATTGTGGTTGTGTGTGCGTGTGCTTGAGTGTGTGCGTGTGTTTGCGCTGCATGTGAGTAAAATAAGAAGCTCTTATTTCATTGAAAACATGTTTTAATGAGTAATAGTGTCAAAACCGTGTTTGTTCGAGCATGCGTGCCTGCAGGGACCTATATATTTAGATAGGTCTATGGTGCCTGTAACTGTAAGAGAAGTATAGCTAGCTCTTCAAGGGCGGATCAATTCACTTTGGAGGGCTAGGGGGGGGTTTACAAAAAGACTGTGAAGATACAAGTTGACGGCGCCGAAGGCGCCTAAGCCTATAGGGGGGTCCGGGGGCATGCCCCCCCCCCCCCCCCCCCGGAAATTTTTTTTATCCAAAGAAGCAAAATAGAGCTATCTGGTGCATCCTGAGCCAATACATTACCTCTTTTTTGGGGGGGTGGGGGGGTTACGTAACCTGTGTAACCCCCCCCCCCCCCCAGATCCGCCCTTGCTCTTATTTGCAGAGTGAGTAAAATATAATAACATTGTGCTAAAACAAAAAGGGGGAGACGGAGAAAGAGGGAGATCGAAGATCGAAGAGAGAGAGAGAGGTGAGAGAGAGAGAGAGACTCAGAGAGAGAGAGAGAGACAGAGACAGAGAGAGAGAGAGAGAGAGAGAGAGAGAGAGAGAGAGAGAGAGAGAGAGAGAGAGAGAGAGAGCGGCGGCATCACTCTGTCTATTTGTCTGGATCTGTGTGTTTCACACAGTACATGTAATTTGTATTCGAAAAAGAGAACCCAACAAACCTGTTTCTCTGGACTTTTCTTCCAAAAGGTTTCAGTCCATTTTCTTCGAGTACTGTCTCTGAGAGAACAGTGTTTCCCATTCTTTGCGACAGATCACTGACCGCATCTGTGCAATTCGATTCTTGGATACTTGTAGATGGGTTCGACACAGTGCGAGCAAATTTGACCACAGAACTACCACTGGGTGCAGAATCCATAACCACACTCTCCCACGCTCGGTAAGACGACGGAACTTAAAAGTACGTCTTTACTCTGCGGAGTACACATCAAACACAGCGCGACTGTCGCTTCTGCGGGCTGTCTGCTTCAGCAGGCGAGATAACTGGCCACCTGATTGTTTACTTCCGGTGACATGTTGTGACGGAGTTCAGTCCCTTAAGCAAAAGTGAGAACCACAGCACGTATGGGCCAAAGATAGTGTCATGCGTTGTGACTATTTTCATCCGTTACATTGCGAAGGAACAAAAAAGCTTAAAAAAATAAATCTTTAAATGTTTGAATTAGATATCAAAGAGAGAGAGAGAGAGAGAGAGAGAGAGAGAGAGAGAGAGAGAGAGAGTGGCGGGTGTGCGTTTGTTTGAGCGTGCGGGTGCGCATGTGTGTATGTGCTTTTGCCGCGCCCCCCTAAAAAAATAAATTTTAAAAAAATGACCATGGAGTTGAAAAAAAAATTCTTGCACAGCTGTTGTATGCGGCAGATAAAATGTGGGTTGTCACCAAATATTGAATCCACAAAATCATTGGTGATCTAAAGAGAGCACCGTCCAAGGGAAGTAATTTTCGAGCGGGCTGCATTGACTCGGCCAAGAATGCAAACTTTCTTCGATTAAAGACATTGTAGCATGTCTAAAATCTTCTGACTTGTGAATATGTCAATATATTTTTTATTTGATAAAGAATATATTGCTATCATTGTTGAAGCTCTCATTGAAATACCAATTTTGATTACAATTTGATAAAAGTGTTATTTAGGGGGCTATATCCACGGGTCCGTGTCTCTAGACTCGATGCTATATCCACGTCACTGACGTCATCGTACTCAAGGTTGGGCACTTCAGTTCACTGACTTCAGCTGTCAAATTTTAAAAGTAAAAACTCTCTTTTATTCAAATAACGAGTTAGACTCTATGAGTGGAATACAGGGTCCAAAGTTCGATCAGCAGCACTTTGAATGGTAGGAGAGGGGAGTTTATGTGATACAATGTAAACAAAGCCAGCTGCCGTCCTGCCGGTGAAAATTGCAGGAGTGCATTTTTATTGCTATCTCAGCTCTTATCAACGAAATGTTTTGGAGAAAAGAAGAGAAGAGCAACGTAAGAGAAAGGAAAGTTAAGAGGGGGAAAAATAAGTCTAAAAATTTATTTTAACAAAAATAAAAAGAAGACTGGGGCCAGGCTCGAACTGGAGGTCTCATGGACTGTTTGACTATTCACTACCGTCTGAGCTACGGAGCCAACATGGCCGATAATGGAAAAATAGGAATCTATATTTTGTGCGATACTTCCTGATGACTGCTATCGATCTCGACGAACTTTACGAAAGTTGCACATGAGTGCACTCCTGTAAAGGCTTCCAGTTTAGTTTGCAGGCTGTCAAAAGAGTTGATTGTGTTGTGGTAAAAGCAAAATGGCGCTTGATAAGAGTGCCAACGCGAGGCTTCCCGTACGACGATGACGTCAGTGACGTGGATATAGCCTAGCTGGGGACTAGAGACACGGACCCGTGGATATAGCCACAACCATAAATATAATTTAAACTCTCTTTTTACTGTGCCTGTCACAACCAGTCACAATCCCTCGGTCTGTATGCTTTTATGGTGCATTTGTGTCTTAAATTGTGAGCTGAGACGAGTTGCCCAGAGCGGTTCGCCACGGGTCGCTCGCAGTGCGAATGACAAAAAGCCGTTTCTTAGAGCAGAGCAGGAAAGTGCTTTGGTATATGCTCGCCCACCGCCCGCCGCGTTATGCAAGATGGCGGCGGTGTTTACACTGCGATGCCGTGTAGCGTGTTTCGCCGGATCTTCTCGGCGTGGTTAATTTCGACGTGACCCGAGGGATCCCCCGCTTTTCAAGGTTCAGGGACTACCCCAGCTAAATTTCCCATCATAACTACATTCTCTCTGACGATTTCACTGACCGAATCGTCTACTAGTTTAAGAACTTGTACAACTTTGTTCATATCTCGCAGCAATCGTGCTTTCTTCGTCGCCATCGTGAAGCGATTTGCCTCGTTGTGAGCCCGTTGCATAGACCAATCCAGAGCGACTTTTCTCTGAGCGGGCTATTGTGATTCTGAGCAACGCATGGCAGATGTCAGGTATGTTTGACTGACCAGCAGTGGGCCGCTGGCACTTGGCTTTTTACCTGCGCCCGCGTCGCAGCAGCGCTCTTCACTTGCCGCCCCCCTGTGCCGGTGACCGTCTCTATGCCACGTATTTAACCCGAAGGCTCAAGCCTTCCTCTGTGAAACAGCATATTAACATTATTCGAATAATGCACCTTACTTACCTAGACCAGATCCCTCAACTCACCTTAGATTTTTACAGAGTAACTTTTTGTAGGGCCTTGCCCAAGTAAACTCCCGTCCACGTTCTTTTGGGTGGTAGGAGCTCAAAGTTCGCCCCTTTCTATTGGGTGCTAGTTTTAAATTTGTTAAACCCCAAGTGTTCTTAAATAATATGTGATTTTTGTCCCTATGAAATTAAAAAAACTTGCCTTCGGTTTTTGACACCCAAAAGGAACTTCTTGTCACATGAATTTTATGGTTGTGGTTGTGATGGTGTGTGTGTGTGTGTGTGGGTCTGTACTGTGTGTATAGGTATGTGTGTGTGTGTGTGTGTGTGTGTGAGTGTGTGTGGGTGTGAGTTAATGTGTTGTATCCTTCTATGAGTGCGTGTGTGTGAGCGTGCTTGGTTGCGTAAAAGTACTAGTTTAAGTGTTATTTAGTATAAATATAATTTAAACTCTCTTTTTACTGTGCCTGTGGCTGGTGGGTACCACCAGTCACAACCCCTCGGTCTGCATGCTTTTATGGTGCATTTGTGTCTTAAATTGTGAACTGATGTCAGGTATGTTTGACTGACCAGCAGTGGGCCGCTCACTTGGCTTTTTACCTGCGCCCGCGTCGCAGCAGCTCAGAGAAAGGGAGAATGTACGTTCTGGCTCACCGATTCCGACAGACCCTAAATATTAACGCAAAATAGGCTTCTGGACTAAACTTTTACTAAAATGAAACATGCGACAAAATCAGAAAAATACTGCATAAATCCATACCAAAAAAAATACAGTAAAGTAAGGTTGTTTTGAACCAATGCCGGGTCTGTCGGAATCAGTAACCCAGAACGTACATTCTCCCTTTCTCTTATACAACATTCTTAAGCTCAATACGCTCAATACTTTACTTCATATGTTCTTTCACTGTTAGAATTATATCTGATACATGCAATGTGACTGTCTAAACGAATAGTTAACTCTTTACAAGTGATTCTATTTTTACTTTTTCTTCCCGTCCTATTTGAATCCCCTTTTTTAAAAACTGCTTTTTCAGATCTTCTATATCGATTGGCTTGTTATATTCAGCTCGTGTTTTTGTTTGAATACTTGCTTTCTTACTTTTGTAGTCATCAAAGTCTGTTTGTATCTGTTTGAATTCTTCGTCAGAAACTTTTGAATCTTCAAGTGCTTTACTGATAGACAGTTTTAGGCTAGACAATTTTGATGATGCAAGAGTGGAAATGGATTCGTGTTTTTCAAGCTTTTTCACAATTTTTTTCATTATAGCTGATGCTATAAATGATAAACCACCAACTGCTGCTGCGACACCACCTAGGATTAGAGAAACTGGAGTCCCTACTCCGGTAGCTAACAGAATTGTTCCCGTTACACCTGCAGCTGATGCAAGGATAGTAGAACCAGTGCTGGCATTAGAAAGGCTGTTGTAAGTTGTTGAGTACTTACGTCTAGCGCGAGAATATTTTTCTAATTCATCTTCTAGTTGTTTTTGTATATTACTAATGTGTGCCAGTCTGAATTGTTGACTTTCTGCTGCACTTTCATCAATATTAGGATAAAGCTTCACACTGCTAGTCATCTTTTAATGCAAAATATAAAATATTTATCTTAATTCTCACTGGCCAGTGTTTCTGCTAAGCTTTGAAGCTGTTCATTGCTTAACACCTTATCTGTATAGTAGAAAGCAATCAAATCAAGATAAGTAAGATTAATACTTCTTATTTCTCATATGGCGACAACTTCTTCTTGAGGAGCCAAATTCACTATTATAAACAAAGTGGTCTGTTACTCTTATCGGGGCCTGGAATCTTTTCGCGGCATGCGTCTTGGACAACCCGATAGCGGCAAGCTCCCACCCCCCCACCGACCGTCGGCGCGCTGCGTTTATGTTACACTAGGCCTTGGCAGAAACAAGATGGGTTAAAATCTAACAGGCCCCTGATCTTAAGACTTTTTTTTAATTGAAATAAAATCGAATTCATTAATATTATGTTGTCTGTGCGCTCGTCTTTACTCATACACTCACAGGTTTCGTACCAGTGTAACATCCCCCCCCCCCCCCCCCCCAGCTTAAAACTCTTTGTTTGGCGACTTACTACTCCAGAACTTAAAACTGTTAACCCTCTAGAACCTGCTCATGCTAGCAGCGTTTCTAAACTTGTTTTTTGTGATGTTTGGTAATTCATTATCTCCAGGCAAATATATGCACTTTTATACAGCCGCGAAGTGTGTTACGAAGTGGTGTGTGTTGCGTGTGCCTATGCACACTAGCTTGGCTGAGGAGGGTGGAAAGCCATGCATGAAGTTGGCGGCAACGAGTGAATTTGTTTGCCTCAAAGCGAATGTCCGATACCGGTCGTTGTCGTAAAGAAATAGTCTCAGTAAATTTGCAAAAAATACACTATCCTCGTTTTCTAAGCCATTTTTCTCAAAGGTTTGGTAAACCGAGGCTTTTTTGTTTTCAAACGCTAATGATTCCGTCAGAAACATCGAACACGCTTTAAATGTTGCAACAACAACATCATAATCCAAACGCAGGTAAAATACTCTCTAACTATACTGAATTTGTGTTTGTAGTGCTGTAGTACAAGTTCCTTCAGTTTTACACTACATTTTTAGCTTGAAGGGATTGTAGTATGTTATATTTTGCAATATGAATAATTGTACATATCAATATAATGAAAAAACAAGCAAATCGAGTCCAAACTTTTAGGTTTCCAACCTGGCAACTGAATAACAAGATGGCGTACATTTTGTCGTCTGCTTCCCCCTTCCCTTCATAAATGTAGAAAAAGTCCCCGAGTTTCCCCCTTCTTCTTGCCTTGGCTGCAATGTTTACGCGGCTGGGATTTATCACCGCGCGGCTCGCTGACAAGATAAAATAAACAAGCTCCCCCACTGGAATTGGGAACTAGTGGCCATATGTGTTAAATTATTTATATCTGCGTTAACAACAACATTTTGGTTTGACGTCTGTTTTTTTATTGTGTTAGAATCCTTTTGAACAGCAATAAATACTCTGACTTCTTCAACATTTAATGGTCTCCAGTTGAGATTTATTCCTCTCATTAGAACAGTGTTTGTGGTTTCTTCCCTTTTCCTGACAACTATATCAAATATCATAGTTGCATTCTGCCCTATTGGAAGCTTGGGTATAAAATCGACAATGGTGTCAGCGTCCTTTTCAACACTTTGTTTTCTGTGAATGAGATAGTTGTTCTTATGGAAAGGTTTAACTGCAACTTCTCCCCTGCTGTTAAACGCAGGAACAAGGCTAACAATTAGTGGTTTAGCATTGATTGACTTACGGAATGTGTCGTCTTTTCCAACAAGAGTGTATGGACTCACAAATTCAAACTTCATTTCCCAGTCAATCTTTTTCATAACAGGACTAAGTACCCATTTTTTATTCTGATGTTTCCACATGTAGTATATGTCATCGACAATTGGATCAGGTACATTAACATCACGGATTTGACCTAGTTTGAGAAATCTTGGTTTCTTTTCATCGTCGATTTCCTTTCTCTTGTAATAGCCAGTGTCTGTAAACTCGAATGCATACACTGCACCAACTTCAGCATTGCTCTCAAAGTCGATAGCGTCTGCTAAGTCTTTCAACTCTATAGTTGAACATGCAACAGGATAAACTATTGTAGGTCCACTCGACATTTTAATACTCAATATTTTATGGAACTATTTCCAATGTAATGTTAAACAAACAATCAACTGGTTGTCCACTTTGATTTTTCAGATCAATGTGTAGGAATTCATGACACCCTTCCTCCAAGTCCTTGAACTGAAGTGTCTTAAATGTTGGCACGTGCATTTTACAAAAAGAGGCATCACTCGGTGGAAGAATCCTAAGCAGATCAGAACGCTGATCATTAAACAGATTATAGGATGTGTTAAGCTCTCTCATGTGAACAAACAGTACACTGTTAACATCCATGTCAATGGGACGTGTTCCCTTGTATATATTTGTAATTCCAAGCATATCAAGGAGTTTGGTTGGAAACTCAAATGATCTGTTTACTTCTCTAGTTTTGGGCATAGTAAGAGTAGCAATGAGACTTGCATGATTTAAACTCGCTGTAATACCTACTGGAGCAAACAATTCTTTCTCTAAAGTGCAGAAGTCATAGTAACCATCTTCTACAGAATGTGTTTTACCATTAATTCTAACCCAGTTGTTATTCTTTTTTTTACTGATATTATACCAAGTAACCTTGTACATAATTTCATGCAGTGCAACTTTCATTCCTCCATTTTGATTGTTGATAGGGTTTGCAAGTTTAACTGGCACACTAGTCTTCACATTTGTTAGTGTGATAAACATTTTTTATTCAACAACAAAAATGATTCAGTATAAATTCAACAAAGACGTTAAATACAAAACTGGACCATATTACAATCCAAAGACTATTTCTTTCCATGAGTTGGACTTTGCTGTAACAGAAACAGAATCCATTCGCGTTAAAGTGCCTGACCCATTCCATTCTTACCTAAATCCCCCAATCAAAAATGACAGTGTTCCAAAGATGTGGAACTCTCACCCAATGCAGTTCTATCAGAATCAGTTAAACTTTGCAATATTCTGTGCAACCACAGGATGTGGAGTGTCCTATGCAGACCACATGAATAATTCAAACTTACTGACAAAGTGTGTGTACACATTTCACGTTTACTATCAGTGCAGGAGAATCTTGTCTGAACTTCAGGCACTAATGCCGCATGAAAAGAGCTGGAACCCATTCAACAATAGGATAAACATGAAAGTGTATGAGCGTCTCTGCAATGAATTCAATATAGATTTTAAGACCGACTTTAGGCAAAAGCAAGACAAAAACCATGGCATGGGAACACTATATTTATGGGGTGTCCACAGGAGGTATAATTTTGATTACTGGCCAGGTCATACATCTTTTTCTTCAAATGTGCAGGTACAGTTAGGATCAATAGAACAACAGCACCACAATGCATGGACTACTTTTATATTAGACACCGGCAAAGGTTTCACTGGATCAGGTGTTGAAAGGATCAATGAATCTATCCGAACATATGCGTGGTGCTTGCTAGGCTCGCAGGCACAGACACGATCAAACATAATGAGAACAAGCACAGGGTTTGGTGCACAGAAACAGTTGTTATCAAATTTAGAAGATGTCATAAACTCTGCAGTTGATCTGCCTTCCAGCATCAAAAGGTATCAAGACTCTCTCCGTTATGCAAGATCAAAAGTTGACTTTGCTGTTGGTAACGGCCTTTACATGTTACCTTCTGATCTCCAGCTGCAGATTGGAATAATAACAAATTATAACAATGAAATCATTATTGCTAGTGACACCCAGCCGCTTGGAAAGGGTGAAGAACTGAATTCAGAAATCAGAACGATGCTACAGCCATATCACAATGAACAGAAACAAAGCGTGACAAGTGAAGATCACGCTGCAGGTGAAGATCATTCTGTCACTAGTGATGATCAAGCTGTTAGTATTAGTGATGATCATGAATCGCAGAAGACTGCTCTAGTAATTGGTGGAGTGGGTGTAGGCTTACTTTTGCTTTATTCTCGTTAGCAGAACACCTGCAATTAAAACTATTAGAGTCCAGAGATGTTCAGCCATGAAACCAACAACTTTACCTGCAAAAGATAACAGCCAGCTAACAATTGAACCAATGATTCCTGGAAGTGCACCCAAAGCTTTTGCTGCTAGTTTCTTTAATAGTTCTGCAATGTGTTTGAGTTGTTTCTTTACCCATCCCGGATCAGATGGAGATGAAGGTGAAGGTGGAGGTGGAGGTGTGACAGTGCCACCTGTGAGTGTTAACACTAATGTGCTTATTGCAAATCCTAACGCAGTTAGTATACTAGCTATTGTGATTCCCTGCTCTCTGAAAAGCGTTCTAATTCTTTCAGCAAGAGTTGTGTCTTCGTAAAGGATTCTTTGAATTGTATTTTTTATTCTGCTGACCTGTGTTCTCAGTTGTTCTCTATTGTTACTTAGAACTTCTAACCTTATGGCTTTCTCCTCCTGCAAATCTTTTAAACGCTTAGAAATTCTGTTTTTTACTTCTTGTTCTAGGTTCAAATCATCAGCATCAGCAAGTTTTTGTTTCTCTTTGTTTATATCTTCATCCAGCTGACCTAGTTTTGACAGATTATTTGCTATTTCACCTCTGATGGTTTGTAGTGATTGATTAAGGGCTTCTATTTCTCTCATAGGTAATAGTTCATGTGGAGTCTTCAGTGAAGTTTCCTCAGAAAAAGAAGTCTCTATCTCTTGTATAAGTTGATCAGCCTCATCTGCAAGTTTATTAAGATCTTGCAATGGAACAGATTCTATTTGAGTAGCAGTTGGTAGTCCTAGTTCTGCTTGTTGAAGTAAGGAAACAACATGGGAAGGTGATGACCGTGTGCTAGGCACAATATCTAATTGCCTAAGTCGATTAGCAGTAAGTTTTTGTTTTAGTGAAACTTTTGATAGAAACTTAGCAGGATTAGATTTATATGTAAGTTGGACTTTTTCTCCTTTATCGCTAGTTGTATATAAATGATTTGCTTCCATTTTGAACTGGTTTGGATCTAAAACATCAGGTTCTTCTCCTAAACTTTTGTAGAAATCTCTAACTTTACCTTCCAGAAGTTCATGTCGTGCCACCTCATAATGCAGTGAATGATGGTAGGGAACCAAAGGGATTGCTTCGCTCATGTCGTCCGCTGGCTCAAATAAATCTTCAAATCCACCTTCTGCCATTTGTAACTTATTTTTTATTTTGAAAATAAAAAAAGATGGCACAATCGTTCGGTTCTGTTCTTGATCCTTACAGAAGGCTGAAAGAACCTCTCGGGGTAAAAGGAATAAGGCAAACAGTTATAGTTACAAATAATCCTTCTACTATTGATCAGAATGAAATACTTACTGTTAGGTTTCCTAATCTAGGTAAGAACGATGTTATTGTACCAGGCACTGTAAGACTATCATTCAAATTAGAATTAGAATCTGGCTCAGATGAAAATAGGACTTTGGCTTATAATGTAGGAAGAGCAATTGTGAGGAAGATTACTGTCAAACTGGAAGGGCGGGAAGTGATGTCATTGAATAATGCAGATGTATTTTTAGTTTACGCAGATAATTGGTTGACTGACAATGAAAAGAAAAACAGAGTGTTTCAAGGGATTCAGTCAGACAATGGGATAAAAGTTAGAATAGGAGCAGGAGATAAAGCTGACAATAACAAAAAAGATAACGCTGTCAATGTTGCTTTTGGAAACAAATTTTGTATTCCACTTGACTTTGAACTCATAAATTCACATCCTCCCTTCTATCAAGGAGCATTGCGTGACAGGCTGTCATACGACCTGACTTTCAATAGTTATGATCGTGTTATGCTTTCAGAAGACCCGGAAGCAAAGTATAAGGTGTCTGGAATTTCTTTAGAGTTTGATGTTGTAAACCATCCTGAACTGGCTAGACTTATAGAAAATCAGTACAGTTCTAAGCTGCCTATCTATTATGAAAGAGTGTTGAATCACAGTACACTTTCAAAAAGCCAGGCTGATCCAATCTGGAACATTAACTTGAATACACCAGCTAGGTCAATGAAGGGAATACTTATGTTGTTTGAGGAACCAAAAGATTCATATGAAAGGCAAATAGAAAAGTTTTACAATCCACTAATCAATAGAGTATATTGCACAATTGAAGGGCAGCCAAACCACATATTTGCATCTGGCATGCTGCCATACCAACACTATGATGAAGCAAGAAAGTACTTTACTGGAGGAAGATTGAAAGACCCAACATCTGATCTTGTGGCTAAAGATCTACATTTACACGGTGTTGGCGTAGAAGATTTCTTGACAAATAAATATGCGTTATGGCTGGATCTCAGAACAACTGACGACAACAAACTGCATGGAAGTGGAAGGCGAATTGAAAACGGATCAGAAGGAATCACAATACAAATTGAAAAGGAAGTAGGGAGTAGTAGTAAATCAGTTAAGATCTACGTGTTTGTTGTGTCAGATGCGCAGTTAAACATCTCTGAAAGCAGATTACAGGATATTGTTTATTGAACGTGTTAAAATGAAGTATCTAGATTTTCTTCCAAAAGATCCACACTGTTCTTTGATTTGTGGGGCAACAGGTTGCGGCAAAACAAGATATGTTTTGGATTTATTACAGACTGTTTACATAAATCACTTTGAACACATAGTCATATTCTGTCCAACCATAAAGCATAACAGAACATACAAGGAGAGAAAATTCATATGGTCTGATCAAAATATATTTATTGTAAATCCTTCTGATCGTCTAAATGTTTGCTTGGAGCATTATTTCGATCTTTTTCAGAACACGCCCACACTGTTTATTATTGATGACTGTGCAGCAGAACGTGACATTGTTAGAAAGAAAAGTGCACTAGCAAAGCTTGCATTCAGTGGACGACATGCATTAATATCAGTTTGGATATTAACACAAAAATACAATGCAGTTCTGAAAGACTTTAGAGAGCAACTCAAAACAATAACATTGTTCTATTCAAAGGACCGCGACAGTTTTGAAGAGTGTCTTCGAGAAAATGATGTCATTGAAAACAAACAGGAGAGAGAAAGAATAAAGAATAATCTGAAATCTTCTAAGCACTCGAAACTGGTTTTAAAAACTGATCAACCAGTTCAGTATGTATGTTTGTAGAAATCCTTGCTAAGTTCTTGTCAAGTTCTTACTCAAGTTCTTACCAAGTTCTTACTCAAGTTCTTGTCAAGTTCTTACTCAAGTTCTTGTCAAGTTCTTGTCAAGTTCTTACTCAAGTTCTTGTCAAGTGCTTGTTAAGTTCTTACTCAAGTTCCTACTCAAGTTCCTACCTAAGTTCTTACTCAAGTTTAATTACTAGATTTTAATTTTATTCTGCATCAAAATAAAATGAACTGTGATGAATTGCTGATGCAGACTTCTACAGATATTGAAATCTGTGACAGTAGGACTATACCTGATAAAAAAGAAAGATTGTATTCACTTGCTGTTTGTGGAAAAACAAAACACTACCTTGGGCAGCAGTTAACTGTGGAAGAAGTACAACATCTTTCCTCAGAAGATATAGAAAAGTATCATGGACGGTATGAATCAGTGCTTGGTTCTAAGATGGTTAGAAGTATTGGACAGACTGTTATAGGTTTGTACACAAAGATTTTTTGACATTTTACACCTCTCGACTCGGAGGAAGACTTAACACATGATCTAACTCATGACCCTGTTGTTTCCAAGTCCCTCGAATCTCTTGCCTGTGGCCTGTATTATCGATTTGGTGCTTTATTAGTACCATTTGTTGCTGGATTAATTACTTTCAAACACATTAATTTTCAGAATAAAAAAGATGACAGATCAGTTGAAGCAGACAGTGGAGCAGACGAAAATACCAGAAGTGAACACAGTGACAAAGAAACCTGGTAGAGTAGAAGCAGGAAAAAAACTAGCCGAATGGAACAGACAAAAAAAGTTAAATCAAAAGGCAAAGCAGAACATTATGTCTGAAGTTGAGCAGACACCAAACATTCCTGAAGTGACTAAGGTCACACAAACTGATCAAGAATTAAAATCTTCATTTCTATCATACAGAAAAGTAGCTGTAGCAGCTGTTGTTGGAGGAGGTGGATACTTGCTTTACAAACTTTGGCAAGGCAAATATAAAGTGTCAGAAAGACCAAAATCAGAAACACCAAAACCAACAAACAAAGCAGTACAAACAATAACAAAGCCCACAGTAGTACCTGCAGTGGATTCATTTCATATGGAATAATTTTAATATTTTAATTTTGATAACATAAAAATGAGTTCTGAAAAGACAATAGTTAATCTAGTTTATCACGCTGCAGTGATTGGAAGCTTGAGTGTAGGTTACACAATGCTGGGTAAAAGTCTCCTCAGAATGAAACCAGCCGACTTGGGAAAGTTAGACTTCGAAGACGGTGCTAAACTAATTGGTGTTGTGACAGCTTCCTTTGCAACAAAAGACTTCCTGGTGAAGCAAGGAATTATTCCAGAAAATATAAACATGTAAGACAATAAAATGGCTAGCTTGGTTATGATGGTGGGAGGTGCGATTGTAAATGCGCTTGCATTTTCTGGCAGCAACTATTTGTTTTCTAAACTGCAAAATGGTGAAGAGAGGGAAAGGCACAACAAAGCCATGGAACAATTGGCGAAAGCACAGGATGAATACGAGAAGAAACGAATTGCGCAGTTAGACTTTATGAATGATAAACTCAGGCAGCAAGGACATGCAAACAAAACCTTTGACAATGTTGATGCAGCCATTCAAGAATACTATCTTGTAACTGGAAAGAAAATGAAGACAAGTGCTCCTCCAAAACTGGGTGACTTTTATCAGCCTTCAGAAGAGCAGAAGGTGGGCGAGATTGTTTTCATTGTTATTGGTATGGCTGTTGTTTACTTTATTGCGCGTGCTGTCAAATCTTAATATTCTGTCATTTAAAAAACCATGAGTGATGCTTTGTTATCTAAAATATATTATTCCCCAAAAGGATACTGGAAAGGAAGAACTGCTATTGACAAGCTCAGTGACGCAGCAGGTGTTTCTCAAGATATAGCAAAGAAATGGTTGTCAAAGCAGGCAGTTTGGCAGATCTATTTACCTGCACCAAGAAAAATTACACGACCACACTTTGTTAACATTAAACCGAATGACACTCATCAAATAGACCTGCTGTATTTACCGCATGACACAGTCAGAAGGAAGAAATATAAGTATGCACTGACTGTAGTTGATGTTGCAACAAGATACAAAGATGCTGAACCGTTGACAGAGAAAAGTGCTATAGCTACAGCTGTTGCCCTGCAAGAAATTTACAGACGTGGACCACTAAAGTATCCCAGAATGATTCAGTGCGATGATGGTAAGGAGTTTAAAGGAGCTGTCAACCAGCTTCTGTTAAAACATCATGTTACAGTGAAGAGAGGTATTCCAGGAAACCACAGGTCACAGGCTATTGTTGAGAGCTTTAACAAACAGTTGGCAGAAAAACTGTTTTCATATCAGTACCATCAGGAATTTTTGGACACAGAAAGTAAATTGCGTAACACTGAATGGGTCAAAAGATTACCATCAGTACTTAGAGCAATGAATCTGGAGGTATTTAAAGCTACAGGGTTAAGACCAGTTGATGCAATCAAACAGAAAACAATACCTGTTGCTCCAAAGTCAACAACACCAGTGGCATTACTACCTTTCAATCAGAAAGTCAGATATTTATATGCACCCGGTGAAGCTGAGGGTGACAGCAGGAAGCGTGCAACGGATCCAATCTGGAGTATTGACATTCATGAAATCAAGAGAGTAGTAGAGACAAATCCACCTATATATTACTTGAGAGAACCAGCACCGCAAAGAGCCTTTGTAAAAGAGGAATTACAATTAGTTCCACGTGGTACAAATGTTAAATGATTTTTTATTTCAGATTTTATAGTGTTAACAAAAATGGAAGCTCTGAGAAAGAATTCTAAGCAACTTCATTTTTTTAATTTATATTTTTATTTTGAGTTATAAAATCAAACTCACAGCGATGGAAGACTCTGTATTAGAATCTTTATCGACAGTATTTGACACCGTTGAATTACAAGTAACGGATCCTCAAAATGTGCAGTCCAGTGTGCAAGACGCCATTGAACAAATTCCAAACAATTTGTTGATTGAACCTCCAGTAAAAGTGCAGATAGTCAGTTTAATAAAATACAAAACAGTCAGTGATGAGGTGCTAGAAGTTCATGTTTCAACCAGACAACTAGCACTTAATTCTATGGCAGAATTGAATGGAAACTGGGCAGATGAAATGATGAAACGGTTTGAGCAAGCTGCAGAGGATGCAAAGATGAAAGGATCCGGATGGTCAGAAGGTGAAATTCTAAAAATAGAATTGAAGCTAAGTAAATTTGCCCCCATCAGAGGTAGAAGTTACATACCTTTACCTCCTGCTCTTGTCAAAAAACGTGCTGTGCTGAACATAAAGAATGATGATGACAAATGTTTTATGTGGTGTGTTCTGGCAAGACTGTACAGTGTAAAGAAAAATGCAGAAAGAGTGTCGAACTATCATGCATACAGAAATAAACTAAACTTTACTGGTATTGAATTTCCTGTCAGCATTACAAGCATTGACAAATTTGAACAGCAAAACAAACCCATCACCGTAAATGTTTACACGTGGGATGAGGAAGATGAACTGAAACCAGTCAGAATATCAAAGAACTCACCAACGATTGGTGATTGTGATACTAACCATGTTGACATGTTACTAATGACTGATGGTGTAAAATATCATTACACTTTGATTCGTACAATGAGTAGACTGATGGCGAGCACAAGCAATCACAATAGTAAACAAGACTTTTGTAGGCGATGTCTCTTGCGTATTCCATCAATTCATGCAGCACTTATACACAAGCAACATTGTAAGAGCGTTGATGATGCGGTTGTGAAGTTAACAACACCACCGCCAGACAGCAAAGTGTATTTTAAGAATGTATGCAAACTACAGAAAAGTCCTTATGTTGTTTATGCTGACTTTGAATCTATCATTGTGCCATATGAAGGACCTTTACCAAAAGACCTACCTAAAACAGTAACTCTAAGTAATCATCAAGTCTGTTCATATGCATTTATTGTTGTTAGTTCAGATGGTAAACATTCTAAACCGCAATTGTACAGAGGACCTAATGCAGCAAAGAACTTCTTACAGCAAATGAACCAAGTGCGAAATGACTGCTCCAAACAACTGAATCTTTCAGACATTGTTATGAAACCTGAAGACCAAGAACAGTTTAACTCTACCACACAGTGTTGGATATGCGAACAAAGTCTAACACCAAACACAGACAATCCAATAGTAAGAGATCATGATCATGTAAGTGGGCAGTTCCGAGGAGCAGCACACAGCAAATGTAATCTACAATTAAAGTTTGATCCTAAGACTTGGAAGCTTCCAATCTTCTTCCATAACTTGCGCGGTTATGATTCACATCTGATCATGCAGGCAGTAACTGATGAATACAAAGCAAGATGCATTGCGCAGTCTTCAGAAAAGTACATGGCCTTTACTCTGAATAGTTTATACTTCTACGATTCTGCTCAACATCTGATGGGAACACTTGAGTCTTTATCTTCATCACTAACTGCTTTCCCAATCACATGTAAGTACTTTGACAGTGACTTAGTTAGAAAGGGAGTCTATCCATATGAATACATGGATTCGTGGGAGAGGTTTGATGAAGATGAGTTACCACCAAAGGATGCTTACTTCTCACGGCTGAAGGGTAAAGGTATAAGTGACGAAGACTATGAACACGCTAAGACTGCATGGAATAAATTAGGATGTAATACAATGGGTGATTATCATGATCAATATTTGTTGGCTGATGTTTGTTTACTTGCAGATATATTTGAGAATTACAGAAGAACATGTATGAAGCACTACAATCTAGATCCTTCACATTACATATCTGCACCAGGCATGAGCTGGGATGCATTTCTTAGATTTACAGGAGTAAAGATTGACTTGCTATCAGATCTACCTACACTTCAGATGATTGAAAATGGACTACGTGGAGGAATCAGTATGGCTTCACACAATTACTGCAAAGCCAACAACAAATACTTGGACGACTTTGATCCTATGAAACCTTCTAATTACATCATGTATCTAGATGCAAACAATTTGTATGGTTGGGCAATGTGTCAGACGCTTCCACTTCGGAACTTTAAGATCTATTCAGGACCATTTTCACAATGTGTTGTGCTGACAATATTAAAAGCAGGCCCAGACAGTCGAAAGGGATGGATACTAGAAGTTGACTTAGACTATCCACTATCACTTCATGATCTACATAATGATTATCCTTTAGCGGCTGAGAGGTTAAAAGTAAACCCAAGAGAACCTCCAAAGCTGGTGCCCAATCTGTTTCACAAAAAGAAGTATGTGTGTCACTACAGACTGTTACAGTTTTACATTAGACATGGATTGATTTTGAAGGCTGTTCATCGTATAATTTTATTTGATCAAGAACAGTTTATGAAACCTTACATCATGAAAAACACAGAACTGAGAACCAAAGCCGCTGATGCATCAGAGAAAGACTTTTTTAAACTGATGAACAACAGTTGCTTTGGTAAGACAATGGAAAACCCACACAAGAGAAAGGATGTTAGACTTGTTACAAGAGAAAATGAGGCCATCAAGCTGACATCCAAACCACAGTATCAAGACTTTAAATACTTTCATGAACAGCTGTATGGTATCTTAATGAAAAAACTTGTAGTCAAGCTTGACAAACCAGTATTCATAGGCTTTACTGTGCTAGAGTTGTCAAAACTGTTGATGCTTGAGTTTTTGTATGATTATTTGAAACCAAGATATCCCAAATCGAGAGTACTTTACACAGACACAGATTCATTCTTACTTGACATTCCAGCGGATGACATTTACAAAGATCTAGAAGCTGAAAGTCCTGCAGTAAAAGGAAAAGATTCTTTTTATGACACTTGCGACTACCCTAAAGAATCACCATTGCACTCAAATGTTAACAAGAAGGTTATTGGAAAGATGAAAGATGAAATGAATGGGAAGATAATTAAGGAGTATGTTGGATTGCGTGCAAAGATGTACAGTGTTGCAAGTGAGAAAGGGGTGGTTAAAAAAGCAAAGGGTGTAAGCAAACAGGTTGTAAAGTCGAGCATATCGCATGATAACTACAAGGAAGCACTGTTTCAGAAGCGAGTGTTTCACCATGACAACCCTAAGATCAGTTCCGCGCTTCATCAGATCAACACAACTATTGTAAACAAGAAATCTTTAGATGCTAATGACACAAAGCGCGTTTATTCATCACCAGAATATTCTTATGCAATTGGGCACTGGAGAACAAACGCGGCTCCAAATAGTCTGAGTGTGTAATAAGAATTTTTGTCAATCGGGAAAACCCCCTATGACTGCTTTGTTTTGACTGCAGCGGGGGAGAGGACGTTGCTTGCGTTTGGGAAGTGTTTGTGAAAGGGGAGTTAGTAGGCTTTGTTGAGTTTCAAAGCAGCCACCAAGTACACTTATCAAAAGCTTGAATAAAATAAACAAGTCAATTGAATAAGTTAACACTCGGCGGCCGCCCGAAGGCAGCCTTTGAAGCGAAGTAGAGCAGTGAAGCACGGCACGTTTTCCCAGCCGGATCCACCGGTTATTCTGAAAACATAAACAAAAAGAATGAAAACTTGTAGCTAAGGAGGGGAAATGCAGTTCCTCTACTTAGTTACAGGTAAACAAATGTATGCTATAGAGAGAAATAACACTGACCAATCCAGCTCATCGTTGCTAAGGAGGGGAAATGCAGTTCCTCTACTTAGTTACAGGTAAACAAATGTATGCTATAGAGAGAAATAACACTGACCAATCCAGCTCATCGTTGCTAAGGAGGGGAAATGCAGTTCCTCTACTTAGTTACAGGTAAACAAATACATATTTAATAGAGCTATACTAAAAATAAACCATCATGCTCATCGTTACTAAGGAGGGGAACTGCAGATCCCCTCGTTGGTTACCAGTAAACAAATGTATGCAATAGAGAGAAATAAGACTTACCAATCCAAAAAGCTGCTTCCTCTTCATTGTTTTCCAAGGCTTGATGGATGTGCTTGCGAAGAGACAACATTGTTTTTATTGGAAGATTTAGTTGTTGGAATTTGGGATATGTCTTGAGAAGAATGCTTATATTAATGAGATCTCTCGCCCATCTAGGTGTTATACGTAACACTTCTAAACAAACACCCTTGAATCTTCCAAAATGTCTATTCCTCAGCACTTCTAAATATTGTCCATAAACAACCACAATTTTTAGGGTATCTGTTGCTTTACTTTTGTATTGTTTTTCACAAACAAGAAGCTTTTGTTTGAGTTCCTCAATATCTGTTGTTCGGCTTGTACTAAACAACAAAGATTCGCTTGTTGAACCATCATAGTACAGATGATTTTTTAGACCCTCTAGGAGCTCCGACCCTCTAAGTGAAGTCAAGACTTTTGATTTCTTTCCCCGTTTGTTTTGGAAGGTAACAGGTATTGGCTTTTTGGGGAGATTTGCTTTCAATTCAAACTCTTCTGCAGCCTTATGTCCTCTCTCTTGGAAAATTGAATCAAGTTGTTTGTAAAATTCAAGAAGTTTTGTATGGTACTCAATGTGTTTTTTTAAACTCTCTAGTTTTTCAGTGTCAACATTCGGTAAATCAATCACCTCAAAGTCTTGACTGAGCCCAGTATGAAGTCCATGATCATCCTGCTCCATACTAGAAGAAGTGTCTGACTGTGATAAATTCCTAACTTCTTGTTCTGTTTGCTGATTCATATTTTCAGGAAGAATTAAATAAGTTGATTGTCTAGAATAATCCAACAGAGCTTGTTGTGCAGCGTTTGCTTCTCTAACTTCCTGGAGCTAACTCTATAGATTCTTGAGACAGGCAAAACACTTTTCTCACAGAAAACACGTCTTCACACCACCACAGCACCAGGAAAAATGACAAAATCACTATGCTATGTTACTATCAACACCAAGTGTTGGGCGGACGTGACGTAACTGTTGCTATTACATGATTTAATCTTGTCTTGCCATTGGAGGAATATAGAAGACAAGCTTGCAGGCCTCGCAAAACACACGCTGGCTCAGTGTTTGTCTTTACCAGATCAATACGGTAGTGTTGGCGACGACGGGCAGATTGGATCAAAACACACGCTGGCTGTTTCAGTGGAGAGCGTGTAAAGTGGCTCAACCAGTTAATATTTCAATGGAAACTAAATTTAGCGTTGTATAAGAGAAAGGGAGAATGTACGTTCTGGGTTACTGATTCCGACAGACCCGGCATTGGTTCAAAACAACCTTACTTTACTGTATTTTTTTTGTATGGATTTATGCAGTATTTTTCTGATTTTGTCGCATGTTTCATTTTAGTAAAAGTTTAGTCCAGAAGCCTATTTTGCGTTAATATTTAGGGTCTGTCGGAATCGGTGAGCCAGAACGTACATTCCCCCTTTCTCTAGCTCTCTTCACTTGCTCTTTCCGCCTCTGCCCCATCCACCTCCCTTGTTTGTTATAGCTGGCTGCGCTTTTTCATAATTTTGTACCGAAGGATTATGTATACGTTCTGTGAAATGTTATGTGTACCTTATATGGAAAACGTATTGTTGTTATTGTGTAATAGGGGTGCTAGTTTTAAATTTGTTAAACCCCAAGTGTTCTTATGTGATTTTTGTCCCTATGAAATTAAAAAACTTGCCTTCGGTTTTTGACACCCAAAAGGAACTTCTTGTCACATGAATTTTATGGTTGTGGTTGTGATGGTGTGTGTGTGTGTGGGTCTGTGTGTGTTTGGGTGTGTGTGTGTGTGTGTGTGAGTGTGTGCGTGAGTGTGTGTGGGTGTGAGTTAATGTGTTGTATCCTTCTATGAGTGCGTGTGTGTGAGCGTGCCGCTTGGTTGCGTAAAAGTACTAGTTTAACTAAATAAATGAACAAACTGATCAATTAATTTCTAAGCTTCCGAGTTGAAATGCTATCAAATAGTCTGGACGTAGTCAAAATTGCTGGACCAAAATTTCAATCAATTTAATTGAAAAATGACGTCACTTTAGTGCACCCTCAACTTTTGAAAAAACCACAGAAATGACATCGGCCATGTTGGCCATGTTGGGTTTGATGCGTGCATGCCTGGTTTTCTCCTGTAGATGGGTGTCGGCACAGAAGGTCTGCCCGCTGTCCTCAGCCAACATGCTCCGTCTTCATGGCAGCTCAAATTTTTTATCGAGGTTCTTTCCTCTAGATCCGCCGTGTTTCGCCTAGGGGCTTGCGCTGCCTAGTTGATAGGGTCACCTCGTAGAGGATGTGGTCATAGACCACGCACGGTCGGTCTTGGGATAGGGAAACGTTATGCTAGTCCGGAGGGATTACGCCACAATGGCCACCTCGCGAAGACCCAGGGTCCTAGACTAGGGAGGTCCAAGGGGGAGCACCGGGAGGGCTACCCCTCTACCCGCACCTCCAACACAATCCCTTCCCCTGGTAGCTTCATCCCCAAGGAGGAAACAAAGCTACCTGCAACACCCCAGAAATGACATCAAAAACTGAACATTATTCTGAAGGGAAAAAAACCCACCTGTCTGTGGATGAAGTCACATGTACATTTTCGTCAACTTATGTTTGTTAGTTTGGCTGATGGGGTCTATGTCGACCAAAAGAGTGGGATTCCCTGTAGGTGGAGTTCCTGTATACATTTAAATTCCACAGGGTGGAGTTTTTCGATAAAACTTGCAAACTATACTCGAATTTATAAGAAATATAAAACAAGTCGCGTAAGGCGAAAATACAACATTTAGTCAAGCTCAGTCGAACTCACAGAATGAAAATGAACGCATTGCATTTTTTTAAGACCGTACACTCGTAGCATCGTCTGTCCACCGCTCGTGGCAAAGGCAGTGAAATTAACAATCCAGAAAAGCGCGGTAGCGGTTGCGCTGAGAAGGATAGCACGCTTTTCTATATCTCTATTCTTTTTAACTTTCTGAATGTGTTTTTAATCCAAACATATCATATCTATATGTTTTTGGAATCAGGAACGGACAAGGAATAAGATGAAATTGTTTTTAAATCGATTTCGGAAATTTAATTTTAATCATAATTTTTATATTTTTAATTTTCAGAGCTTGTTTTTAATCCGAATATAACATATTTATATGTTTTTGGACTCAGAAAATGATGAAGAATAAGATAAACGTAATGTTGGATCATTTTATAAAAAAATAATTTTCAGATTTTTAATGACCAAAGTCATTAATGAATTTTTAAGCCTCCAAGCTGAAATGCAATCCCAAAGTCCGGCCTTCGTCGAAGATTGCTTGGCCAAAATTTCAATCAATTTTATTGAAAAATGAGAGTGTGACAGTGCCGCCTCAACTTTTACAAAATGCCGGATATGATGTCATCAAAGACATTTATTAAAAAAAAATGAAAAAAACAGCTGGGGATATCATACCCAGGAACTCTCATGAAAAATTTCATAAAGATCGGTCCAGTAGTTTACTCTGAATCGCTCTACACACACAAACACACACATACATCACGACCCTCGTCTCGATTCCCCCTCTATGTTAAAACATTTAGTCAAAACTTGACTAAATGTAAAAAGATAGAAAAACATCAAAATCTACCGATGTCGCTAAGCATCACGTGACTTTCAGCGATATCAGCGAAACGCTACAGGAACTACACCCTGTGGTATTCCCTGTATACAGGGAATCCACCTACAGGAACTCCACCTACAGGGAATCCCACTCTTTTGGTCGACATAGACCCAAACAGCGTTAGTTTGTATGGAATTGCTTTTCACACACAAACATGTGAACTTATATATATTTAGAACCCAATTTGCACAAACCGATTTTCTTTAATATTGACACATTTTTGAGTTAACATAATTATTTATCAATATATTTCTGGACTCAGTGAATAATAAAGAGTACAGTGCAATACATTTATAAATCTTTTAATTAAGGAAAATTAAATTTTACCTAATAAGAAATTAAAGAACCAAACTCATCAACTAATTTTTAAGCTTCCAGGTGAAATTGCAACCGGAAAATAAATAATGTTAAGATTGAAGAATGAAGGCTCGATGCGACATGCAGTGCCTCATCAACTTTTGTAAAAAGCAGGATATGATGTCATTAAAGACATCTATCGAAACAATGAAGAAGAAAAATATGGGGATATCATTTGGAAGAATTTGTATGTAAAGTTTCATGAAGATTTGTTGAGTAGTTATCTGGTAATCCCTCTACACTCACACACACATACAATACCACCCTCATGTTCCCAGTATATATTAAAACATTTAGTCAAAACTTGACTTAAATGCAAGACACCTGTGGAACGCTGAAGAAGACGAAAAAGAAGAAGACAGCTTGATTGTGTGACTATTTAGTTTCTTTAATTTAAAAATCAGAAAATGTTGCGGAATAAAAACATACCTTAGGCTGCAGATCAACTGAACAGCCAAATAATAAGTTAATGCAACAAATATATAACGGCTCACAGATGCTTTCATGAAAGTTTAATGTCTTTGGGGACATTAATGCATATGGCGACATTATGCTTCAACAAATTAATAAAATAGTCACACAATCAAGCTGTCTTCTTTTTCTCTGTTTTAGCTGTATGATGGTACAAGGGCAAACATTTGTTTATACCGCATCAACTCCTAGCCTTTGCCACAACAATGTTTAACTTTGCCTTCAAAAAGAACACCCTTCTTTATGTCTAACCCAACAGGAATAATGCTCATAACAACTGAAGGTCAATCCTACAGCCATACGTCACAGGCAAAGACACACACACAGACTCTCTCTTTGTTTGATATTACAGTACATGTATTCATTAAGAGGGCTGTCACACATGCGACTGAGTCGCGCGATTTACCCTGTCACACAGCCGACTCAGTCGTAGAAAACAGCTACGACAAGTCTGCGACTCAGTCTCATGCGATTCCCTCGTAGCTTTGAGGTTTAGAACATGTTCTATTCCTGCGATCCAGTCGTCGGTCAATCGCAGGGGCAGAGCCAACAGAGCCAATCAGAACGCGTTGCTGCGGCCTTGACGCCGTGATGTAAAATAATGGCGGACAGTGGCGTACAGCGTCTCTTCAAAACTTTTTTTACTCAGATATAAAGGAGACGTTTTAGGCGTGTACAGCGGTCGGAAAACATTAATTGCAGCTGTCTGGGAACTTTATTTCTTGCAAAGGCGTAATGCTGAAAGGAATTTTTCAGAAAGGTAGAGCGACGTTCAAACATTTAGCGTCTGCTCTCGCAAAGCGCGTTTGCCCTGTTCACTATGACACGTCACTTCCGCCCCGCTCGCGTGGAGTTATCGTTCGCCAGTCGTTCATCGTGTGACGGGTCAATGGCCTACAATGTGATGTGCGATCGGCCAAAGACTGAATCGCAAGACTGAATCGCAACGACTGAGTCGCCTGTATGACCGAGGCTTAAGTCTCTGTTAAAAGGTGGCTGCCATGGTGTGGGTGCATTCATTTGTATTCACACACACACACACACTGACTAACATACATATATACATACACTCAGCCATGCATTCACGCATGCATACATTTACACTGGAACATGCAAACTCGCACACACTTGTTATTACACAAGTTTTTTTTTTGCTTTTAATTATTTATTTGTCAATGGACCAATGATGTTTATGAAATGCAGCAATGCAATGAACGCTGTGGAAACTGCAGATCATGATATTTGATGATATTAACAAAAACTGACTGAAAAAACATAACACAATAATAGAACTGATTTTAAGTCCTTTTCTTCTTACATCTCAAGCCATATCTTTACACAGGATAAAGATGATTTCCATCTAAAACCATGGGACAAGTGTCTTCTGCAAACTGCTAGTTATCTTCATAGAATTTTGGCAGTTGGTCGCCAGTCAGAGTGAAACGTTCCACTCCGTTTTTTGTGATTGCAGCCATTCTGATGATGCCTCCACTGGATCCATCACGGCTTATCGCCAAGGCAACAGCTGAACAAAAAAAGAGAGAGAATCATAAGAATCCCTTGCCCGACTGAATGATATCGGAAAAACACTATGCAGCAATTTGTACTCGTAAAATTTGTAAATTGTTTTGCTAAACAAAACCACATGAAAAGAATTTAATGATCACTTTGCATTGTAAGACAACCTCTGTAAAAACTGGGAACATTATGAGAGTGAGGGGTATAAATTCAAACCAAAAACTTGTCAAACAAATATGACCAAACACAAAAAGCTATTGTAGACCTTGAGCAAAATCGCCATACTTATACAGTGTTGTTCCCAGACTTGTAGCACAATAGGTCAGTTGGACTTAGATTGAAAATATGCACGGGTCCATATTTCCTGGCTACAAAAAAGAGCTTCTACATATCAAAACTATTAGATGGTCGACGAGCCAGGGATCAGAGCAATGCGTAATATCAGAAAAGTTTGAATCAGAGACCAAAATCTGAGGCCTGAGAACAACACTGGTTTATATTATCAGACCTGGGAACCCCTGTTTTGCACTTGGAGTATTTTCAAACAAACTTGCTGTATTTTCAGAAAAATGAGCGTACGAACTCCACACAGCATTTGAACATCCATGATTCAAACATGCTTCACCGACACGTGTCCGTCGCACCGTTCATTAAGTTAACCAAAACATTTAAAACACATGCTTCTTTCAATGTTTACTAACAAAGACTGTAATCATGTGTCAAAATACTGGATCGGCTTCGGGATGCGCTTGTGAAAAAAAGTAGTCTGGGAATTTTTCTCGTATTATTTTTCCACAGACCGTACTGATCGTATTCTAGACAATCATGTGTACAAAATACGGCAAAATCGTATGGGTTCCCAGGTCTGTATTATATATATAATCTATTGGTAGTACAATGGAACTCCTCTTTTAAGACTCCCTCCCTTTTAAAACCCTGTTTTCTCAGACTTTTTGTTTATAACCTCTGTAATTTTACCCCCATATTAAGACGCCCTCTTTTTCAAGACCTGATTTTTTCAGATTTTTAGAAGTCTTAAAAGGGGGGTTCCACTGTATTATGCTAGAGCAGCATGTTTTGATCTAACTTGAACTCACCATTAGAAACAAACTTGAGGCAGTCCTCCTGCTTCATGTCAGGTTTGAACATTGCATCCACGTAACCATAGAGATAGGTGCTGCCAGAACCACCAATGGCGAAGGGTCCTCGCTGAAGCATGCCGCCAATGGGAACAGAGAACACCTGCACAATAAGGAGAAGTCCTAGATACAGTAAAAACAACAACCACAGACAGGCCAGTCTTTTCATTACAACCACACCAAAGGGTCCCTGACAAGTTTTTTTCAGTACATGTATAATTCACCTTTGAACCAGTCTTTTACAACCACTTTTGGTCGGCCCCTTGGGTGGTCGTTAGTGACAGGTTTTACTGTATCTTGTTTGTACACTTTAAACATTGACATATATCAAAGTCTGAGTTATTGTTTAGTGTTATGTTTTATTGAACACTACATTGATTCTTGATTTTGGTGAGTTATCGGTCTCTATTTTTAGAAAAACAACTACAACTATGAAAAAAACCACCAAAAAACTACAGTACACTTCCACTATATTGTGGTCTTTAGGGTAAAAACATCGGACCGCGATATACGCAAATTAAGGGGTATGTGGGCTCGTGCACTGAAACTGAAACAAAATTTTGTCCAGTCACTTTGGTTTAACAAAAAGAAGGTTTTCTTCAATTAAACATGATGCAATAATAAAACGAGGAACAGTAGGGACACGAACTCAAACGAACCTACATTACGTGCCCAGTCACTTCAAGGGAAGCAACTAAGTTTTGATAAGTGAGAGATTATACCTGTCCTCCGCCGCGCTTGTCCCACCCAGCAACGATGATGCCTGCAGACAGACTGTCGCGGTGGTCGTAGCACATCTCCTTGAACACGTTGGCCGCTGTGTGAACCCGGGGCTCCTCACCCATCTCCATTCTAACAACAAATTCAAAAGTCAAACATCATGATGGATCATTGGATGTGTTATACTGTACATCAAAACTATTATAGGTACAGTGGAACCCTCCTTTTGGAGACCTCCAAAAGGGCGGGGATGTAGCTCAGTCGGTAGCGCGCTGGATTTGTATCCAGTTGGCCGCTGTCAGCGTGAGTTCGTCCCCACGTTCGGCGAGAGATTTATTTCTCAGTCAACTTTGTGTGCAGACTCTCCTCGGTGTCCGAACACCCCCGTGTGTACACGCAAGCACAAGACCAAGTGCGCACGAAAAAGATCTTGTAATCCATGTCAGAGTTCGGTGGGTTATAGAAACACGAAAATACCCAGCATGCTTCCTCCGAAAACGGCGTATGGCTGCCTAAATGGCGGGGTAAAAAACAGTCATACACGTAAAATTCCACTCGTGCAAAAAAAAACCCATGAGTGTACGTGGGAGTTTCAGCCCACGAACGCAGAAGCAGAAGAAGAAGAGTCCTCCAAAAATCTGACAAAAATCAGGTCTTAAAAAGAAGGGAGTCTTAAAATGGAGGTAAATTTACAGAGGTTATCAACAGAAAATCTGAAAAACCAAGGTCTTAAAAATAAAAGGGAGGAAGTCTTAAATTTGGGGGTCTTAAAAGGGGGGTTCCACTGTACATGTACCACATAATGATAGCATAAAAGGGTCAAAGGGGAAAGCAAAAACATTATCCAGAGATGCAGACAGATACAGTCACAGATTTATTAGTCAAACACATCCACATTCAATGATCAGTAACCCAACAGTGTGAATATATACAACCCCTATAACAGCAGCATAACAAATATATATGCAATCGGCATAAGCACCTCAGGTTAAACCAGCGAGCACGCTTGCCATTTTCCTAACCAGTGTTTCTTTTTAATTTTGCTTGTTAATTCAATTTATACAATCATATCTATAATTCTGCCATCATAAAAGCAGTCCCTCTTCAAGCCAACTGGATGAATCAAGTAATTACATCGTAATTTCATGGATGCTGGTCCAAGGAGATATGAACTTGCATACCAGTTGTCAATTAATTTCTAGTACTTGCAGATATGTACCGTGAAAATTTCTAGTCAACTCAATCCCTACTTAAAGTGATTATATATAACCAGCCAAAAACCTGCCTATTCCAATCGCATTAAGGAATACCTTCAAATTAGTGTTTACTAGTCATCCTAGTGAGGGACCGCTTTTGAACTAATTACTTTGATCGACAAGAAGAAGAAGAACTAATTTAGTAATTCCTGACGGTGTGTCTAAATGGCATTGCCACATCGCCCAGCGTCAACTGAGGACACAGTGAAAAGGCACTTTTTTTCTCACTTTGAGTGAAAAATAATTGGCATAATTGATGTGTGTGAGTCACAAATTATGTATCAAATAAAAAAGGAATGAATAAAGAAATGATTCAAAAACTAAGTTTACTGTATGAAATTAATAAAAGATGTGTTTTGGAATATTTTGAGTGTGAAAGTGCGTGTTCGTCTTCACTGCCTCTCGCGGCCATTTTCGCGTCACTCTTACAACTGCTCGGAATACCGTAATTTTCATTGGAGGGCTGTGATATTTTGCAACCAATCAGAGAAAGCCTTACATCTTTCCCATACAAAATACCGCGAACCACCGGAAGCTACATCTCCGTCAGCATGTCGGTGAATATTATTCGTGTGAGTTTCACTAAAATTTGGTCTGAAAACTTTCATCGGCATACACGGTTAAAATGCAGTTTATAAAACATTAACTTCTGTTTCATTTAAGCAAAAAATCAAAAGAATCGAGCGAGAAATGACTTATTCCCAACGATTATGCTGCGCAAAACAGGACCCGAAAAATGCGAAACTCGGCCGATCAAAAGCCTGAAGAGGTTGCGATCTCGGCTCGCTCAAAGCAAAGTGATTTCGAACTAAAATGACCATATCTCGAGAACTACTGCACCGATTTAAATAAAACAAATTGCTATGTGCTCAGAATGTTAATCTCTTTAATGTGTTTCTTGTCATTCAACCATTAATTTCAAAATTTCATGTCATTGCCACAGCAATCATGCAATTAGCTACTAGCTTTGTCCTCAAATGACGCCCAAAATTTCTCAACTAAAATGAGCATATCTTGAGAACTACTGCACCGATTTAAATAAAACAAATTGCTATGTGCTCAGAATTTTGATCTCTTTAAAATGGTGTGTTTCTTGTCATTCAACCATTAATTTCAAAATTTCATGTGTCATTGCTAATGGCAGCACAGCAAACCTCCCCAGAAGTTTCAAAGGTCCAATTTGCCAATAAACTTTCTCAAAAAGGTACCTTAGATAGTGGGATTTAATCAAAACTCACCTGTTAAAGTCTAGATGGTACTTGACAATGTCAGCAATGGCTTGAGTATCGGCCGCAGACCCTGAGCGACAGCAGTAGATGTGTTCTGTCACTTTAGTCAGTTTGTCTGTCACACGGTTGGCAATGTACGCCCCTGTAGTTGTGCGTGAGTCGGCACCAATGATGACGCCACCATCAAATTCTACTGCCATGATGGTGGTCTGTAAAACAAGCAAAATAGTTGTGTCATTGTTAAGTCTGTCAATCCAAAGTTATTCACTGCTTTCATAAAAATTGCATGCAGTTTCACAGATACAAAATGCTGTCAGTTCTGACACAAATCTGCACATTATACTACTCGACTCCGAAAAAAACACCCCAAAACCACATCAGAAACTAAGAACATTCATCCTAAGATTAAATTTGTTATCTGCAACTTTCGTCGTTCATGGCTTTATTTTCATGTTTGTGTGAGGATTTACGAAGGAGCGGGATCACTTATCACATGTATGACGTCGTCAATATTTGTGCTTTTGAGTAACAAGAGTTACCTCCCTTGCATTGAAATCGATGCATCGACTTCGTCCAAAATCCAACTCTTAGCTCAAAATTAAGGCTGCAAATAGCATGAATCTGGCATGACTTCTAACAGACGTAAAAAACTTCAATTTGAAGTTAGATTTAGTCATTTAAGATGGGGTATGGGGGGTTTTCGGAGTGTTTTTGGATTCAAGTAATACCCAATCTGCTCAAACCATCACAGTCAAAAAAGAAAGATCCATTGACATTTTTAGACATCACAGTAACTTAAGAATATATGCATGTAGGTTCAAATTTACATGCACAAACTGAAAAAGCCTGCCAATGCCATTAGCCTATCATGATTATGATTAAATTGATTAATTGGGTGTAGTCGACTTCATGAGGCCCACTTTCAGGAGCTAGCTGCTTGACAATTTCGGCCCTGAATTGCACACCTTAATGCATCGAAGCTTCGTCGAAATTCCAATGTTAGCAATTCTTGATTTTACATAATTTTGGCATCTTCAATTTGTCCTCAGTAATCTAGATGATACATCGTTTACTCGTAGTCGTACACGGTATAGTCACCGGTTGCTAGAATTTCTTGATCTTGATAAATAACGCTAACAGGTCCCAAAGCGACTGAAGCTGTAAACGGCAGAATCTCAAAGCAAACAATCGTTTACATAAGATATTGAGAAATTGACACAATACTTACTCCTGTAGTCACTTCACCGGGCCTTAGCCCTCCAACTGCAGCCAACTGATCGCTTGCAAACATGTTTGTCATCGCCATTGTCGCCATTTTCGATCTGTGCAGGGGAAGCTACTCCAGCTCGTATCTTCCCGAACAATATTACTTCCGTTCTCACTTGGTTCAATTCAAAGCAGTCACATGATTTCACTACAACATGGCGGCTGCCTGATGATTTCGAAAGCAGAAAGTGGAACTCCAGTGAATAATGCACCGGGTTACTAGCATGCTTATTGCAGGGTATCAATAGCATTGAGTACAGTCGGTGATATATCACTTCGCACCTGAGAAGGGAGAACTAACAAGTGAAGATGGTTCGTGTGTTCAAATGTCACAGTTTCAAGTCGGCCACTGTTGTGCCAGTATCAGACGAACCTCTTGCAGTTTGCGGAGATGGAGATTTGGTGTTTGTAGCCACGCGACAGTGCACAATCAAGATCTTCAAACGCAGCGACGATGACAGCGGCTTCGTTGAATGGCGATGTATCAGTACGATCTGCACCGTGGAGAAGATTGCCTACAACAAGTTCAGTAAGTTCATGGAATGGTAGTTTTAGTATCTTTTAATTTTATAGCGCTGTTCACCGCCAAATGGCAGTCTCATGGCGCTTTACATTAGACATTAACATTCAACAGTTTACATATAAAAAGTTTCCTCTTAACCACCACCAAAGCCTTCACAGTACTTTTATTCTTTTCACATTATTTCAAAATTCCAGAAGAACTCAGTATTATATTTACACAGGCCTAGCTTGATCAACATATCAAGTACTGAAGTAGATACAAAAGATGCTGCAATTTTCTAAACTCTTGATGGAGTGTCACCTCAAATTCAGTTAAGGTTTAGGATGTTTAACAGTTTAGTCGTCGTCGGCTTCTGTGGCGCACCCGCCAACCACCAACCCAGACGGGTTATCCAGATCCAGATCCAGATTGTAGTTTTATAGTTGCCGTCAGTTCTTCATTCTGCATCCTTATGTGTATGTGTATGCGTTTGTGTGTGCATTTGGTTTATATGTGAAAAGGGAGTAATTTTGAGGTTGTTTGCGCTTGACTCAAGATTAAAGAAGAATATTCTTCTTCTTCTTCTTGTCGATCACTCAGATGGAAACGCCGGTTCTCCGCGCTGGCATAGCTCACCGGGTCATCGTGGCACTCAAACCACCACACCGCGCTAAGGAATCAGCCTTGTGGTGGAAAGAAGAATATCAGATGTGCTGGTGTTATTTTAGTTTTTTGTGCATGTAGGATTTAAACAAATGAATGATAATAACGCTGGCACAGAGCACAACACTAACAGTCAGCATAACAAAGGAGGTCAGGAAAATCGTTTAATCTCATCTCCAGTCAGGATCTTCTTTTTATACTTTTTTAGTTACTTGCAAAGTTACATCGGATTCTATTTTTGGTTTTGTTTCCCTTTGTGTTTATTTGTTTGTGGGTCCTGGAGAAGCTTATACAATTACAAGCCAACTTTTGGTTTAGTATTGTATGTGCTGTCCTTGTGTTGGTGAGTACAGAATTATTTTTTTAACTTTTTTTCATCTCCAGAGGATTACATCATCACCCTGGAACAGAAGCGATCATGGAAGAGCTTGTCACGATACATCCGCGTCTACCTCAACTGGCACCTAGAGTCACAGCAGGGGAAGTCGACAAAGCAGAGGACCAAGGTGCGCATCGCGGGCAAAGCTCACTCGCTGCACTCCTCCAAGGAGTATATGCCACAGCTGGAGGTGGTGGATCTACCGCTGGATGGCACAGTCACTGCTTTGGATGTGTGCCGAGCCACCGGCAACTTTGCTGTCGCCTTTGGAAGAGAGGTAAGCATATTGCCTGAAGGAGTAAGGGGAAAGAGCGATTGAGGGATCAAAGTAATGTGTGTGTGCACATAAATGATACACATGTATATATATATATACAAAAAATGGTAAACTCATGCATGTCCACACACACACACACACATGCATATGAGCATGCAAGGACCCAAGTATAAGGAGAAGAAGCAGAAGATTTAGGAATTAAAGACATGGGAACATGAAACTCGTGCAGGCAGACATAGATAAAGCTATTAATTGCACACACACACACACACACACACATGTGGGCAAACACACCCACAGTCACAGATATGATCACACACACACACACACACACACACACACACACTCCCCACAAATACACACTTCCCACAAACACACCAAACACACATGCACACACTCTCTCTTTCTCTCTTGCACATAGGCAATATGCACTCCCTAATTCACATAACCCCCGACCAACCCCCCCCCCCCCCCCCCACACACACACACACACATTTTAGGGTTTTCTTCTCTGAACTGATATGTTTTCATTTGAATTAATCCTTTGCACTGCATACATGTCGGTGGCGATATTTTTAAAATCAGTCCAAATTTGACGCAGCTTTTGTTTGCACTATATCGCTAGGTGAAGCTGTACCAAATTGTGGAGAAGACAGTCGCCAACTCAGACAGGACGTACCAAGACGTGGAACCATTCTTGGAGTTGTGCTGGAACTTTGAGGTCATCTCCGCATCTCTGAGCGAAGAGTACCTGGTCTGCTGCTCCCACAAGCAAGTTCAAGGCATCAGTATTACCTATGCAGAAGGGGATGATGGGAGTCCACGATTAGGCAGCAGAGTGAGGTCCCCTATGGCACTGGAGCAGAGCAGCAGAAGCAGCTCACGTGGAGAGGTACATCTTCCAAAATGTTTGAACCTGTTAGCGTTAAGAATTGCATTTAGCAAATAAGCTTGCTTCATTCTAAAACTCTGTAAAAGGACAATTTTACCAGCCTGTTTACATTTAAACTGTGAAATAAACTCACAATTTTAAACAATTTATCTGAAACAAGTAGTTTCTTACAAAGATTAACAGGTTTATAAAGTTATAAGTGCTGCTCAGCAGTACGTGGTAAAAGACCCACAGAACGGGTACAGCACAGCAGCTTTTACAATAACAATACTTACAGTTCTCCAGGTTAAAACTCATTATAAATGTGTATTACTGACCTAGGTAAAATTAGTAACAGTTCGTGGTGTATTTATAGACAATGAAATTGCATGATCAGTAGCATTCTTAGCCAGAAAACTTTACAGTGATTGTAATTTTTTATCTTCTAAAAAAGCTCTAGAAATACTCTTGTCAATGTACACAGTACCTGCAGATAAATGTAAATTTGTACATGAGTTAGTGTAATCTCCCTTTGTGGGCGGATGCAAGATGTAGAAAATATGAACACTGCCTGTTTAATTTGGTGCCATTGGAACTGAAGAAAATGTCTCAATGGCTCTTTTCAGATATACAGTGGAACCCCCTTTTATAGTTTTAAGACCCCTTAATTTAAGACTTCCTCCTTTTTAAGACCAGGCCACCTTTTTCAGATGCTCTGCTCATAGCCTCTGTAAGTTTACCTCCTTTTTAAGACCAGGCCACCTTTTTCAGATGTTCTGCTCATAGCCTCTGTAAGTTTACCTCCTTTTTAAGACCAGGCCACCTTTTTCAGATGTTCTGCTCATAGCCTCTGTAAGTTTACCTCCTTTTTAAGACCAGGCCACCTTTTTCAGATGTTCTGCTCATAGCCTCTGTAAGTTTACCTCCTTTTTAAAACCAGGCCACCTTTTTCAGATGTTCTGCTCATAGCCTCTGTAAGTTTACCTCCTTTTTAAGACCAGGCCACCTTTTTCAGATGTTCTGCTCATAGCCTCTGTAAGTTTACCTCCTTTTTAAGACCAGGCCACCTTTTTCAGATGTTCTGCTCATAGCCTCTGTAAGTTTACCTCCTTTTTAAGACCAGGCCACCTTTTTATATTTAGTCAAGTTTTGACTAAATATTTTAACATCGAGGGGGAATCGAAACGAGGGTCGTGGTGTGTGTGCGTGTGTGCGTGTGTGTGTGTGTCTGTGTGTGTGTGTAGAGCGATTCAGACTAAACTACTGGACCGATCTTTATGAAATTTGACATGAGAGTTCCTGGGTATGAAATCCCCGAACGTTTTTTTCATTTTTTTGATAAATGTCTTTGATGACGTCATATCCGGCTTTTCGTGAAAGTTGAGGCGGCACTGTCACGCCCTCATTTTTCAACCAAATTGGTTGAAATTTTGGTCAAGTAATCTTCGACGAAGCCCGGACTTCGGTATTGCATTTCAGCTTGGTGGCTTAAAAATTAATTAATGACTTTGGTCATTAAAAATCTGAAAATTGTAAAAAAAAATAAAAATTTATAAAACGATCCAAATTTACGTTTATCTTATTCTCCATCATTTGCTGATTCCAAAAACATATAAATATGTTATATTCGGATTAAAAACAAGCTCTGAAAATTAAATATATAAAAATTATTATCAAAATTAAATTGTCCAAATCAATTTAAAAACACTTTCATCTTATTCCTTGTCGGTTCCTGATTCCAAAAACATATAGATATGATATGTTTGGATTAAAAACACGCTCAGAAAGTTAAAACAAAGAGAGGTACAGAAAAGCGTGCTATCCTTCTTAGCGCAACTACTACCCCGCTCTTCTTGTCAATTTCACTGCCTTTGCCATGAGCGGTGGACTGACGATGCTACGAGTAGGCCTATACGGTCTTGCTGAAAAATGGCATTGCGTTCAGTTTCAGTGTGTGAGTTCGACAGCTACTTGACTAAATATTGTATTTTCGCCTTACGCGACTTGTTCAGATGTTCTGCTCATAGCCTCTGTAAGTTTACCTCCTTTTTAAGACCAGGCCACCTTTTTCAGATGTTCTGCTCATAGCCTCTGTAAGTTTACCTCCTTTTTAAGACCAGGCCACCTTTTTCAGATGTTCTGCTCATAGCCTCTGTAAGTTTACCTCCTTTTTAAGACCAGGCCACCTTTTTCAGATGTTCTGCTCATAGCCTCTGTAAGTTTACCTCCTTTTTAAGACCAGGCCACCTTTTTCAGATGCTCTGCTCATAGCCTCTGTAAGTTTACCTCCTTTTTAAGACCAGGCCACCTTTTTCAGATGTTCTGCTCATAGCCTCTGTAAGTTTACCTCCTTTTTAAGACCAGGCCACCTTTTTCAGATGTTCTGCTCATAGCCTCTGTAAGTTTACCTCCTTTTTAAGACCAGGCCACCTTTTTCAGATGTTCTGCTCTTAGCCTCTGTAAGTTTACCTCCATTTTAAGACCCCCCCCTTTTAAGACCTGATTTTTTTGCTGATTTTTGAAGGTGGTAAAAGGGGGATTCCACTGTACTATCATACCTCTTTACTACAGTGAGTGCAATGCTTTAATACCAGACAACATCACCACGCCTTCGAGCCACATCTGCGCAGAGGATGATGTTCTCTTTGGATGATGTACCTGGTGAGTCCGACGATCACCGGTCACCGTCACCAGCTGTCAGTGTCACCCACTCCACAGGCACCCAGCAGTCCGTCGTCTTAGGCCTTGGTGCCCCCAGGTTAGTGAAAATGAATAGATAACAACAGGTGCAATAATTTTACCTGAATGGTTTTTAAGGTTGACGTCTTCCTTCAGGTGTGCTTGCTAGGTTAAGGCTGCAGCATGGAGATTTTCTGATCTCCCACGTCAGTGAAAATGAATTGATAATGACAGACGCAAGAGCCTGGTTTTTAAGGTTTGACGTCGTTCTTTCGATGTGGAAGGTTCGGGGTTTGAATCTCAGCTGTGCTTTCTAGATAAAGGGTACAACATGGAGATTTTCTGATCTCCCAAATCAATGAAAATGGAATAAATAATGTCAGGCGCAAGAGTCTGGTTTTTAAGGTTGACGTCGTCCTTCCATGTGGAAGGTGCAGGGTTCGAATCCCAGCTGTGCTTGCTAGGTTGAGGGTGCAGCATGGAGATTTTCTGATCTCCCAAGTCAGTGAAAATGAATAGATAAGGACAGGCGCAACTGCAGCCTCCGCCGGTTTTTAAGGTTTACATTGTCCTTCCATGTGGAAACTTATGATAGAAATGAACCTCTTTCAATGGCATTCGATTTATTCTACACCTCAGAGCCATCGTTGATGACGAGCATTACCAGGAGTGGTCCTTTGAGCCTGACGACAACATACCTGAGGACAGTGACGACCTGTCGAAGAGTCACTCCAAAATCATCTACCTGCACAGTTTGCATCGCGGCTCCCCCCACCCCCAGCATGGCGTCGCTCCACCTGTGCTCAGGGATTTCAGAGGTAACTGATGCTCAAGAAAAACTGCTAGCAGATAGAGCTATAAATAGTGGATAAAAAGCCATATGCGCCTGTGTAAATAAAATAAAAACTTATGTAACATAAAAAAATAAAAAATAAAGTAACTGACCTACTGACCTTAATTTTTTGTGTCCTTGTCATCGCATAACAAACTTTTTGTTGTTTTTGTTATTGCTCAATACAGGTGGTCCAGTGAAGTCATCGTCAGGTGTGAGCGCCAAGACAGTGTTACACCTGAGTGACCTGAAGGAACAGGATGATTGGCTGTCCGTCTCGCTCATACCTGTCCATCTACCAGGTACTGTTGTCATTTGTCTTGTCTTTTGCAAGTGACACTGCTAGGTTTGAAATTCATTGGTCAGCCTATTTCATTGTTCAGGGTTCATACGCTCCTTGAATCTCCTTGAATCCCCTTGAATTTTCAACCCCCCTTTTCAAGGACCTTGAATCTCCTTGAATTTGGAGAAAATGGTCATTCTTGTGTTTAACCTCCTTGAACCTCCTTGAATTCTGAAGTGCAGGTCAAAAAAAAAAAAGTTAATATTAAAGTTTTTCAGCAAAATGAAGCAACTTGACATTTTTGTTCGTTGCTGGAACGGGCAGCAAGTCCAAACGGAATACTATGCTTCCAAATTTCTTGGACATGCTTATGCAACCACCCTGATTGATTCTCTGGAGCCTGCCATGGTGGAGCTGGGATACCGGAAATACTCCTTGAAAACTCCTTGAATACTCCTTGAATTTCACTGTCAGGTGTCTGTATGAACCCTGATTGTTGCATTACCGACATTGGATGGGTCACTTTAAAAAAAACTGCCATACATGTAATACATATTTGTTACATACAGTGGTACCTGTGATGAAAGGACACCTTTGGGACCAGCCAAAAGTGTCCCTACATTGCAGGTGGCCTGTCATGACAGGTATACTTTGGTAGAGATAATATAAAAAGGGACAAGAGAAAGCGTCCTTTTAAGGGAGGTGTCCTCTCATGGGAGGGTCCACACATCGCAGGTACTGCTGTACTTTGCTTTCATAAAAAAAATCAATACTCACTGACATGGGAAAAAACTGTATATTGCCATTTAAATTGCAGCAGGATGATTACCTCCCCTCGAGACCATTTTCTTAGTTTAGGTCTAAATATTATATTAGTTGTATGTTATGTTTTTACATTGATTATTTTTAACTGTTCTTCAGACCTGACAATCAAGGGGTTAAAACATTTAACATTGTATTAGCTGAGCCCTCTTTTTCAACCCCAAGTTTCTATTCCAGAACAAGAGTGCATGACTGCCTCACTTAGTGACTTAAATATTGTGTGGATAACTTGATTAAAACGTTAGCGGCAGGAAAATGTCATACTTGTGAAGCCATAAATACTTACGTGCATGCAATGAAAAAGGCCTAAACAAGAGGAGGATCCCTATCTTTAGCATGGTTAGCAGATTCCTCTTTGTACCTCCCATGTTTCTACAGTGGAACCCCCATTTTAAGACCCCCCAATTTAAGACTTCCTCTTTGTGAGACCTTGATTTTTGTTAGATTTCCTGTTCATAACATCATTAAATTTACCCCCGTTTTGAAACTCCCACCATTTTAAGACCTGATTTTCTAAGATTTATCGAGGTCTTAACACTTTCTACCCCACTTATGTTGACCAAGTTTGTTTTTTATAGCCGAGACCAGCTGTGCTGCAGCACTGGTCACTCAGAATTGTAGTAACTGTGTAGAAACTGTGTATCAACACGATGGAATGCAGGCGTTAGATCGACGTTACAGGACGCGACTGAAGTGACTGTGTGTAAGGATATATCCCTACCAGGTCAGATAGAGCCATATGAGTGGGTACGGATATATCCGTACCTGGGAGACAATGAGTCAAGACCCCCAATTTAAGACTTCCCCTTTGTAAGACCTTAAATTTACCCCCATTTTAAGACTTACTCCATTTTAAGACTTACTCCATTTTAAGACTTACTCCATTTTAAGACTTACTCCATTTTAAGACTTACTCCATTTTAAGACCTGTTTTTCTCTGATCTTTGGAGGTCTTGACAGGGGGGTTTCGCTGTATTCCAGAACAAGACTGGTTGCCCCAGACACCGCATGGTTGGTCAGCCAGTAGCCCCGTCCGATCGTCCCTCCTGCCACGTCGCTGCTCTGTGTGTTGCTACGTCAGCAGTCACAGGGGAGGTTACTTGTACCGCCTGCACCCAGGTGTCTCCCTTGTGTCCACCTATCGCTACACGGACCTGGCTTACAAGGTGAGGGTGAAAGATTTCATGAGGTCATGGATCAGTTGATGTTTTTCTGGACATTTTCTGATTTGGAAGAAAAATCTGACAAGAAAGCTATGAACGCTTGATTTTGTATACTCATGTCATACTCGGCCCAACGTCATGTTAAAACAAGAAATTCCTCCGAGGTAGGAAAAACACCCCCGTCCTTACCATTCTCACTGCCACCAACTGAGAAAGTTATTTCCCTTTGACCATTAATATGTCCCTCTATAAGTCCTTGTAGAATCTTAATCCACCAATAACTCCCTAACCGTGTGTTTGACTGGTCCCAATTTTTGTAAGGACCGTCTCAGGAATGTATAGAACCTGTTCACCAAGTTTGGTGACGATCGGTCCGTTCATTCTTGAGATCTATATGCGAACACAAACACACAAACAAACAAACAAACAAACACATCGACCGAATCCTATACACACCCCTATACCGGGGGTGTAAAAAACAAAATCAAGCAGACAGTATTTTAGTATAGGGAGCAGACGGGGGTAGCAGAGGGGGGCTGGTTTGAGAAAATCTTTCTTAAACTATGTACATAACTAATAATGCGTACACAATGTTCATCTTGTTGATCACACATCTATATGGACAGTGAGACAAATGATTCTGCCTTCTTCAGGTCCTGCTTTCCTCCATACAGCTGGCAGCCGAGGCCCGGGACTGCAGTTGGCAACATGGTTTTCCGTAGGCTATGTAAGATGGGGCATCTCTGGAGGTACACGATAAGCAAGCAGAGGAGTGGAAGACTTCCCTCTTTTTGTTCTCCAAATGTTGGTATGATCTAAGTCTCAACCTTCCATTATTTGTTTTGAACAGGTAGCAGTGGGCCCTCACCTTCTGCAGGTGGTGACCAAGACAGGGTTGGAGTCCTACACGGCACGCTGGGGGGCCGTCGCTCTGTCCGTCACTGAGGGCGGGGTAGGGGAGGAGGAGGTACTATCTTTTTCTCCTTGTCAAACTCTGTAACCTTTTTATCTGTTCTTTTTTTTTATATTTTATGTGCTGTGAGATGCTCTTACATCCTTGAGAGAGAATGTAAATTGTGTGTGTGTGTGTGTGTGTGTGTGTGTGTGTGTGTGTGTGTGTGTGAATTCAACTATGTCAAAGTTTCTGTGTGCTGTGTATGAACTTTCTTATGTCCTTACTGCATCTTTTCAAATCGTGTCCCAGGTGCGCCCACCCTCTAGTCTGGACATCTGTCTGTGTGGTATTGAGCCATTTTTTGGTGCCACCGATCTCTCGCACGGCACTGACATCATTGCTCTGCTGACCAAGATTGCACCACAGACTGGGTGAGTAGATTAAACATGTTTTTATTGACAACCGTACTTTCAGGACTATAAGGCGCAACTATTGAACCGTATCGCCTTGTGTATGGCTAAAGAAGAGTACAGATGTACCCACATCGCTATACAAAGGAAGGGAACAGCCCCTCTCTAGTGATATGCATGTTTCTGTTTCTATGTCCTGGACAAAGTTTTCTCTTTGACATCTAAGGCCTTGGTCTCATAGTTAAAACTCGGCCATTGACCTGTGATCAGAAGGTCAGTGTCTGTAAACTAGGGCAGGCAGCTGGTCTCAGCTGAAAATATGGTAATTGACCTGAGGTCACAAGGCCAAACACCTCTGAGAATGCAGACTCTTTGATCTCACCTCACATTGGGGAGAAAATGTATTTCAACTGTGGCCAATACACCGGAAGCGTCTATTTTTCTCATTTTAAACTTAAAAGTGGTGGTTGTGCGTTTTGTAAGGAAGCATCTTATATAAGTCCCAAAAAGGGAAAGGGGATACCAAATTCTGCTTTAAAAATGTGCCGAAGAAAATAAATCGTAGCAATATCCCTGTACATGTATTACCATCAAAAATCATTGTTCGTTCAGTGAAAATTCAGTCTTGCAATTTGTGACCTTCACAGTAAAGAGACTGTCACTGTTACGATAAGACTCTTTGGGTTTATTCTAATGACAAAAATCTACCAATGTGGATCTATTATAAACTAAAGTAGACCTGCTTTGAAGACGTGAATTTCAGTTCTCTCTGCATACATTGAAGAACACGAATGTTAAATCTTTAACGTTTTTACAGAGTATGAAGGCCAGGACACATATATATATATATATATATTGTATAAATCCCTCGTTGTTTTTCAGGCAAGAAGATCTGCAGTGGAACCTGTATGTTCTGCAGAACTCCACAGTGGCTGAGTTTTACCAGGATATGGTGAGTCAAGTGTATTAGAAAAAGGTGGTTTAATTGGCCTGAGAAAGAGCAATTAAAAGGAACAATTTATTTAATTTTGTAATTAAAAAACATAAATTGAAGGATTGCTAAGGAGAGAAATAAAAAGAAAAGGATGCGTTATGTTCTTATTTATAATGTATGAAACTTGAGTATGGGGTATCAGACTGCACGGGAATCACCACTGAATAAATTAGTCAAATTGAGATTAACAAAAAAAATGTGAGCTTGAATACCTCGTTTCCATCAGTTCTTTAGTATCAGGACTCTAGGACTCTCTTTCTTTTTAATTTGGGACACATCAATTGGGTAAAAGACCTATTTTAATTCTACTGCCTGTTCTCAGGGGTAAGCTTCAAGCAGTCTATCAATATAGGTTTTTCGGAAATAACTCCATCAGGATTTACAAGGGGAAGGGAGGAGCAGGAGCCCCTTCTTCTTGTCGTTCGCCTATGCTAAACTTGGAGTCCAGCTCTGGTAATGAAGCCCCTGAAACTGCAGACTCATTTCACAACATCTGGAACACTCTCCATGCCTCCAACAAGCTGTATCCCGCGATCGGCACTAAAAACCAACTCCGATGTGTATGTTATGGGCGTGCGCTCGATATGATACCATTTTCTTTCGAAAATATAATCATCGGAGCCACGAATCGCCATGGATGGCTTGGTGATCACTGGAAGTGTTCGCTAAACACGTGTGTCTTCCTAATACCACGTGACCTCAAGCCAAACTCATGTGACCTCGATCAAAACACATGGTGATACGTGCCAGCGATTCTTTCCAAAACAAATTCCCTCGTCAACGCTGATTTTGTAAAGAAAAGGGTATCATATTGTGCGCGCGCTACATGGCATACACATCGGAGTTGGGTTTTCATGCCGATCGTTGGATACAGCCCTTCAGAGGCGTGGAGTGTTCCGGATGTTGTGAAATGTGTCTGCAGATTCAGGGGCTCCTACTCTTCCAGACGGCTGATAATCCTGACAGTTATTTTTAAAAATCGTCTATTGAGTTCTTGTTACACCAGGTGTGACTTTAAAGCCTGTCTTTAATTGGGCAACTTTAAGTCGACTACACAAAGTATGCTTCACGAAGTTTGCTACACGGAGCTTTAGCACTGAGTTTTTAGTAATATGACTTTGCGACGTCTTTACAAAGTCAACTGTGGGCTCAATAAACAACCGCCTTAAGCGACTGATATTTTTTATCAGGTGACTTCGGGCTCAATTAAGGTCCGCCTTAAGTGACTGATGTTTTTTATCAGGTGACTTCGGGCTCAATTATATAAGGACCGCCTTAAGTGACTGATGTTTTTTATCAGGTGACTTGAGGCTCAATGAAGGACTGCCTTAAGTGACTGGTGTTTTTCCTTAAGTGACTGATGTTTTTCCTTAAGTGACTGATGTTTTTCCTCAGGTGACGTTTGCTGCACGAATCCAGGAGACAGGCCCCGCCTCCTACCTCCACATTGTTCAGGAGGCTCATCTCCTGCTGCGCTGGGAGCTGCGTCGCTGTGTCACCTCTGACCAGGATCTCCAGGATCTGTACCATGAGTCCTGTGCTCTCCTGGGCGACTACTACTCATGGTAGGAATAATGGTGATAATTCTTCTTCTTCTTCTTCTGCGTTCGATGTTGGTGGCCGTGCTAGATCCTCAGACCAGTGGCTGCCAGGAAGTCCGCAGTCTTGCGCAGTTCGTCGGCAGGACCCCAGAGTTTGGCTCCAACACTGGTCTCTTCTTGCCAGAACTTCTGGCGTATTGTCTCTAGATGGGGGCAGTTCTGGAGAATGTGCTCCGGAGTTTGCTCTTCCGAGCCACATTCACAGTGTGCGTCATCCGCAAGGCCCAGTCTCTTGAGGTGTTTCTTCAGTCCACAGTGCCCTGTCCTTAGACGGAAAATGGTGGTTTGGCTTCTCCGGTCTAGTTTGTTGATGGGGTCTTCCTGTGGGTTGTAGTCTCCGTTTCTCTTTTTCCAGTTTTCTTTCTTCTTCCGTTGTAGAAGAGTCTTGGCTTCTTTGTACGAGGTGGAGTTGTGTGGTTGGGGAAGTCTCGCACCTCCTTTTGCCAGCCTGTCCGCTTCTTCATTGCCGGCAATGCCGACATGAGCCGGTATCCACTGGAGCACCACCTTGTTGTGTTGAGACAGGGTGCTGAGGCAGTTGTCGAGTTGCCTGGTGGGGAGGTCAGTGGGGCCAGACAGAAGGGACTGGAGGGCGGACAGGGAGTCAGTGAGGAGGACGATGTTTTGCCGACTGCGGTCTTCCCCTGCTGCGTGCTCTGCTGCAGTGATGAGGGCGTGGAGCTCGGCCCTGTAGTTCGAGCTCAGGTCACCAGCTGGGACGGAGAGGGAGGTGGTGGTCCCGTTTGGGCGACGGATGTAGACGCCACTGCCTCCATTCCTTACGGCGTTCTCTGAGGAGCCGTCTGTGTAGACGTGAGTCCAGGTGCAATGTGGGTAGCGGTCCTGAATCATCTCCATGGCGAGGGCCTTCTGGACATGTGGTGACTGTTCGCCCTTTGCTGTCAGTCCTGGTACATCTGTTCTGACTTCATGGAAGCTTTTGCGTGGGGCCCAGACGTCTGAGACGAGTGTCTCACAGCAGTTGGGGTCAGCTTCCAGAGCTTCAGCATACTCCGTTTGGAGGTCCTTGACCTGATGTTTGAGGCTCTTTCGTTTCAGCCTGTTCTTGGTGCCCTTGTTGAGGTTTTGGTGAAGTGGGTGAGTGGTCAGTCTCTTCATCTTCTCTCCCTGGAGGACAGCTTTGTACTCTCGTCTGTCCTCGAGTGGTTCCAGGTCTGCTGTTTTCTCCATTTCTTGGATGGGTGTACTTTTCATGGCAAAAAAATGGTGATAATGAGTAGGAGGAGGATACGGGTAGTGGTGGTGGAGATACAGTGGAACCCCCCTTTAAAGGCCTCCAAATATCTGAGAAAATAAGGTCTGAAATTGGAGGGAGTCTTTATTTTACAGAGGTAAGTATGAACAAAAAACACACAAAAATCAAGGTCTTTAAATAGGAGAAAACCGGCACGGTTGGCCTAGTGGTAAGGCGTCCGCCCCGTGATCGGGAGGTCGTGGGTTTGAACCCCGGCTGGGTCATACCTAAGACTTTAAAATTGGCAATCTAGTGGCTGCTCCGCCTGGCGTCTGGCATTATGGGGTTAGTGCTAGGACTGGTTGGTCCGGTGTCAGAATAATGTGACTGGGTGAGACATGAAGCCTGTGCTGCGACTTCTGTCTTGTGTGTGGCGCACGTTATATGTCAAAGCAGCACCGCCCTGATATGGCCCTTCGTGGTCGGCTGGGCGTTCAGCAAAAACAAACAAAACAAACAAATAGGAGGAAGTCTTTAATGGGGCGGGTCTTTGATAAAAGGGGGGTTCCACTGTAATGTCATAATGCATGGGCTGTAATGCTGTATGTTTGACCTCTGATCAGAACTTACAGGATCTGAACTGTGTCCTGCTGCTCTTCTTGGAGACTAGTATTGTTGCTAAGGACAGTGGAACCCCCCTTTTGGGACCCCCAACAACCTGAAGAAACGAGGTCTTCGAGAGGAGGGTGCCTTGTATTGGAGGTACTTTGGGGCGGGGATGTAGCTCAGTCGGTAGCGCGCTGGATTTGTATCCAGTTGGCCGCTGTCAGCGTGAGTTCGTCCCCACGTTCGGCGAGAGATTTATTTCTCAGTCAACTTTGTGTGCCGACTCTCCTCGGTGTCCGAACACCCCCCGTGTGTACACGCAAGCACAAGACCAAGTGCGCACGAAAACGATCCTGTAATCCATGTCAGAGTTTGGTGGGTTATAGAAACACGAAAATACCCAACGTACTTCCTCCGAAAACGGCGTATGGCTGCCTAAATGGCGGGGTAAAAACGGTCATACACGTAAAAGCCATGGGAGTTTCAGCCCATGAACGAACAAACAAACAAACAAGGTCTTCGAGAGGAGGGTGCCTTGTATTGGAGGTAGTTTTACAGAAGTGATGAACCTATAATCTGAAAAAGCATAGGGCCTAAAAAAAGAGGTCTAATAAATTGGGGGACTGAATTAGGGGGGTTCCGCTGTGTAAGAAATCAATGCACACTAGAATGACAAAGACAAAGAAGCAGCTCAAGGAATACATAATTATACTTAAATAGAAACGTTTTTCTTCAAGGCCCCGGCAAGATGACTGGCACCTGTGTCTGCCATACTACAAGAAGTCTGGTCTGAAAGTGTCTGATGTTGTGAGACAGGCTGTGCAGCACAGGCAGCACACCAAGGAGGTTCGTTTTGTGCATGTGTATCTGTTTGTTTGTCTGTCTGTCTGTCTGTGTCTGTCTTTCTCTCTGTCTGTCTTATATGTGACCCTCCACCACGAAATGAGTCGCATGTCACCTCGCGCGGTTCTGCGCTAGGCTTGATATAAGTCCGGATAGTGTATGGTAACAGTGTGAGGGTCACCTTAGTCACAGGCTTATAACTCAAACAGTTTTTGCTCTTTTCTAAAACGGTTTTCACCACTGGATAGAGCATAAAAAACTCTTTAGGAAAATGTAAAAATATGAAAATCATGCAAAGGTGACATGCGACTCATTCCGTGGTGGAGGGTCACATATGTCGGTCTTTCTGTCTGTCTGTTTGTCTGTCTGTCTGTGTCTGTCTGTCTTTCTCTCTGTCTGTCTTATATGTTGGTCTTTCTGTCTGTCTGTCTGTCTGTGTCTGTCTGTCTTTCTCTCTGTCTGTCTGTTCTGAAGCTATTTAGGGCAAGCAAATGTTTTTGTGTGTGTGTATTTGTTTTGTTTTTTGATTGGATAGTTTTGCATCTCTGTAGGAGCCAACTTTGTGGGAAAAATAGAGATGTCAAAAGATAATTGTTATTATGATACTCAACAGCAAACATCCGTGTACGTGTATGGACGGGGCCTGATGCAATACCTGGATTGGGTTCTCTTTCATTCTGATTCACCGCTGGATCTGAAAGAGGTGGGAAAGATTGTAGATTGTTGTGAGATTTTGCTGAGATGGTGTGTGTGTGTGTGTGTGTGTGTGTGTGTGTGTGTGTGTGTATGTGTGTGTGTGAGTGTGTGTGTATGTGTGTGAGTGTGTGAGTGTGTGAGTGTGTGTGTGTGTGTGGTGTGTGTGTGTGTGTGTGTGTGTGTGTGTGTGTGTGTGTGTGTGTGTGTGTGTGTGAACTGACTTACCTGCATGTACGTATGCGCAGCCTATGCACCAACACATGTTTATTAAATAGCTGATGCTTTCGTCTTGCCTGTCAGGATTTTTGAGTTAATAATATTAGTGGACTGAAATCTCTGTATGTTGTTGTTTTGGGAGGGATTTGATAGTTGTCCCAAGGCAAAGCGAGTGTCCCTATCAGAGCTTCATTATAAGCAAAATTATCCGTTAGAAGAGCTAATTTATTGCGTTTGTGTTTGTTTTTGCTTTCCCATTACTTTTCTTTCCTTCTTCCATCTATAAGTCATCTCCCTGCTTGCATGGGAAAGCCCATTGTTTTTGTTTTTTCAAAGTCTCATTAGTTTTGTTTTTTGAGCAGGCTTGTCTGCATGAAGACTGACTGTGTACTAGCTGGTACAATGGAACCCCCATTTAAGACCCCCAATTTAAGACTCCCTGCCTTTTACGACCCTCTTTTTCCAGACTTTCTGTTCATAACCTCTGCAAAATTACCCCCATTTTAAGACTCGCTGGCCTCCTTTTTAAGACCAGATTTTCTCAGATTTTTTTATCTCTGAAAAGGGGGTTCCGCTACTGTAGCTCCTTTTTGTGTATCTATAATGCTGAGAAGTTGTTTTTACTTGGAATGGTAATGTTGTTTCAGGACATGAGCAACACAGTGCTACACATCTACGCCTCCACCGGCCCTGAGTCACTGCCGTCAGTCATCCTGCTGTCCAGACTGGAGGGATACAGCCCTGGTGAGACAGATATGGAATGGAAGGGGGGGGGGGGGTCGGGCTGGATCTAGGAGGGGTTCCCTTGGTTCCAGAAGCCCCCCTCCCCCCATTTTACCCGGCAGATGTACTTGTTTTTCTCAAGGAGAGACCCAAATACCCTTTTTATATGCTTAATTTTTACAGCATTGCCCCCCACACCCTACCCCTGGTAAGCCCCTGTATCCCTGCCTTATTTTGGAAGCTTCTTCTTCTCAAACAATAGGTCCAGCGGTGGGGGTGGGGGGGGGGGGGGGGGTGGTGTCAAAAAAGATAAAGGGAACAAGGGGTTCGAATTAGAGAAAGAGAGGGAGCAAAGTCTCACGTGTGACGTCTGAAATTGAATTGATTTAACCGATTAAGGGATAATTTGTTCCTATGGGAGATTGATGAAAGTAATTGGAAAAAATAAAAATAAAAACAACAACATGTATTGGTTGCTGTCACACAGTGGGAGAGAATTAAGAAGAGTGGAGAGTAGCTCTATAGGCCCAAGAGATTTGCTTGAACATTAATTTGTCGATAGAAAGATCATTTAAATTCAGAAGGGCATGCGCAGGCAGTGAGATAGAGGAAAGAGAAAGACAGTGAGAGAGTTATAGTATTTTGAACTTATTAAAATGTTCAGAGTTTCAGAGAAGTTAATACTAATGCAGAGAGCAGAAATGAAGAAGGCAGTCGCCAAGCAAAAAACGGAGTGCACAATGTCATGTCTGTACAGTGGAACCTCCCATTTAAGACCGGAAAAAATCCGGAAAAAGACTTGGGTCTTAAAAAGGAGGTATAGTCTTCGAAAGGGGTTGAATTTATAGAGGTTATTGACAGAAATTCTGAGAAAGCAAGATAGTGCTTTTAGTTATGCGCTATAGAAATCTCCTTAATAAATAAATCTCCTTAATAAATAAATCTCCTTGATAAATAAATCTTTAAATGTGGAAGGTCTTAAATTGGGGGTTGTTAAAAGGGGGGTTCCACTGTAACACTTACTTCATCTAGATCTGTGTTGTCTGACACAGAGACAGCACGCCATCTTCTGTCAGACCTGTCGTCTCTCAAGGAGTCAAGGGGAGAGCAGTCAAGGTGAGCAAGATGTAAACAAGTTCTCTGTTAAATTTTAAAGTCTACGTTTTTGGTTAGTTTTTGTAAAGTACCATGAGATTGTGAATAGCAATAATTATAAGAATGTTTTCTTATTGTTATTATTAGTATTCTGTTCTGTGATTTTAGTGGCATATTCGAACTTGCCCTGGCGACCTGCTCGTTACGACCACCCAAATGATTGACACGTCACAACTGATACTGCCTTCTTTTCGAAGCATCATAGTGACAAGTAGTCATAATTTGTTGCAGTACTTTGGAGAGGCTTGCCTTTGTCAAAGTCCATCTTCTGCTGTGTGACCCCAACGCTGCAGAGATCCAGCTGTCTTCACTTGACAAGGTATTTTACATTTCTTCTCTCTTCTTTTTTCGCTATATTGAAAGCATGTTAGCTATAATAAAAAAAAACTAACAAAAAAAAAACTTTTGAGATTTTTCAGACGTACATAATCAGTCTGAGGTTGAGTAAGTGCATGCATTTCTGTCTTCAAATGACACAGTGTTGCAAAAGAGTGGGAATCAGCTCTGAAGAAAAGTGAGTTAAGCGCTGTAAACTGTATAGCAGCTCCCTTTTCCTGGCGAGAAAACAGCCCGAATTTCCATGAGGTTAAACGTACATATATGAAATCTTATCCTTATTCTTATCCTTATCCTTATCTTTATCGTTGTTCCCAGTTATTCTCATGACTCGTGTGCTTTGCAGGGAGAACTGTTGGAGATATGCACTCAACACCCAGACCTCATACACACTGCGGCCACTGAATTTACACCCCTTGGACAGGTCTGAGTGTGTCTGTGTGTGTGTGTGTGTGTGTTTGTGTGTGTGTGTGTGTGTGTGTGTGTGTGTGTGTGTATGTGTGTGTGTGTGTAAGTGTGTATGTTTCTGTTCCCAAGAGTGTGTGTGAATTATAAAGTGGCTGTCTGTCTTTCTGTATGCCTCACTGTGTGTGTGTGTGTGTAAGTGCAAGTGCACATCTGTGTGTAGACACGATCACATGTGCACTTTCAGAAATGCCAGAAGCTCATATCAGCAAAATGAGATGCTATTATAATTTTACACAAAATATCTATGTGCTATTTTTAGCTGATGAGGCGCCATGCACCAGACACCCTCTTACACCTGTTGGCCAACATTGTAGGTCAAGGTCACATGACACTGGACACCTGTCTGCACCTGCTGGAGGTAATATCATATATTGTTTGAGATTTTGATGTTGTTGCTGTGCATATGTGTGTGTGCGTGTGTGTGTGTGTGTGTGTGTGTGTGTGTGTTGTCTATATGATGTCTGTCTATCTGTTGGTCTGCCTGTGTGTGTGTTTGTCTGTGCCTGTCCTTTTGTCTGTCTATATGTTTAAGTGGGTGTAATTGTGTCTGTCTATCTGCATCTCTCTACAGGTGTGTTTCTCTGTGTTTGTTTTTTTGAATCTACGTTTTCTCTGTGTGGGGTTGTCTTTCACTATTGGCTTGACAGTTGCTGTAATTTGAACTTAAGTAGACGGGCGCAGTGGCGTGGTGGTAAGACGTCGGCCTCCTAATCGGGAGGTCGTGAGTTCGAATCCCGGTCGCTGCCGCCAGCTGGTGGGTTAAGAGTGGAGATTTTTCCGATCTCCCAGGTCAACTTATGTGCAGACCTGCTAGTGACTTAACCCCCTTCGTGTGTACACGCAAGCACAAGACCAAGTGCGCACGGAAAAGATCCTGTAATCCATGTCAGAGTTTGGTGGGTTATGGAAACACGAAAATACCCAGCATGCCTACCCAACGAAAGCAGAGTGAAGCCTGACTATGCTCTCAGAGTATAGTGTGGGGAACCCAAATGGGCAAACGAGCTCACACGTAACCAGAAAATTCTGGAACACTGAAGAAGAAGAAGAACTAGTGATAGCGATATATTATAGCTTACCAGCGTCTTCTCATCTGTTGTTTCATGCAGAAGCACTGTGAAGCCGCCAGGTGTCAGAATAATCAGGTCAGAGAGTTCTTGGAGGTACTGTTGAATGGTGAGTTCTTGTTCTTGTTCCTCCTTCCAGTGTGTATGTATCCGGACTGTCTTAATTCAATGTAACAAAAATGTACACCTGTGAATAATTAGCATTTGCTTGTGATGCATGTTTTTTAGAAGTTAAAATGTAGATGCCTAGGCCTATGTGTTAACACACACACACTCACACATTTGTGTAACTGGATGAAAATGTTGTTGTTGTTGCATTGCTTATTCTGTCACCCTTGAAAAACAAGTTAAATTCAATTCAATCAAATCCAATGCTTCCCGTCTAAAATTCTCTTTATCTTTCTCTTTCTGTCTGTGTGTGTCGATCGACCTGTCTGTTGTGTCTCTCACTGACATGCTACCTTCAGTACACAGACATGTGGATGTACATGATAGCTTGAGTTATGGAGAGTCAAGATAGTTCTCAGGGGCGGACGAGGGGGGGGGGCACAGGGGGCACGTGCCCCCCCCCCCCCCCGAAAAAAAGAAGAAAAAAAAAGAAGAAGAAAAACAAAAGATTTTTCTATGCTGATTCTATGACCATTTCTAAGTTCAAATGGCACCAGATGGCACCATTTTGCTTCTTTGGGCAAAATTTTTTTCCGGGGGGGGGGGGGGGGCAGGCCCCCGGACCCCCCTAGCAAATTCGGGCGCTTCGCGCCCATCACATTCACTTTCAATTCAAAGTGCCCCCCCCCCCCCCTTACAAAGCAACTGATCCGCCCCTGGTTCTGTATCATTAGAATACATTAAAATTTAAATGGGACTTTTTTTTCTTCAAATTAGTTAATTTGTTTGCAGATGAAAGCAGACAAATGTGGTTTGAGGAAGCAGCGGTAAGTGTCATGTGGATTGTGTGCTAATTGCTGTTTTAGAAAAATATCTGATGTTAAGGTGAAATCCTGGTTCATTTCTTTTGCTCCACTCTCAGTATCTGCATGACCCACTTTCCTCCTTGCCTGCCCCCCCCCCCCCCCACCTCCACCCCCCCACTCTACATGTCCCATCTTAGAGTTTATTTGATTCTTTTCTTCTAATGTTTTAATAGCAGTTATAATTTTTTTAAAAATGTCTTCTTTGTAGTAGTCACATACGATTTCTCTTATTTGCTGTAACATTCTGATGCAGGGTCAGCTGTGTGAGATCTACGTTCAGCGTCTGCTGCGAGGAATTCGTGCACAGCCTCCCAAGCAGAAACGTGCTGCCCCCACCAAATTCCATGTGGTATGTATAAACACACTGTAGTTAGTTAGTTAGTTGTTGCTTTTTGAGTCCAGCGGACCATATAGTCTAAATCAGGACCCCAAACACACTGCATAACTTACATATGTATAATGCTTCCTGTCAAGAATACAGTGGTTAATACCTGTGATGAAAGGACAATTAACCTTTGGACCAGCCAGAAGTGTCGATCCCTACAGTGGCCTGTCATTAAAAGGATACTTTCAATAAATTAAGAGATGAAGGGACAGCCTGAAATGCCCTTTATTGGGAGGTGTCCTCTCATTGGAGGGGCTGACATTACAGGTATTGTAAGCTGCCTTTAGATAATTTCTGTTGATAATGGGAGGAAATTGACCTCCATTTTAAGACTCCCTTCCTTTTAAGGACTGCATGATTTTCTCAGATTTCAAGATGTCGTAAAAGGGAAAAGGGGGGGGGGGGGGGGGGGGGTGGGAGGGTGCACAGTGTATGCACATTCTTCTTTTGACAGACACCAGCCTGAAGACAAGCACTAATGTTTGAAGGTCACTTATTTTTGAGACAGACGTCACTTAGCAACAAGCAATGAAACCCTGATAGAAAACCTGCCATTTAGCAAAGTCAGTGCATAGTGTCTCAGACTGTGCTCACAAGCAGTCGTTTGTGCTCATTTCTGTTGCCCTGTTTTTTTCCGCGTTCTGGTGTGAATTTCTGTTAATCTTCTTGTGCACGGAATATAACTGTTGAAGTGTATAGTCACACTCTTTTGTGTCTTTCAGAGACTTTTGTCTTATTTTTCACCTTTGCATTCTATCATTTAAGCTTGCTGTTAATTTCTATTGTATATTCAATTAATTATTGCTGCGGCTTTCATGTTGATCAATCTATGATTTTGTCGCTGCCCTACACGCCACCAGGCGTGAAAGGCAGTAAGTAAGTAAGTAATCTATGATTGCAGCCTTCAGGCAACGGCCATTTTGCCAGTCGCTTTCCTTGGCTGGATTATCTGCCCCCGGTTACCTCCCCTTCCTGTCTGAACAGCCCTTGTCAGAGGGTTGCCATGGCTCCACCGGGGGTCTTTGGACTTCGCGCAGCCAGTATTCCACTACCTGTGAAGGCGGCAGTGGGAGGGGGCAAGGAGGGCCTACAGGAGGAGGTTTGCACCTGTGGCTTTTGCGTCCAGGACCTGTTGAAACTCCAGGTGGGTAAATAGTTTGTTTTAGTATAATTGAGAGTGAAAAAAGAATTGTTTTGTGAGACTAATCGGGGGTGGGGGGGGGGGGGGGGGGGGGGAGGAGAGGTTGCATCTACTTATGAATCAAATATAACCATAAGGTGACTACCGGAAGTGGACAGCTGATGTCTATAATTGTTATCTTGCTACAACCAGTGACGTGTCTTTTCCGTCTCCCTTGCTGACTCTCTCTCTGTGACCATCTCACTCTCTTTCTCCTTCACTTGAATTTTGACTACGTGTGCATGCCGGGTAGGTCTGCCTTTAACCTTCACCGTGCTTCTTGGATCTTGGACGACCCAGAGCCTCACGAAATCGTCTTTATCTCTGAAACTATTTGGAGTTTTTAATTGAGACTTCATGTAATCTCCAATCACCATACGATCTTCCTATAGTCCAACTTTTGAAAGATTATCTTTGTAAACAAACAAGGAAATGATGACGTAATTTCAGCTTCACGGTCCAGATGATGTGGGTCATGGGCGACCCATATGGAATTACATAAGGAATTTTACGCTGTTTCTCCTTATTCGGATGGCGTGGGTCGTGTACGACCCGTACTAGCTCTGCAAAGAGGCATAAAAACGGTTATTCCTATTCGGATGGCGTGGGTCGTGTATGACCCATACTTTTTACGTTCAATCTGGCTTACTTGGAAAGTATGGGTCGTACACGACCCACATCGTCCGGACTGTGTAGTCAACAAACGTGATCCGCTGAAGGTTAAGAGTGGCCACATAGATTAAATGGATGATAAATACCAAAATTCAACAAACAAACATATCTATGTTCAAATGAACATTGTGTACAGTGCAGTACGATTTTTTTTCAGTCTCTGCTGTGTAGCAAGCACACAAGAGAAGACTTACGCAGCCTTGTCTTGCGACTGATGGAAGGTCGTCGCGACATGATCGGCTGGGACTCTGTGTGGATGCTGTGCAGTCATGTGCGACGGACCAAAGACATCACAGAATTTGCCGTCGACAAGTATCCCAACGTTGTGGCCAAACTAGCCGCTACCACCTTTGGTCATGATCTGGAAAAGGTTGGTGGTTGGATGATTTGCTTTTGGTTTGGATCGTTTGCTCTGTGTGTGTGTGTGTGTGTGTGTGTGTGTGCGTTGGGTGGTTGTGGAGATCTTCTTCTTCTTCTTCTTCGTTCATGGGCTTAGACTCCCACGTACACTCGTGTTTTTGCACGAGTGGAATTTTACGTGTATGACCGTTTTTACCCCGCCGTTTAGGCAGCCATACGCCGCTTTCGGAGGAAGCATGCTGGATATTTTCGTGTTTCTATAACCCACCGAACTCTGACATGGATTACAGGATCTTTTCCGTGCGCACTTGGTCTTGTGCTTGCGTGTACACACGAAGGGGAATAAGCCACTAGCAGGTCTGCACATAAGTTGACCTGGGAGATCGGAAACATCTCCACACTTAACCCACCAGGCGGCCGCGGCCGGGATTCGAACCCTCGACCTTCCGATTAAGAGGCCGACGTCGTGGTTGTGGAGATGAAGTATAGGTAAAGTGATGAAGGTTTTTCGCTTGAATGTTCAGCTTTGGAAAGGGCTCTTTCAGAAAGGGCTGTTGCATGGCTACTGTCACACATGCACACGCATGCACGTTTGCACGCATGCATGCACACACGCACACACGCACGCACGCACGCACGCACACACACACACACACACACACACGCACACACACACACACACACACACACACACACACACACACACACACACACACACACACACACACACACATGCAGACAGACACACACACACAAGTTACCCAGGATGTCAGCTAACGCCCTACAGGCATTGAAAAGGTTAAAGAATGCTCTCATTGCATGTAAAAGCCTGGACACCTGTTGCAGTGAACATGATCCAGCAAGGACGTTTTTTTTAAGATGCAGCATACATTTTACATCTATGCAACCCCTGTGACTGCAATAAACATGTTTCAGTGGCAGGTGATGCTGCGGTGTCTGGAAGCCAGGCAGAAAGAACAAATGCCAGACACCAGTTCAGGTGAAACTGGTACTACACCAGAGACTTCTCAGCATACCTTGCTGTCTGCTTACAAAGGTACCTCTTAATTTGCCTGTTCAATTTCAATTGTGTCATCTTTTCTGTGTGTACACGCATTTACAACAAAACATGTTTAAACATTATTTTTTTCATTTACAAAAGAGTAAGGTTGGAAAAATGTTTTCAGCATGTTTGTCCTTTACATTTAAGGCTCCATTTGCCTCATAAACTATCAGATTTTGACCAGACGCCCCCGGCCAGGCTTTTACATATCACCCTTTATATATATTAGAAACATCCTTTCTTTTGAACACTTACCCGTACGAAACGTTCTTATAAGAAATTGGACCCAATTTCATATAAGATTCTTATAAGAGTCTTGTATGACAATTTCATATATGTGGCTTATAGGTATTTTAAATGCAAATGAGGTAAATTCTTATAAGAAACTTATATGAATCATATATGAACCTATAACCTGAGCTCATATAGGTCTCTTATATGAATCTTATATATTCTCTTATAAGAAAGCTATAGGTCTCTTATATGAAATGTTCATATATGAGACTTATAAGAATCTTATATGAAACCTACATCTCCCTTATAGGATTCTTATATGTCTCATATATGATATTTATATGTCTCATACTAGACACACGACCTTGACCTACATTTGTGTTTACAAGGGAAATAACACCTGCTTAACCCAATTTAACTGTCTTGACTTTGAATTATAATGAATCCAACTGCAAAATACCTTTTGGTTCAGTATATATACATATCTTTACTGAAGTTGTGTTTATTTTGAGGGCAAAAACAAACAGATCTCTAAATCACTGGTCACAAGAAGAGGAGTAAGACATGCATTGTCCTCTTCAAATCCAATACTTTGAAATTTGAAATTATGAACAAGAAACAACAAACAAGTTACAGCCACAAATAATTTTCTTGAATATGCACAGCTGTCACAGTTTCTTGTTGCTTGAACCAAAGTAGTGCTGGTAAACATGATTTGATCACCTGATGCAGAACCAGAACTGTAAAGTAAAACAAATAATGGAGGGAAATTCTGGATTTTGAATAAAAACACAAACCTGTCAGTGTCAAGCTGTTGGGTTGGTTGGGCTGCCAGCCACCCACAAACATCAGCATGACATAAACATTCTCTTCACATATTCATACATCAAGTCCAATTATTTCTGTAAGAACTTTGCATTTTAGTCCTGCTCTTTCACTGATTTTCTGCTAAACATCCTCACAGAGCTGCTGTCACAAAGATGGCCGTTCAGTCAGGGGGAGATAATGCTCAAGGCAAACCATCCACTTCCTGTTCATATATGAAACATATATGAAAGCCAGTATTGCCAGTAATTCAGCATTGTCCAATATTTTTTCTAAGTCCTGAATTCTCCTATGCAGAAACTAAGTGATGATTCATATAAGAGTCATATAAGATTCATATAAGAAACATATAAGAGAACTATAGGTTTCTGGAAGTGCAGGTTCTCATATATATGATTCATATATGATTCTTATATGAATTGGGGTCTTTTTCATATAAGAGACTTATAAGAAACCTATTCCTACAACTGACATACATAGCTTTTTACTTGTCATATATGAAACTTATATGTTTCTTATAAGAAACTTGTAGGTTTCTTATATGTCTCTTATATGTTCATATATGTTCATTTCGTACGGGTTACTGCTAGAGAATATCCCTGACCGGCTGCTCTCCCTGGAGAGCGAGCATTTTTTAAAGAATTTCTTTTGCACCATGCAACCTGAGCCACGTGATGGCACTAGAGGGCAGTTTTGATAGTTCGAAAGTACACAGTTGGGATAAAGGTCAAGAAAGACGGACATGAGTGACATTCTGAGTCATTGTGCAGTTTGCGGAGTTGAATAATGAGTGGCACACACTGCTTTGCAGTCCGGAAACGGGCGTTGAATTATGATCGAGGGGACACTATCACTTACTACATGTATAACTGAAGAGAGTATGAGCTCATGCAGTTGTGTCCCTTGACATGTGCTTGTAAAACATATCAAATTCTCTGAGATGGAAGAAATTGCTACAGTTTTGTCGAAGCCAAACGAAGAAATACAACTAGAGTAGACTTGGTAGACGGCAGATGGTAGCCTACAAAAAAACATTTTAGCATGTTCATAGTTCACATGTGCTAGTTATAGTCACATAAGCGATCTGTATGCATCATAACATGTTGTTAAAGACCCTACCTAGTGTGTTTCATCAGGTTTCTATGGCTTTTTGTGTGAAAAGCTTGAATCATTCTGTAAACCTTCTGTGAGAAGGATTGGGGCTTTAACCCTACTACAGTGTGGGTGAAAAAAAACACCAACATTTTCATGGTCTCGCCATGTTTTCTCAGCATTCATGTTCTTTCCTGATCTTTGTGCAGACGTGCTGGGGGAGTTGGTGGAACTATTCCCGGCGGAAGAATTTCTGAGTTCTCTGCCAGCAGACGGCAGCCTGTGGTTCCTGCTTCCATTCATCACGCGTTGCCTGCAGAGAAAACACCTCGACGAGCTGAAATCCAACATCACCGGCAAAGGCAGATCACTGCTGATGCAGCTGAACACTTCGTCATGAGCATTTCTTCTTCTTCTTCTTCTTCTTTGTTCATATATTTGTGTGTGTATGTGTGTGTGTGTGTGGTTGTGAGAGTGTGTTTGATTGCCTGTGTGTGAGTGTGTGAGTGTGTGTGTGTGTGTGTTTTTGTATGTATGTGTGTGTGTGTGTGTGTGTGTGTGTGTGTGTGTGTGTGTGTGTGTGTGTGTTTTCTGTCAAAGCTTCTGAAAAAGCAGGGTCTTAAAAAGCAGGGTCTTAGAAAGCAGGGTCTAAAAAAGCAGGGTCTTAGAATGCAGGGTCTTAGAAAGCAGGGTCTAAAAAAGCAGGGTCTTAGAATGCAGGGTCTTAGAAAGCAGGGTCTTAAAAAGCAGGGTCTTAAAAAGCAGGGTCTTAAAAGGGGGCGAGTCTTAAATTGGGGGTCCGCTGTAGTTGTTTTTTTCATACTCATAATTTGCTATGTACCTCTATACAGATGCAGGGAAAGACCCCCCGCGGGTTAGGGGGAAGAATTTACCCGATGCTCCCCAGCATGTCGTAAGAGGCGAATAACGGATTCTGTTTCTCCTTTTACCCTTGTTAAGTGTTTCTTGTATAGAATATAGTCAATGTTTGTAAAGATTTTAGTCAAGCAGTATGTAAGAAATGTTAAGTCCTTTGTACTGGAAACTTGCATTCTCCCAGTAAGGTAATATATTGTACTACGTTGCAAGCCCCTGGAGCAATTTTTTGATTAGTGCTTTTGTGAACAAGAAACAATTGACAAGTGGCTCTATCCCATCTCCCCCCCCTCCCCCCCCCCCCCCCCTTTCCCCGTCGCGTTAAACACCAAATAAAGAAAGAAAGAAAGCAGGGAAAGAAAACCCCTTGTTTAGTGTTTGAACTCAAACTAAAATAGTTCCATCACAACATCGCTAAGTCAGGTCTGTTGCTATTATATATTTCAGCATATCATCTGCAATGTGATTATCTCATCAATTAAGAGAGTAAAAGATGCAAAACTTCTTTGCAAATGACAAGAGATGTAAAACCTCAGAAGTTCTAGTCATGTGTTCATCCTGGTGCTTGCATGTGTACATTTAATAAAAGCTTGCTGAAAATTCTGGTGATGAATGCATGAATGCCTGAATAAATGATTTCTGACAAGAGATATTTCATAATAAATATTTCACAAGATTCTCTGCTCACTGTTATTTTCTGTAACATGTGTGTTGGGAGAAACCAGGTGGTCAATTTTTATAACACAACATTAATTACAACAAGAGCTACAACACCCAAAAGAAGCATTTCACACATGCTTATATATATATAGGCCTACTCAGGTACATATTTTATACGGAATTATTACACACAGAAGCACAGACGGTGTTCACAATCACATGTTGCACACATACACGCACGCACACACACACACACACATGCACGCACGCACGCACACGCATACACACACACTCTCTCTCTCTCTATCTCTCTCTCTCTATCTCTCTCTCTCTCTATCTCTCTCTCTCTCTCTCTCTCACGTTGAGAAAAGAGTATTTGGAGCACATCTGGGTAAGTGTTTGGACACATTTACTATAATCCTGTCCACGCACACACACACACACGCGCGCGCAAACACACACACACACGTTCTCACATACGCACATACGTATCGCACGTACAACCCCCCGCGGGTTATGGGGAGTCCCATATTGGTTGGGACGAGAAAGAATTTACCCGATGCACCCCAGCATGTCGTAAGAGGCGACTAACGGATTCTGTTTCTCCTTTTACCCTTGTTAAGTGTTTCTTGTATAGAATATAGTCAATTTTTGTAAAGATTTTAGTCAAGCAGTATGTAAGAAATGTTAAGTCCTTTGTACTGGAAACTTGCATTCTCCCAGTAAGGTAATACATTGTACTACGTTGTAAGCCCCTGGAGCAAATGTTTGATTAGTGCTTTTGTGAACAAGAAACAATTGACAAGTGGCTCTATCCCATCTCACCCCTTTCCCCGTCGCGATATAACCTTCGTGGTTGAAAACGACGTTAAACACCAAATAAAGAAAGAAAGAAAGATCACACGTACACACAATCTCCCTCTTTGTCACACACACACACACACACACACACACACACACACACACACACACACACACACACACACACACACACACTTAAAATCACGTACTCTTCGATTCCACATCACTGCACCAGTCACCAAATGGTTACGTATTCATACTTGAACAAGTACAGACACAAAAATAAAAATAATTTACTTCCCGGATTGCAGAGTGCACAAGCACTGGTTTGTGTCCGACATGCACGCCTTAACTTTGAACAGGAGACACTGACAAAAGGTCGTTTTCACTTACATTAATTTTGATCATCAAAAAAAGGAAACAAGTCGCGTAAGGCGAAAATACAACATTTAGTCAAGTAGCTGTCGAACTCACAGAATGAAACTGAACGCAATGCAACGCAGCAAGACCGTATACTCGTAGCATCGTCAGTCCACCGCGCACGGCAAAGGCAGTGAAATGATAAGAAGAGCGGGGTAGTACTTGCGCTGAGATCGAGGATAGCACGCTTTTCTGTACCACTCTTCGTTTTAACTTTCTGAGCGTGTTTTTAATCCAAACATATCATATCTATATGTTTTTGGAATCAGGAACCGACAAGGAATAAGATGAAAGTGTTTTTAAATTGATTTGGACAATTTAATTTTGATAATAATTTTTATATTTTTAATTTTCAGAGCTTGTTTTTAATCCAAATATAACATATGTATATGTTTTTGGAATCAGAAAATAATGGGGAATAAGATGAACGTAAATTTGGATCGTTTTATAAAAAAAATATTTTTTTTACAATTTTCAGATTTTTAATGACCAAAGTCATTAATTAATTTTTAAGCCACCAAGCTGAAATGCAATACCGAAGTCCGGGCTTCGTCGAAGATTACTTGACCAAAATTTCAACCAATTTGGTGGAAAAATGAGAGCGTGACAGTGCCGCCTCAACTTTCACGAAAAGCCGGATATGACGTCATCAAAGACATTTATTGAAAAAATGAAAAAAACGTCTGGGGATTTCATACCCAGGAACTCTCATGTCAAATTTCATAAAGATCGGTCCAGTAGTTTAGTCTGAATCGCTCTACACACACACACAGACACACACAGACACCACGACCCTCGTCTCGATTCCCCCCTCTACGTTAAAACATTTAGTCAAAACTTGACTAAATGTAAAAAAGATATATAATTGGATTTGATTGAAAACTGGCTTTAATTTTTTTTTAAGCAAATACAGAAGTATGAAACAACGTAGTATACGAAACGAAATGCACAAACAGCTGTTGAGAGAAATTTATATCGCTTGCGACACTCTCTTTAAAGACATGAAACTGAAGGATGATTGTCCATGCAAAGAAAAAAGGGCACATCAAGGTACACCCAGTGTGCTCTTCCATTCCACGTGACAAGCAATAAATAATAAATCTGTTTTACTTTTTTTTTCTCTCACAAACACGGACAAAGAAAAAACCAGTTTAAACAAAATCATAAAAAATTAAATTAAATAATAAACAAAACACCAAGTGCGGAGAATATCAGCAAGAAAATTGATACACGAGAAAGACAACCCATTATTTATTAAACGAATCTGAAACGCTGTCTTGTATGATAATGATATGATAATAGCAATCATCAGTTCTTCTTCTTCTGCGTTCGATGTTGATGGCCGTGCTAAGCAATCATCAGTAATAATGATGATAATGATAATAATAATAATAAACACATTTTCCCATCAATTGGCTCCTTGCGCTTTTGTCATTGTCTCGTTGTCAACGACACTCCAGTATTTTAAATGTTGTTTTTCTTTGTTTGGACGGAGAGAGGCCAGGAATGACTGTGTCAAAGGCGGAGCAGTATTCCTCGCGTGTGGAGGGATATGACAGTTTTTGACCTCGCTGATTGAGAGAAAATTTAGAACTTGCTAGTGTAAATAAACTCAACCCTATTATATATATATCTGCACCCACTTGTATTCACGCGACGCAGAAGACCGAACCCGGACGTTGCTTCCTGACCAACACAGACATTTACGCATAATTATTTCTCTTGCTGTTAGGCAAGAGTGCAGTCAAGCGTTTGAGTCGCTGCTTTTTGTACATAACAGTGTCACAGTCTTAGTTAAGTCGCCACGCTTTCTAATCCTGTACCGTTATTGTTTGCTGCGGTTTGTTTGTTTGTTCGGTGGGTTTGTTTCCATAAAAAAAGAGATGAGGATTTTGTGTTCGACCATTGTCTCTTTGGTGCTGTGTTCTGTGATTGTGAATTACGCATCAGGTATGTACGTTTAGAGTTTCTTGAGAGAGAGAGAGAGAGAGAGAGAGAGAGAGAGAGAGAGAGAGAGAGAGAGAGAGACAGACAGACAGACAGACAGACAGACAGACAGACACAGACAGAGAGACGCACACACATACAATCATACACACACACACACACACACACACACACACATACACACACACGGCACACACATACACATGACACACTGTGACATGACACACACGCACACACACATACACACACACACACACGCACACACACCCCCACACACACGCACAAACACCCCCACACTCACAAACAAACACACATGACACATACACACACACACACACACACACACACACACACACACTGACACACACACACACTGGCACACATATACGCATTTCTTATCAAACACAGATAATATTTTTTGGCTGTTGTATTCTTGAATGGATCAATGACAGAATAAATGACTGACTGACTGTATACATGAATGAATAATTACTATGATTAAACACGCACATTCCCCTGACATCGTCTCAATGGGGACACATTTTCTGTTTGATGTTGCGTATGTTACACAAGTTAACTCAAATCATTTATTTTGATGACAGCATCTACTAAGTTAAACATAGTGTGGACGTGTGTGTGTCAGTGAATTTTTGTTTTGTCTAAGCAAGACCAGTGGAACCTGTTCGTCAAAAGGTATAACAAGCTCTTCGTCATAGTACAGGCAGGGGAAAGCCCCCCCTCCCCAAATAGAATAGAACAAAAAGCTTTTACGCCTCACGAAATCAAGCGGGGTCGGGAGGTTTCCAGCTCTTGACAGGCACTCAACTTTAAAGTAATGCCTTAAAATGTTAAATATGCAGAGTTTGTAAACCTCCTCAAATAATTTTAGAACAAGACAGAACATTTCTTCTGTCTGACTGTTTCCACTTTGTATGACTATGTCTATGTCTTTGTCTATGTCTTTGTCTCTGTCTCTCTCTAACTCTCTCTCTCTCCCTCTCTCTCTCTCTCTCTCCCTCTCCCTCTCCCTCTCTCTCTCTCTCTCTCTCTCCCTCTCTCTCTCTCTCTAACTCTCTCTCTCTCTCTCTCTCTCTATCTGACAACCCCCTCCACCCCCCCCCCCCCGCCACATACACCTTTTCACAGGCGAGCAATAAAAAAATCGTAAAATATCTTAAAATGTCAAGGAACAGAACGTAAAGGACAGCCTATCCGTTGGCAGGGAGTCTAACAGGTTGAGATACAGTTATGCTCAGCGGCTCATTAACCTACCAGGATTTCCGACATATGAATTATAGTGTGGGTGACAGGCTGTCCACTTTGCGCGAAGATGCCATCGTAATAACTTAGCGCTATGTTTGTCGTCTGGTGTGAAATGAGATGAAATCTTATACTGAGGCTGCTGAGGGCTGTCAGATCCGGTTGTTTTACAACGTACAGTTCTCCTTCTGGCTTTACTCTTGGCCTTTGTGTGTGTATTGTTTTAACTTTTTTGTTTTATTGATAGCACACAAAACGAGTAAAAATGTGACGAGACTCGAGATTACTGTCACAAATACACACGTGTATACCTCCTTCATGTTAATGACCTCCCCCCCCAACACACACACTCACACACACACACACACACGTGTACGCACGCGCACACACACACGCACACACACACACACACACACACGCACAGACAGACAGACAGACAGACAGACAGACAGACAGAAAGACAGACAGACAGACAGAGACAAAGATACAGACAATCAGAAAGACAGACAGAGAGCGTAAAGCGAAACAAGGCACAACGCAACACACTATTACACAAGCACTGAAAGTAGATGGATATTTGTCAGTGTTGATTGGTTGGTTGGTTGCTTATTATTGTTTATCGTCTTTTCAGCAGTGAAAGCTATTCAAGATCGATGCACGTTTGTTACCTTTTTCAGTTTACATGGTAAACTCCATGCGTAGGCCAAAAAAACCACCCATGTTTACGGTAACATAGTCACAAAAAATAGGGTCGGTAGGTCGGGATTTCTTTTTTTTTTTTTTTTCTTCCAAAAAAACATTATTTTTAAGTTATTTTGCCAAAAACACAAAGACTTTTTTATTTTATTTAACTTTTCTTTTCCCCCAAGTGCCAAAAAAAAGTCTAGGGTCGCGCGAAAAAATAAGGTCGGTCGGGATACCGTAAACAGACTTTTTTTGTGTGGCCTTAATACTGTTTACAATCCGGACTATCACTGTGCAGACACATCTACAGTACATTCTGTATTTTATTGACAGGTCAAGCTGATGGTCAAGACACAATACGGCTGGTCAACGGCTCTCACCCACTGGAAGGAAGAGTGGAGATTCTGGTCAACGGAACATGGGGACCTGTGTGTGATTTCATCTGGTCCTCTGATGAAGCAAAAGTGGTTTGTCGACAGCTTGGATATCAATTGTACGTGAACGTTTATTGTATTAGCATTTTCCTGATCGAACCCAGCGCGTCATTGATATATTGCATCCCGGCATTCAGACCTTTCTCAATCTGACTGGACGTCATTCCTTCTCGCGTGGTGTGTGTGTGTACGTGTGTTTTGTTTTTGTTTGTTTGTTTGTATGATTGCTAGTTTTTGTTACTCTATCCCATTGTGTCGTCATTTACTGGGATCTTAATCGGGAGCATGTTATATTGTCTTTTGGCAGTTTTTGTTTGTTTGTTTTGTTTGATTTGTTTATGTGCTTGCATGCTTACTTACGCGTTTTCTCGCTCTGGCCACTCTCACCGACTGCATGCACTCCACAAGCCGAACAGGATACGACCAAGCAGCTTCTGACTGGGAAACAAAAACTCTTTTAAATAAATTGGTGTATGTTCGCATTAAAAATGATTCTTATCAAAGGTGTCTGTTCAGTTAAGTTAGTAGAGTTAGACAGCAATATAATCAGGAAAAGCACTATGTGTTCATTGCTTCTTGAGTCTGCACCATTGCGTTAAAGGCACAGTAAGCCTCCCGTAAACCATCACAGATACACAGTACAAACACGCTTCCATTTGAACGCTCACCGAACGGGAACATCCTAGGTGCCCTACGTAAAGAGCTAGCAATTTTCAAAGAATTAATTTTGCGGATTGTCTGTCAGACAATCGGACGGTCCTTTTTGCGCTTCTGACCTAACTTTTGAAATCTAAATAATAAATTGACAGCTTGTTACACAAACATTCTTAAATCATAAAAGAAATCTTTTTTTAATCAAGACAAGATCAGACCAATACGAAGTTTTGAAAGTTTAAAAAAAAGATAGCCCGGAAGCAGGGTCACGCAAGGTCGTGGTTCTCGTAGCGGCAGACGACGCTGCCTGGCGCCAGTTCCTACAAGAAAAATGTTCATTCAAAATGAACAGCGTCGATGCAATGTCCACCAAAGATTTATTTTGGGAAGTGTTAAAAGGTTAGGGTAAAAAGTCAATGAATTGCATGTTGTGCTGGATATATAAATTGTTTATTTCAGTCAATGCTTGCTATGAATTGATCAAACAGCCACAAGAAAAAACAAGTCGCGTAAGGCGAAATTACTACATTTAGTCAAGCTGTGGAACTCACAGAATGAAACTGAACGTAGTCCGCCGCTAGTGCAAAAGGCAGTGAAAGTGACGAGCCTGTTTGGCGCGGTAACGGTTGCGCTGTGCTTCATAGCACGCTTTACTGTACCTCTCTTCGTTTTAACTTTCTGAGCGTGTTTTTAATCCAAACATATCATATCTATATGTTTTTGGAATCAGGAACCGACAAGGAATAAGATGAAATAGTTTTTAAAACGATTTCGGAAATTTTATTTTGATCATAATTTTTATATTTTTAATTTTCAGAGCTTGTTTTTAATTCAAATATAACATATTTATATGTTTTTGGAATCAGAAAAGGATGAAGAATAAGATGAACGTAAATTTGGATCGTTTTATAATTTATTTATTTTTTTACAATTTTCAGATTTTTAATGACCGAAGTCATTAATTAATTTTTAAGCCACCAAACTGAAATGCAATACGGAAGTCCGGCCTTCGTCGAAGATTGCTTGGCCAAAATTTCAATCAATTTGATTGAAAAATGAGGGTGTGACAGTGCAGCCTCAACTTGTACAAAAAAGCCGGATATGACGTCATAAAAGACGTTTATAAAAAAAAATAAAAAAAACGTCCTGGAATATCATTCCCAGGAAGTCTCATGTCAAATTTCATAAAGATCGGTCCAGTAGTTTAGTCTGAATCGTTCTACACACACACACACAGACAGACACACAGACACACACACACACACACACACACACACACACACACACACACACACACACACACACACACACACACACACACACACGCACATACACCAAGACCCTCGTCTCGATTCCCCCCTCTATGTTAAGACATTTAGTAAAAACTTTTTAATTAAAAAATAGAGCTTGTTTGAAACAGGTAGAAAGGAAGAGTTGATATTGCAATATCTGTACGTGGGAATGTGGTGAAAAAGAGTGCTAAAAGTAGTAAGTCGGCCTCAGATCCATTTCAAATATTTATTGCAGAAAAACAAAATACAAATTAAAAACAAAACCACAGAACCATTACCAGGTGTCATAGGAATGTTTGAAAACAATAGTTTTAATTTTACACTGTAAATACAGGAATCAGAATTAAACACCTCAAATTGGCACATGCATAATGAATCACCTGGAATTGCAACAGGGAGATACTGAAGTAATTGGAAACAAACACTTGAAATTGACAGAGAAACAATTGAAAATATATTACTGACATGAGCGTACAATATTTTAATGGAAGTGCAATTTTAGCACGAAGCATCCGCAGGAGGATGCACTAACAATTACATAGTGCCACAAAATGTGTACGGACATTTCACAACCGTGCATTATTAGCACAGAACACATACATGGGGGCGCACAAAACATTATTGTACCATGATGATGATGATCGGGATTGTTGAAGATCTTTTCTTGTGCAAGGCGCCCCTGTATGACCGCAACTGATCCAACTGGCCGCATCTGAACAAACGACGTCGAAACGGCGCGAAACACGTCCTCTCGGTGATTGACTCGGCTCCTCTCGGTCTTTTTTTTTGTGTGTGTCTTTTTATATTTAGTCAAGTTTTGACTAAATATTTTAACATCGAGGGGGAATCGAAACGAGGGTCGTGGTGTATGTGCGTGTGTGTGTGCGTGTGTGCGTTTGTGCGTGTGTGTGTGTGTGTGTAGAGCGATTCAGACTAAACTACTGGACCGATCTTTATGAAATTTGACATGAGAGTTCCTGGGTATGAAATCCCCGAACGTTTTTTTCATTTTTTTGATAAATGTCTTTGATGACGTCATATCCGGCTTTTCGTGAAAGTTGAGGCGGCACTGTCACGCCCTCATTTTTCAACCAAATTGGTTGAAATTTTGGTCAAGTAATCTTCGACGAAGCCCGGGGTTCGGTATTGCATTTCAGCTTGGTGGCATAAAAATTATTATCAAAATTAAATTGTCCAAATCAATTTAAAAACACTTTCATCTTATTCCTTGTCGGTTCCTGATTCCAAAAACATATAGATATGATATGTTTGGATTAAAAACACGCTCAGAAAGTTAAAACAAAGAGAGGTACAGAAAAGCGTGCTATCCTTCTTAGCGCAACTACTACCCCGCTCTTCTTGTCAATTTCACTGCCTTTGCTCCCCCGAAATCGGCGTATGGCTGCCTGAATGGCGGGGTAAAAACGGTCATACACGTAAAAATCCACTTGTGCTAAAAACATGAGTGAACGTGGGAGTCTAAGCCCATGAACGAAGAAGAAGAAGAAGACTGCCTTTGCTATGAGCGGTGGACTGACGATGCTACGAGTATACGGTCTTGCTGAAAAATTACATTGCGTTCACTTTCATTCTGTGATTTCCACAGCTACTTGACTAAATATTGTATTTTCGCCTTACGCGACTTGTTTTCTTTTCCTTATGGTCGGAGTGGTATATTTATGTACATCTTAGATTAAAAAAAACACCCGAAAGCTGTGTTTAATCGTTTCGCGTAAATTGTACATTTTTTTTCAGCTTTGAAATTGTTTTGGCTTGGAGAGTCAGCGCGCTTTGGCTTGGAGACTAATTCTCCACAGGCACGTTCTTCCCAACCACAGATACCAGCGTCGTCCGCGACGCTGGAATGAACCGTTCACCGCCACTGCTCTAGTTCGCAGCCGTTTCAATGTTGCATTTCAGATTGAAAGGTACACAATAACGTGCTATTGCAGATAAGCTTCCAGAGATTTGCATTGAAATGACAAACTGGCGGCTAAATTGTAAAAAAGAAAAAAAAGGGAAACTGGATTACACGGGTTCACGATGGCTCAGAGGTAAGATAAACCACGCAAAAATAAATTCTTTGAAAATTGCTCGCTCTTTACGGAGGGCACCTAGAATGTTCTCAAGCGTGAGTGTTTAAATGAAATGGTGTTTGCACTGTGTGTAAAAGCCTGACAGTATCTGTGATGGTTTACGGGAGGCTTACTGTGCCTTTAACACAACGTGATTGTTGCGCCCATCAATGTTTTATTCCTGGCAGCCAGAAGCGCTCTCTTCGCAACTTTGACTTGTGAGTCCACAAAGGGAAGAACATCCATTATTGAACCTGTTATTATAAGTCCTCCTTCCTTTGACAGGACTTATATCCACACATCAGGACAGACCAGATGCCATTCCCCTAGCAACAGACGATTGCTTCCGATACGGAATTCATTGAGCGTTGTATCTTGCTGGAGACACATCATTGTACGAACCAACAGGGATCCAATTTCAAAGTAGCTTTATCAAATTTGAAGACAAACTCGCACTGAAATATCTGCCGTTTCCAATTTGCAGCCGGACATTTGCATTTCAATGACCTTAGAGACATAGCCCTACCAAATCATGGATTTACACAACATAAGCATGTCCTACATTTCAAAAGAACTTGAATAATTTGTGTATGCTTTTCATCAAACTTCTTGACACTTAATTATCTAACTTGCAGGACGAGGATCAAACCCTACACCGGGTCTTACTTTGGACAAGGGCCCGCGCCGTATCACCAGACGGATGGCTATTTCGAGTGTCAGGGAAGCGAATCCCGGCTCCTGAACTGTTCCACCCGGGCGTCCTCCATTTGCAAGATCAAAGGCAGGGCCGACGCTGGTGTCTCGTGTGATACTACACAAGGTCTGAGGGTGTTTGAGTGTGTTTGATAGCGCGCGCGCGTGTGTGTGTGTGTGTGTGTGTGTGTGTGTGTGTGTGTGAGTGATAACCAAAAAAGGTCCCGGCCTGAGCGCTAAAACATTAGGCGGGTCATCTAGAATCAGTCCTGATAGGTCAACTCGTCGTCGTTGTGGAATGTTGGCGTAACTCTATTCTTGGCGATTTTATGTGTTTGTGCTTTAGACTAAGTAAATCATTCTTCATGAGAAATACGATGGACAATACATGATTTAACATTCTGTTATCATTCCCCTATCCATACCAGGAACGAATATAAACACGATTTCATAATATTAAGGATATCTCTTCTCCCGAAAAGCTGTTTTAAACGAGTTACGCCAAAATTCCACGACATCGAAATAGCCATATATGATGATAAGTAATTTTGGAGCAGAAGACAAGAGTCCCAGATGAGATAGTCTTCGACATCTGTCGCCGACAGGCGTTTTAACGTCGACGACGACGACGATGATGAAGAAGAAGAATTTTTTGGTTTTTTGTTTGTTTGCTTAACGCCCAGTCCACCACGAAGGGTGATATCAGGGCCGTGCTCCTTTGACATTTAACGTGCGCCACACACAAGACAGAAGTCGCAGCACAGGCTTCATGTCTCACCCAGTCACATTATTCTGACACCGGACCAACCAGTCCTAGCACTTACCCCATAATGCCAGACGCCAGGCGGAGCAGCCACTAGATTGCCAATTTTAAAGTCTTAGGTTCGAACCCACGACCTCCCGCTCACTGGGCGGACGCCTTACCACTAGGCCACCGTGTTGCGGTAAGAAGAAGTAGAAAAAGAAGAAGAAGTAAAAGAAGAAGCCAAAGAAGAAGAAGAAGACACAAGAAGAAGAAGAAGAAGAAGAAGAAGAAGAAGAAGAAGAAGAAGAAGAAGAAGAAGAAGAAGAAGAAGATGATGGTGATGGTTATGATGATGATGAAGATGATGATCTAGATTTACAATTTCCAGATACGGACGACTGTGCCAACCACCAGTGTGAAAATGGTGCGGGATGTGTTGATCAGAACCGTTACTACACCTGTTCCTGTCGCCAAGGATTTACTGGGTCAAGGTGCGAACTTGGTAAGTGAAATTCTAAAGCCGTTAGAGAATCAACTGTTATGTTAGGGGGTGGAGATACAGACGGGTGGGTTGAGACGAGTGGGCGGGTTTTGCAATGACAGTTGTTCGTATCCTAACGCTATATTTATAGTTATCACGAGATATTTAGAAGATGTTGACTGAAAGCAAATGATAACAGACATGTCGAGAAAATGGACATCAGCACGAGACGGCAGGCCGTTAGACCATTCATGACGATGATGATGACGATGACGATGATGATGATGATGATGACTATGATGATGATGATGAACTTTTATTTTTTGTTCTGATGTTGTCTTTGAATAAAATTTAAAAAAAAAATGTTTTTAATAAACTAGACTTACCAGCAGCACATAAGGGCGCAACTCTCGTTCTACATTATTTTTCAGATATCGACGAATGTACCAGCAACCCATGTCAGAACGGTGGAACGTGTCACAATCACGTGGGTCACTTTACCTGCACGTGTTCACCGGGATTTACTGACCAGTTCTGTCAATTCAGTAAGATTTATTATGCGCAGTTGTCTTTCAGCTTTGAACGTTACATTTGTAAGGATATAAATCAGAAATAAAGATTAACAAGTCGCGTAAGGCGAAAATACAATATTTAGTCAAGTAGCTGTCGAACTCACAGAATGAAACGAATGCCATTTTACTCGTAGCATCGTCAGGCCACCGCTCATGGCAAAGGCAGTGAAATTGACAAGAAGAGCGGGGTAGTAGTTGCGCTAAGAAGGATAGCACGCTTTTCTGTACCTCTCTTTGTTTTAACTTTCTGAGCGTGTTTTTAATCCAAACATATCATATCTATATGTTTTTGGAATCAGGAACCGACAAGGAATAAGATGAAAGTGTTTTTAAATTGATTTCGACAATTTAATTTTGATAATAATTTTTATATATTTAATTTTCAGAGCTTGTTTTTAATCCGAATATAACATATTTATATGTTTTTGGAATCAGCAAATGATGGAGAATAAGATAAACGTAAATTTGGATCGTTTTAGAAATTTTTATTTTTTTTTACAATTTTCCGATTTTTAATGACCAAAGTCATTAATTAATTTTTAAGCCACCAAGCTGAAATGCAATACCGAACCCCGGGCTTCGTCGAAGATTACTTGACCAAAATTTCAACCAATTTGGTTGAAAAATGAGGGCGTGACAGTGCCGCCTCAACTTTCACGAAAAGCCGGATATGACGTCATCAAAGACATTTATCGAAAAAAGGAAAAAAACGTTCGGGGATATCAATCCCAGGAACTCTCATGTAAAATTTCATAAAGATCGGCCCAGTAGTTTGGTCTGAATCGCTCTACACGCACGCACGCACGCACACACACACACACACACATACACCACGACCCTCGTTTCGATTCCCCCTCGATGTTAAAATATTTAGTCAAAACTTGACTAAATATAAAAACGACGAAGTGTTTACTGCTGCTCATACTGAAGAAATGTGATGCGGTGACGCAGGAATTTTGATGACGACAGCTTTGCCTCAGCTGTTTCTCTTGCTTTTAATAACAAAGATGTGGGTACATTCAATCAACCAATCAATCAATCAAGCTAGCTAGCAAGCAAGCAAGCAAGCAAGCAATGATGCATGCAAGCAGACAACAAAACAAAAAAACAAAATAAGAATGAAATATAGAAAGAAAGAAAGAAACAGACAAACAAATCCCAGTTGCATGGCATGTTCACATCACTACAGGACTAACGCAGCGTCGATGCTTGCGAAAATACAAAAGTACATGCGTGGTCTTTACAATAAGTTTAAAAATCCTGCTGGAAATGGTACAGGCCGCTTAGTATATTCAAATCCTAATGTGGCTGATGATGTGTCTTCTTCTTCTTCTTCTTCTTCTTCTTCTTCTTCTTCTTCTTCTTCTTCTTCTTCGTTCATGGGCTGAAACTCCCACGATCTCCCATGCTTTTGCACGGGTGGTTTATTTTTACGTGTGTGATCGTTTTTACCCCGCCATTCAGGCAGCCATACGCCGATTTCGGGGGAAGCATGCTGGGTATTTTCGTGTTTCTATTACCCACCGAACTCTGACATGGATGACAGGATCTTTTCTGCACGCACTTGGTCTTGACTGATGCTGTGTACGTGGCTGTCTGTGTGCAGGAGATCTCCCAGGCCACGGGTCAATACGCCTGGTCAACGGCTCTCACCCACTGGAAGGAAGAGTGGAGATTCTGGTCAACGGAACATGGGGACCTGTGTGTGATTTCATCTGGGCCTACGATGAAACGAACGTGGTTTGTCGACAGCTTGGATATAATTCGTACGTGAACTATTTTAATTAATTCGTTGGTAGTTTTCCTCGATCGAAACCCTTGCCAGTGACATCATTGATGTACTGCATGCAATCTAGCTGCAGTCAGCTTTCGATCTTTCTCCATCTGACGTCATTCCCTCTTATCTTTTTGCCACTGTGTGTGTGTGTGTGTGTGTGTGTGTGTGTGTGTGTGTGTGTGTGTGTGTGTATTTGTGTCAAATTTAAAAACAAACTCGCACTGAGGGGCGTGTAAGTCCTTTACATGTCTGCTGTTAAATATTGCAGCCTTACATTGGCAATTTAATGACCTTAAAGGCATAGTCCTACCAATCAGTTTTATTAATCAAAAACATAAACACGTTCTAAACTTCTGCTTGTCATCAAACTTGTTGACACTTAATTAAAGGCACAGTAAGCCTCCCGTAAACCATCACAGATACTGTCAGGCTTTTACACACAGTACAAACACCCTTCCATTTGAACGCTCACCGAACGGGAACATCCTGGCTGCTTTTCGTCGAGAGTGAGACATTTTCAAAGAATTAATTTTCGTGGATCGTGGATCTACAATCAGGCGCCTCGTTTTGGCGCTAGAACTAACTTTTAAAATCTAAATAATAAATTGACAGCTTGTAACAAAAACATTCTTAAATCATAAAAGTTTTTTTTTTCCATCAAGACAAGATCAGTACAATTCGAAGTTTTGAAAGTTTTAGAAAAGGGAGCCCGGAAGCAGTTCACGCAAGGTCGTGTTTCTCAAAACAGACGAATTTTCTGCATAGCGCTCGCTTTCTTTGAAGCCAGCCGCCGCCGACAGGTTCATGTGACTCTCATCCGTTTGTTGCGTTTTAGAATCAGAGGTACACAATAACGTGCTATTGCAGATACAGCCAGTCGTATTGAAACCACACACTGACGACTAAATTGTGAAAAAAAGGAAAGTGGATCACACGGGTTCACGATGGCTCAGGGGTTAGATAAACTACGAAATCTGGTGTGTGGTTTACGCGAGCTAAATAGCAATTCAAACGATGCTATTAAATGCTATTGCAAGTGTGTTCCATAAGGTTAGAACTGCTTTTTTCCTTAGAAGATTTAAATCGTTATGTAAACCATTTGAGACATACTGGTGCTTTAATTATCTGACTTGCAGGACGAGGATCAAGTCTTACACCGGGTCATACTTTGGACAAGGGCCCGCGCCGTATCACCAGACGGATGGCTATTTCCAGTGTAAAGGGAGCGAACCGCGGCTCTTGAACTGTCCCACCAAAGTGTCATCGATTTGCAAGATCAGAGACAGGGCCGACGCTGGCGTCTCGTGTGATACTACACAAGGTACGAGGGTGTGTGTGTGTGTGATAAACAAAAAGGGTCCCGGTGTCACGAACTGAAACCTCTGCTGAACAATCCTTCTCATTGCGGTCAATGCGCATGCCCCAATCTTGGACTTAAAAAATTCGACCCATGGGTTAGGGTTAGGGTTAGGGTTTGGGTAGGGGTTAGGGTTATGGTTATGGTTAGGGTTAGGTTGTTCACGACCTGATTAATCTCCCGATGTTAGCGCATGCGCATTGACCGCATTGAGAAGGATTGTTCAGCCAGAGTTTTCAGTTCGTGACACCGGCCTCAGCGCTGAAACATTTAACGGGTCATCTACAATCAGTCCTGATTGGTCAAGTAGGCGATTTAACGTTGACGACGACGACGGTGATGATGATGATGATGATGATGATGATGATGATGATGATGATGATGATGATGATAGCGACGATGACTATTGTGACCGTCGCGATATAACCCTTACGGGTTGAAAACGACGTTAAACACCAAATAAAGAAAGAAAGACTATTGTGACGGTAGCAACGACGACAATGACAACGACAACTTCATCGACCATTATCTGGATTCCCAATTTCCAGATACGGACGACTGTGCCAACCACCAGTGTGCAAATGGTGCGAGATGTGTTGATCACAACCGTTACTACACCTGTTCCTGTCGCCAAGGATTTACTGGGTCAAGGTGCAAACTTGGTAAGTGCAGCTCCCAAGTCAGGGGGTGGAGATATAGACGGGTGGGTTGCAAGGACTGGGTCGGATTTGCCATGAATGTCGCGTTTCCTAACGCTAGTTATTAGCATCATGACTGTTAGCTAATAATAAGAGCCACGTAGAGAAAATAAATATCAGCACGAATCGGCAGGCCGTTAGCCCACTCGTGGTGATGATATTGCTGGTGCTGCTGGTGCTGCTGCTGCTGCTAATGATGATGATGATGATGAACTTTTATTTATTGCTATGATTTTGTCTCTGAATAAAAAACATAATTATAAAAAAAACATAAAAAAACCAACTAGACTAAACAGCACAATCATGATGGCGCAACTCTTGGTCTACATACCTTTTTATTCTATTTTACAGATATCGACGAATGTGCCAGCAACCCATGTCAGAATGGCGGGACGTGTCACAATCACCTGGGTCACTTTACCTGCACGTGTGCACCGGGATTTACTGATCAGTTCTGTCACTTTCGTAAGTGCCTGCTTCTCTGGATTTTTAATGCGCAGTTGTCTTTCAGTTTTGGGCGTTACATTTTTAAGGATATGAATAAGAAATAAAGATTATAATGTCAAACGACGAAGTGTTGACTGCTGCTCAATCTAAATAAATGTGATGCGGTGACGCAGGAATTCTTTTGACGACAGCTTTGCCTCAGCTGTTTCCCTTGTGTTTGACAACAAGGATGTGGGTATATTCAATCAATTAGTCAATCAATCGATCAACCTATTAATCAATCAGTCAATCAATCGATCAACCAATCAATCAACCAATCAACCAATCAATCAATCAATCATTCATTTATGGATTCAATCAATCAATCAATTAATCAATCAATCAATCAATTAACAAGCACGCAAGCAAGCATATAAGCAAGCTGTCATGAAGTGGAATATGCGAATAAAGAAGTTATTGTTATTAATACGTGCTCTGCCCTATCTAGTTAAACTGACTCTTTCGCACTACACACTTCACACACAGAATCTGGGAGGATACAGACTTATTATTTCCTCACAATTAACAATACAATTCTTCACATCAATACAGCAATACCAATCACCACTCACGAACGCACAGTTCACACAGTGAAATTGCAATCACTCAATACATGTGAGTACATACTACAATCTTCCTAAACCATACTATCTCAATATTAGGTTATTCCACAAGAGCTAGAGGATGTTGACAGACACTCACGAGTTCGTAGTTCCACTTCATGCCGTCATTTACACACTCTGGTGCCGTCCCAAGATAGGCCAAATGGTTCTAAGAGGACGTTAAAACTAATTATCATCAACTCTGGTGCCACGTGACTGTAATCCATGTAGATACCGTTATTCATATCTCACGTTCCTCCCCGAGAAACACTACTTCGCCCTTAGCGAAAAGTACTGGTTCGTCTCAACGTCCAGTGTTGATGGGGACTCCACCGTCCATCCACCTTCGCCGATGTGACTTCTTGTCCTGACATCGTCACGAACTCTCCAGTGTGGGTTCCAACCCCCGGACACCGTCATGGAAACTCCTTAAAAGACCCGTCTCAAGAAGGAGTGCTTGTTCCCAGAACAAGACGACAAGCGAAAACCAACCTCCTTGGCCTTGGTTGCTTAGTTTGATTCGCTGTGACTCTCTCAGTCTCAAACCAGCTATATCTTTCAAACTCGTAAACACATTTCTGTTAAGCCAGGGCTATTTCCTCGTGAATCACACGAAACCCGTGATATCGCTTATAACCTGTCTACTCATCACAATCCATTCTTTTGGGAGGTTAAAATCACGACGACTTTACAAAACCCAACTTATCTCCAAATACCTTACTCACATCTTTGTGACACAAGCAAGCAAGCAGTCAGCAAACAAAAAACCGAACAAACACACAGACACAAAGAAACAAACAAACAAGCACACACAAACACACCAACAAACAAACAAACAAACAACCAAACATACAAACAAACAGTCAGACACATTCCCGTTGCATGACATTTGTTAACATCCCTTCCTGACTGATGCATCGTCGATGCTCATACAAATATTATTATAGTACATGCGTGGTCTTTACAATAAGTTTAAAGAGACAAACTGCTGGAAATTGTACAGGCCACAAATCCTAATGCGGCTGATGTCATGTGCGTGGTTGTCTGTGTGCAGGAGATCTTCCAGGCCACGGGTCAGTACGCCTGGTCAACGGGTCTCAACCCGGTGAAGGCCTGGTGCAGATCCTGGCTAACGGAACGTGGGGGGCTGTGTGTGCGTTCTTCTGGGGAAACACGGATGCGCAGGTTGTGTGTCGTCAGCTAGGATATGATACGTGAGTTTTATCTTTGACTTATTGAGGAAAAAAGAGGTAGGGCGCAATAGCTTAATTCGTATGTAAAAGTTGACGAGTTATTCCTTTTCTGAATTTTCCTCGATTTTTTACGTTTTTGTCGGAGTTTGAGGGTATTTGACCCCTGTAAAAGAAATCTGTGATCCGAAAAGTGTGCCAGATAGCCAAGTTGAGCACCTTAAATGGCTTAGACAGTTTGAATGAAATGACACGTGGAGGAAGGCATCGCTGGGGTTCGAAAGTGGTTGCAATACTATTTTTGGCACGATTTATATTAGAGCGCTTACATCTTTATGACATCTTGAATACTTTAGAAATAATTGAGATAGTGTAGTCAAGCAAGCGATTTAATGGTAGGTGAAATGTGCAGATTGACAGATTGACCATCAAGATAAGTTGTTGTCACTAATTGTTTGTCTGTGCACTTCAAAGACCGTTGGTCGATATATTTGTGACTTTGTTTGTTTGTTTGTTTGCTTAACGCCCAGCCGACCACGAAGGGCCATATCAGGGCAGTGCTGCTTTGACATATAACGTGCGCCACACACAAGACAGAAGTCGCAGCACAGGCTTCATGTCTCACCCAGTCACATTATTCTGACACCGGACCAACCAGTCCTAGCACTAACCCCATAATGCCAGACGCCAGGCGGAGCAGCCACTAGATTGCCAATTTTAAAGTCTTAGGTATGACCCGGCCGGGGTTCGAACCCACGACCTCCCGATCACGGGGCGGACGCCTTACCACTAGGCCAACCGTGCCGGTTTCTGAGATCTTGATAACATAAGAAATATTTCAGATAGTGTAGTCAAGCAAGCGATTTTTATGGTAGGTGACATGTGCAGATCGACAGATTGACAGAGTGAACACTAATTCTCCTCCGAAAGCGGCGTATGGCTGCCTAAATGGCGGGGTAAAAACGGTCCTACACGTAAAAATCCACTCGTGCAAAAAACACGAGTGAACGTGGGAGTTTCATCCCATGAACGCAGAATAACAAACGTTCTAACAACTTACCTTTTTTGTTTTTGTGTGCAGACTTACATCAAAAGCTTACGAGGTGGACGTGGCTAGAGGCGAGGTGGTGTCCACCACTTGGATGGACGACGTGGACTGTAGAGGCAACGAAACACGACTGGTCGACTGTTCGCCGCGTCTAGCAGTCAAACATACCTGTTGGACATCTCAGTATGCTGGGGTGACGTGTGGTCCTCTTCTAGGTACAGTGTCTGTCTGTCTGTGTGTCTGTCTGTCTTGGACTGCTCAGTATGCTAGGATGTCTCGCGGCTGTGATCTAGGTGCAGTTGTCTGCCTGCCTGTCTAACTATCTGCTTGTCTGCCTGTCTATCTGCCTACCAGTCTGTCTGTCAGTGAATACAGAAACTTTAAAAAAACAACAACATTAATTGATTTAATAGGCGACACAAGCTACATACAGTGTACTAAGTTATTTCCCATGCAGTATCGACGGTAATTGCCTGTCTGCTGTTTGTACGGATCTAAAGAACTGTTTTAGCGTGCCGCGTTCGGATTCACTGTCACTACTCATTTCTCTACCCAACACCCGTTACTTTGTTTTACTCGAGAAGAAAAATGGCGACTTTAGTATCACGTGTAACACGCCTTTTTCTCTTGTGGCATCAAACATTGCTGTTGTTAATGCAGTATCTTATTATTATTGTGAGACTAACATGTAGTTTTAGTATTGGTGTCCGGGAACAGACTACTTCCAATTCAGTAGGGGGGCGACTATCCTCAACCCGGCGGGTCCCTAGGTGGCGGATAGGGGAACGGCCCCCAGATATGGGGGCCAGCTGCGAATATAGAATAAGCAGTCCCGGACCAACTAGCGGTGTCTCTACCAGGACGGGGTGGGTCGGCAGATGGCACTGACTCCACTATAAAATGCCCTACGTGTCCCATGACGGTTACACCATGCGAGTAAGAGCCGCATTAAAAGCTTTAGCCCAGGGGTGGGACCCCCGGTAAGAAATCTCCCATGTGTTCCCAGGGTTAGGTTTTTGAGCCAGGAACTAAGGGCGGGGTAACCCCGAAAGAAACCTAAGGGCTGAAGTCGGAGGATCTGGGCCAACAGGCGCACCTTAACCAACTATAGATCCACGCAAATCGCAAAAGCGAACGACAAGAAGACGTATTGGTGTCAGTGTTGGAATCTGACAGTTGTAACCGTGTGCCGAAACACTACGATCACCTCGGGAAGCGAAGTGCAATCAAACAGGATTGAAAATGTTAGGGCTAATTTCTTAGCCCTATAAAAACTGTTATGCAAACCCGAAGGTTTCCATGAACATACAGACAATCGGAAACCACCAGACCCTATCACAAACAGAATTCTACAATACACCGGTGTTGACTTTTAAAGGCCAACAACTCGGGTGCAGAGTCTGCTGTGAAAGGAGCGGTAGCCTCCCCTGTCACACATTTATGAAGTACTAAAGTAAAATAATAAGTATATTCATTTTTCATAACATGATATACTATTTGTTATATCAATACCTTAGTTATAATACTTCGTTATTTTTTAATCTAGCCAAGACCACAACCTCAAGCGTTGCTGGACCGGCCACAAGCCCTGTGCTCGTTTTCACAACAGACACAGAACACTCCAAGAACACAGAAAGCATGGACACCCATTCTACAACTCAGAACAGTGGTAACGAATCGGATGCGCTGGAAAACAACATCCACACCAAAGACGACATCAACTGGGGGGCTGTGGCTGGCGGAGTTGCAGCGGTTGTTGTCGTCGTCGCTGTGGTCGTCGTCGTTGTCGTCTTGTGGCGACGTGGACATCTTGGTGGGATTTTGTGTAAGTTGCCCTTGCTTGAAGTCTCTCCAGTGGTCCCCCAGATTTCTAAGGTTTCTGGACATTCAAGAAGAAGGAAGGAAAAGGAAGGAATAGAAAAGGAGGGAACATTTAGAGAAGAAACAAAACCAAACCATGTTTGTTTGCTTAACGCCCAGCCGACCACGAAGGGCCATGTCAGGGCGGTGCTGCTTTGACATATAACGTGCGCCACACACAAGACAGAAGTCGCAGCACAGGCTTCATGTCTCACCCAGTCACATTATTCTGACACCGGACCAACCAGTCCTAGCACTAACCCCATAATGCCAGACGCCATGCGGAGCAGCCACTAGATTGCCAATTTTAAAGTCTTAGGTATGACCCGGCCGGGGTTCGAACCCACGACCTCCCGATCATGGGTGGGACGCCTTACCTCTAGGCCAACCGTGCTGGTAAACCAAAACTAACCCAACCAAAACAAGCAAAGCACTCTAAACAAAATTAAAGGAAATAAAATTCAGACACCCGAGTAAGAAAGTTCAGTGGGGTCACGACAGAGAAAACAGCGTTTTTGTTGTTGTTGTTTTGTTTTAGTTTTGTTTTAATTTTGCAATTGTTAATCTGTCGGGACAAAATGGCTTGGTGGTTTTGCACGCTTTCAGTCGCTAGTATCATCATTCTCATTAAAACACTATTTTAAAAGTATACAGGAGGATTTGAATTAATTTTGACAATAAAAGCGCTATAAAACCTCCAGTTTGAAAACGAATCATCTCTGCATTTAAATAAAAATCTTTTTGTGTGTAGCTGTGGAAATACGCTCAAGAACGTAAAAGTCAGCTTGTCTGCTTCTGCTGTTGTCCTCGCATCAAAATCATTTGTTATATCCTTCTAATCCCCCACCCACAATAATTTCTGCAAAATAAATTGTACACACTGACCCTCCCATCGCATGGAGCACACTTTTCATTACTGTTTATTGCCTTCGAGGATTTCAAACGGAAGTAATATTTTTTTATTTTATTTTATTTTATTTACGAGGATTTATATCTCGCACGTATCTCACCACACAAGGCGACTCAAGGCGCATGTTACCTATTAATGCCGTGTGAGATGGAATTTTTTACACAATCACGCATTCACATCGGCCAGTAGATCAACAGCCTATAGGCGCTGCATCCACCTTTCACGGCCTATTATTCCAGGTCACACGGGTATTTTGGTGGACATTTTTATCTACGCCTATACAATTTTGCCAGGAAAGACCTTTTTGTCAATCGTGGGATCCTTAACGTGCATACCCCAATGTAGTGTACACGATAGTCAAACTACGGTTGTAGAGTCACCGCCGATTGTGAAATCAGAACATTGTGCAAACGATAAAAGAAAGATTGTGAAATTAGAACATTGTGCAAACGATAAAAGAAAGATTGTGAAATTAGAACATTGTGCAAATGATAAAAGAAAGCGTACTGATGAGAATAATATCGCTACAGGTAAAAGCCCAGTGTATGACAACCCCAAGAAGGTGCCGGATGAGCAAGACACACAAACCTACACGGACCTAAGCGTGTATGAGGTCATCGACAATGACGTCATGGGTGAGAGCTTCCCCCTGAATATCCGAGTATTTCAAATGTTATTGTCAAAGTAAACTTCTGTGCTGAACAATGCTGTATTTTTCAAACATTGTGCAAAACATGTCAAATGACCATATCTTCCACCCTTCCTTTACATGTTTTTGAAAAACCTCACTTTCCTACCTTTACCTCGAGTTAAAACAATCAACATGCCAAGCAACAAGTATGTGTGCGTGCGTACGTGTTCGTTCGTGTACGTGTATGTGTGTGTGCGTATATGTGTGTGCGCGTTCATGCGTGCGTGCATGCGTGCGTGCTTGGATGTATGTGTGTGTGTGTGTGTGTGTGTGTGTGTGTGCGTGCTTGGATGTATGTGTGTGTGTGTGTGTGTGTGTGTGTGTGTGTGTGTGTGTGTGTGTAGGTGTGTGTTTGTATATACTTGTGTGTTTGTGTTGCAGGTCACAATCCAGTGTACGACGCGCTAGAGAAAGAGAAGGACAGAGAATCCAGACTCTACACCTCCCTGAATGTGACCTCAGGCGTGGGAGCTACAAGTAACATACCAGAAGGTGACTCTTTAAAAAAAATGTCTTGTGTGGTTGGTTGGTCGTTTGGTTATCTTTTCCACCTTCTTGTATGCTAATATCTGTGTGTGTGTGTGTGTGTGTGTGTGTGTGTGTGTGTGTGTGTGTGTGTGTGTGTGTGTGTGTGTGTGTGTGTGTGTGTGTGTTTGACCATTGTTGTCTGCGCTGCGTCTCTGTGTAAATGTAATGGGTTTTTTGTTTTTGTTTTGCGTAAACGTCTAGATGACATATTGTCATGTTTATCAAACACCTCGAGAAAAATCTTCTTATTATCCTGATTTTGTGAGTGAATTTGAAGTTTGAATTTAAAAAATGCTTTAATTGTTTTGTGGAGTTATGATTGTTGGTAACCTTCTGAATAACATCAACACTATTAACACGAAAACGGAAAAAAAATCAATCGAACAAGCAAACAGGCGTCCAAAAGAAACAACAACAACAACAACAACAACACAACAACAACAACAACAACAACAACAACAACAACAACAACAACAACAACAACAACAACAAGTCGCGTAAGGCGAAATAACATTTAGTCAAGCTCAGTCGAACTCACAGAATGAAACTGAACGCACTGCATGTTTTCCGCAAGACCGTACACTCGTAGCATCGTCTGTCCACCGCTCGTGGCAAAGGCAGTGAAATTAACAATCCAGAAAAGCGCGGTAGCGGTTGCACTGAGGAGGATAGCACGCTTTTCTATATCTCTATTCTTTTTAACTCTCTGAACGTGTTTTTAATCCAAACATGTCATATCTATATGTTTTGGGAATCAGGAACGGACAAGGAATAAGATGAAATTGTTTTTAAATCGATTTCGGACATTTTATTTTAATCATAATTTTTATATTTTTAATTTCCAGAGCTTGTTTTTAATCCGAATATAACATATTTATATGGTTTTGGAATCAGAAAATGATGAACAATACGATAAATGTATTTTTGGATCGTTTTATAAAAAAATAATTTTAATTACAATTTTCAGATTTTTAATGACCAAAGTCATCAATTAATTTTTAAGCCTCCAAGCTGAAATGCAATACCAAAGTCCGGCCTTTGTCGAAGATTGTTTGGCCAAAATTTCAATCAATTTGATTGAAAAATGAGGGTGTGACAGTGCCGCCTCAACTTTTACAAAATGCCGGATATGACGTCATCAAAGATATTTATCGAAAAAAAAATGGGAAAAAAACGTCCGGGGATATCATTTCCAGGAACTCTCATATCAAATTTCATAAAGATCGGTCTAGTAGTTTAGTCTGAATCGCTCTACACACACACACACATACACCACGACCCTCGTCTCGATTCCCCCTCTATGTTAAAACATTTAGTCAAAACTTGACTAAATGTAAAAACTACAACAACAACGAATGAACTCAAAAACAAAACAATTAATTTCTTTATTTCTTCTAATTGTGGTTTTCACTGTTGGCTTCATTCCAGGCAAACAACAGAGCACGTCGGAACCAGTGTATCAAAACACGGCCGCAACTGAAGAGGAGAGATACCTGTGATAGACTATGACAGTGACAAGAACATACAACACCATGCATATGTCGCAGGGCCGGACCTAAGTAGGGTTGGGGGGGGGGGGGTCCCAATTGTGGTAGGGGTATATTATTTGAGGGTGTGAAGCACCTGAACCTCCTAGGGGGTCCGGAAAAAAACCCTGGATCCGGCCCTGTGTCGTGCCTACTTCACGGAAATGCCGAATTCGCGGAATCGGCAACTTTTTTGCCTATTTCGCGTAATCGGCAAAACACTGCCCATTACGCGAAATCGGCAGCGGTTTGCCGAAAACGCGTAAAGGCTTCTATTATTTGCTCGTTTTGCGAAATCGGCAGCCACTTTTTGGTTTTAAAGTTCTCAAATGCCTGGGATATCATCACACTTAGACAGCTAGACACTCGAATGGATAGATATCGCAATAATCGATAAGTTATGTCAAAAAGTAGTTTTCGTGCATTTCCGGAGTTAAGCTCGACACAGACCAACACTGACCATAAAAACCATATAAGGGAAGTAAATCAATGTTAATGCAATGTTCTGGTGAAGCAAAAAGTAACTGACTGGATGCCACTTTTGCTAAATGGGCAAATTTTAGAAGCCTTTCCGATTTTTCGGCAAAACGCTGCCGATTTCGCGTAATGGGCTGCGTTTTGCCGGTTACGCGAAATGGGCAAAATGTTGCCGATTCCGTGAATTCGGCAACTCCGTGATTTTGGCACGACATATACATGTATTTGTTGTGACCACATCAATAAGACGGCATAAGATGTGATGATAAGTAATGTTTAACGCCCTCACGGTAAAATCATTAGGGGCATGTTCCCGGGTTTGACCCCGACTTTAGATGGTTATTAAAATAAAAAATTAAAATAATAAAAAAAAGATAAATACATAAAAATAAAATAAAATAAAATAGATAAATAAAATAAAAATGAAAAGGGCCACCGCAAGGGACAGATGGTTGTCGTGCTCTAGCTCCTCAGTGGTCAACGAGGCACCAGAGCCGGAGGTACGTGGTTTCAAGTAGCGTCATGGAGTTAGTTTGGAGATCCAGCTGGATCATTATGTGTCAGTGCTGGCAGTCAGCGTTGCCGTTGTGGGTCTCTTTTCACTTTGAATGGAGTTGTGGTGTCACAGTACCAGGGGCAAGTGCCTTGCCGTCTGCTGGTTTGTCTTGAGGCGGTTTGGTTGTAAAGAGCCTTTGATACCACAGCCCCGGCAGTCTAAGGTCCTAGTCCTGATTATTCGGCTTCCAATTTCCCCACTGTGTTTTATAAAATAATCATATTATGAAAGCACATACATTCTTATCTTAGTTTTTATGTATTCATTGTTAGCAAACATCGGCATTATTCATGTTTATTTTAAACGCAATTATTGTTATTTATAGATCACAGGCACTTGATGTAAAGTAGGTCACACACGTGTAAATGTTGTGCCCAGTTTTTTTTTCTGTCTCTGTTATTATTTTAGTCAGCAGGTCTATACTACTTATTTGCATGTGTGATATATCTGTAGGCCTAGGCCTATACTAGTGATTACTGTGTGTGATACATGAAATGTGATATGAATGCTGTTTTTATATGTTATACTCTTACTTTCTGCCTATGTCTTAATCCCAAGCGCAAGACAAATTCTTCTATGTGAAAATTGAAGCCAATAAAATTTGAGTTGAGTTGAGTTGAGTTGAGTTGAGTTGAGTTGAGCCATCCAGGGAGCCATGTCTCATAAAAGTGTATGTCTGTAGGCACATTTGGTTTGGTTCCCGTGGCCGGCTGCTGCCTCGGCCAGTGGCATAAGATGTGAATACATGCAGTCTTTTATCACTGTCGGAATCTCAATTTACTTATTATTGTGGCAAAAATGTGTGTGGGAAAATTCAAATACGGGAAACCAATAGAAATTGTGTGCATATTTAATTCAGAGTTAGATTTGCGACACATATAGACTGAGAATAATGGTAATTGTAAAATATTTTAATAAAATTGTCCATTATTGGTATTTGTCCATGATAGAGGTGAAAAGATTAGGGCAAAAGAAGTAAATTTAAAAAAAATTTTCAACCCGTTATTTAGGCTGTTGATTTAAAAATGTAAGAATTTGATTGATAAAAGAAAAAAGACCTATGAAGAAGGATGCTCCCAGCCGGAAAAAAAAGGAAAAAAGGCAAATAAGAAGGGTAGCAGCAACCTGCATGCAACTGAGGTTAAAAATTTTTTTAAAAAATAAAAAATCACTGTCGGAATGTATCAAGAGTATTATTTGCGTCTTAAATATCCATGTGCGTATGTGTGTGTGTGTGTGTGTGTGTGCGTGTGTGTGTGTGTGTGAAGTGCATTCATTTCAGGTAAATTACCACAAATAAATGTCAGATGTTCTTGTCTACGTTTGCTTTGGTTTGAAACTTGGATTTAAACTTAGTGTTAAACGTGGCGCAATTTTTGTTTTTTGAAATGTTAATAATTATGTTCATTATTGTTACAGCAATTACTAAGGTGTGAATTATAACACTGCCCAATTTCTTCATGAGATTGTCCCGTGTACATGTGTGTGTTTATGAGCGAGCTTGCGTGCCAGCATGCGTGCGCACATCTCTCTCTCTCTCTCTCTCTCTCTCTCTCTCTCTCTCTCTCTCTCTCTCTCTCTCTCTCTCTCCCCTGCATGTGTGTCTGTCTGTCTGTCTGTCTGTCTGTCTGTCTGTCTCAGTCTTGGCAAGGCCAGTTTTGTCCAGTTCCTGCGTCTCGGTATGGTTCGCTAAATGTGCCAACAGTTTGTTTTTGCGAAATGAAAAACAAAGTTGTAGGGTCGGCGGGAAAAAATAGGGTCGGTCGGGTTACCCTAAACCAACATATATATGTTTATTTGACCTAAGCAACAATTGTTGCAAATTGTATAGGCTGTCGACCAGTATCAGAAGCAAACCTGACCAGGTATTTGTGTACTTCATCCACTGCGATGAAACCAGAACCGAGTGTAGTTTGGTGTTATAAATATAAAGGATAGGCCTGTGCGAGACTATCCAATCATAACCCCAGAATTCCTCCAACGTGTCCATCAGAATATCAATATGTTATAGGTGATACTATTTATTTGCATGTATGATACAGGTACAAATGTGATAATTGTAGGCTTATACTAGTGATTACTGTGTGTGATACATGAAATGTGATATGAATGCTGTTTTTATATGTTATACTCTTACTTTCTCCCAAGCGCAAGACAAATTCTTCTATGAAAATTGAAGCCAATAAAATTTGAGTTGAGTTGAGTTGAGTTGAGTTATATTAAATTATAATCGTCTCAAATATTATCCAAAAATACATCAATCTACTTAAACACACCGAGTCACGGTTACTGGCGGCCAAAAGTAACAAAGTCATTTTCAGTCACAATATCGGCGCCTTGGAAACCCATGCCATCATATAAACTGTCGTACGGCAGTGCTTGGAAATGGAGCCCAGCATTACTTCCAATGTTTCCACACACAAAAATGTCAATCATCCAACGACCCTTGGCTAATTTAGGAATATGTAGAAACAAACATTGTTATAAGAATGAATATTAAGCAAAAGAATGGGAACACACATTTTGACATGAAGCATGAACGTTCAAGAAGTATAATCTAGTGTTAGCTACATGTATGCATGAGCTTACATACATTCAACAGGAGCGTTGTGTGGGTATCCTTGAACATGAACTATGCTTTCGTTCCCAACTTAAAGAACAATAACAGGTATGCTTACAATTATGAACAATTATTAATATATTTTCTGCCGTTGTCTGCTTCCTGCTTTTGCAAACTGCTTTCAGATAGTCTCATTTATTCATAAATACGGCGTCATAAGTCAAAAGATCATCTATCCAACATTTTAATTTAGTATAACCATGTTATATCACACACAAAATAATTGTGACTTATAAGTGAAAACAATGCAAAACAAAACCAAATTATACCTGATTAGCAGATTGCGCTTAACTACCACAAATAGGCGTTCCAATAACACACAAAGGAAACACGTATACGCATGGTGCCTACAACACAAACCGAGAAGAAGAAATGTAATGCTCTTCTACCAATAACCTTTAAAACATCGTTTTATATTTGAAAGAAATTCGATTTTATGGAAACATGTGCTTATGCACTAACAAATTCCTATCCATTAACGATATGCTCAAATTAACACACACACACACACACACACACACACACACACACACACACAAACACACACAAACACACGCACGCACAGCATCCTTAAGCCTCAAATTAAGTAGGCGAAGTTGACTACGCGAAGCATACTTTGGGATCAATTAAGAACCGCCTTTAGCGTCATACACATCTCTATTTCTAACATTATTGCAAAAGATGTTTTAATTTCAGTTATGTGCATACCGGTCAGTAGAACAAAAAGAATGACACGAAAACAACGTTCAGTGCTGTCTTACAATTGAAGTACTGATCTTTGTGTTATGTGTGATATTGGTTGAAGCCACAGGCAAATAAAACAGAGCATGAAAAAGAAAAATAAGGAAGTGCGGAAAATAGATTATCACAATAAGCTGCGTATTATTGTATGTACAAACAAAGCTAGAAATAGACCACAGAAAAAAACCACCAGTAAAACATGTAGATTATGAAAGTTTACAACATTTAAAAAAATTAAACCATTAGCAGAGGATCAAACATGTTCTTTTGATATGTATGTTCATGAAACAGAACATCCTGATCCTTCATTGATGCTGTCAACTATTGCCTGCGTTGTTTAGTTTAAAAACATGATTGACAAATGGCGATAGCAAAGCCAATTTTACTTTATGCGAGCGCAAAGCCCCAGAAGTGCGCTGCAGGTAATGTTTTGCTTTTTAAAGGAATTATATGTCAAAATAATTGTTTAAATGGTAGATATCATTGAAGTTTTTGGGGTCATTCTGAATACGAGTAAGCCAAAAATAATACTAGCCGTTATAAAAAGAACGCTAGGCAGGTGCGTGTGTGAGTAGATTTTTGTGATGAGGCCGTTTGAGTTAGAAATGTTTATTATTCCCCTACCATTTATTTCCTTGGAAAGCCATTTATTCCCCCACCAAATTCAGCCAACTGATTGATTCTACGCTCGTACATGAGGTATTGTCTATACAGCGGTATGTATATGTATGTAATGCATGCTTTTGTTTTGTTTTGTGTCTTTATAAAAGATGCATGGCATAATGGTATTGCCAATTTATTTCGGCTGTATATTATCGTTGTCCGCTTAATGTATACATATTATCTGTCTGATTTCTTACCTGATTTTATTAAACCTATTTTCTTTTCTTTTTGTTTGTATGTATGGAAGTGTATATTGCCAATTTATTTTAGTTGTATAGTATTGCTGTATTTGTCCGCTCAATTTGTATACATATATTAACTGTCTGATTTGTTACCTTTTTTTGTTAAAGTTATATCTTTGTTTCAAAGCCCTCTGGGCCCAAAACAATAAAATACTTGACTTGGTACTTCTTCTTCTTCTTCTTGTCGATCACTCAGATGGAAACGCATACAGCGGTACCATAATCCCATATGTGCTCATCTACATCATATAAGCTTAAATTGGAGTTAACATCACAAACACTAATTAAAAATATATATGACACCGATTGACCCAAAACGTCGACTTCGCTAATATTTTGCCGGTAATATTTACATTGTGTTGAAACAAGTGTGAAAACATTAGTGAAATCTACCGGACATGACTTTATGGTACAGAATTTTGAATATGATGACATGTCAAGGAACAGATAAACGAGTGTTGGTCAAATGAATGATTTATCTGACTGATTAATTACAGGTACAGAACCTACTTTTTGAAGTGGTGTAAGTCCCTGGTTTGTGTATCAAAATAGTTCATGCCTAGGAAGATAAAATATGGAATACAGAAATCGATGTACTGCAGTATTCAATGGTTGTATTCATTAGAACCTTCGTCAATGTACTATTGATCAACTAAAGAGCGTGATCAGAAGCACGAATAACGTCGAGTTTGGTATAAAATAAAATTAAAAAAAGAATCCTTTTTGATATGCTCACTGTTAGCAAATGATAACAGAAATGGTGAAGAAGTATGTCATTTTAGAGACATGTCATAATTTGCTAACCATCAGAATATTAGAAATAACGGTTTTATTACAGACACAATTTCGACAAAAATATTTATCGAAGGGATCTTGCGAACATGGAAGCTAAAGCGAGACCAGATTGCCCCGAGGATGACATGACCTCATAAAGCCAATCTGGCTTAATTTACCTCATGAATATTAAAAAATATGTACCATATTTTCATGCCACAATCTCACACCAGGTAGAACGTGCATATCTACTGCCTCGCTTTTTCAGCGGGACTGATTCAGATTCAACATCAGACTGTAAGGAAATGATGTAAAACTACATGTATTGTAAATTCTGTTTCATTTAATTCTTCGGAGATTTGACAATGCAATTTTCAAGCGAGCTGAGCAAAGCATGGCCTTCTGAGACGGAGGGTGTTGCCTTGCCGTTCTTTTCACACACATCCACATACAAAATTAGCTTTACGATATTTCTTCATGGTAGAAGATATCATTGTCTTGCTAATATTTGTCGTTCAAAATTTAAGTTTTCTTAATTTTTTAGATTTATAAACAAAAACAGGGTACAGGCCTGATGGGTATAAGATTTAGAAGAACACCTACACTCTGTCCATATCAGTAAAATTGTTATATGGTGCACAACATTGGTAATCATTTTACTTCTTGGAATGTAATGGTTAAAATGATCACGACGTTTTCTTCAGACCGGGGAGATGGTAATGTTTCAGAATTGTACAAAACTGAGTTAATTTGGTCAGGTCTTATCCCAAGTAGCCTCCATGCTGCAAGCTTTACATATGTCCATCTACTTCTCTCTTGGGCGCGTTCTTCTTTACGGGATGCTCTTAGCCGTCAGGATTCTGCTGAGAATCTGAAATAGACACACAGGTAATGTAACACAATAACCCGACAAAAAGGCTCACAGTCTTCATACCACGTGCCATTTTACCCATCACCCTTACTGGACATTTTATCGCATTACATGGAAACGGTTGCACGGAATCAAGTAATTTTTGTTGTCCCGAGTCTTCCCAAAACTGGTCTTTGATGTTATGAAAAAAACAAAGTAGTGACTTTATTAGTTTGCCCAGGTTGCAAAATATAATGAGTCCCCCTCGTACAAGTTTCTGGGGTACATGTCATGCTTTTCTGAATAAATTGTTTCTTATTTTAGATAGAAGTACAAGTTAAATTCTATCTGAATTAAAACAAGTAAGCTATACATTCTACTAGCTCCTTACAAGAAACTATACATATTCGTGTGAGTATAGCTCTTTGCTGAGATTTTGCATGTGAAGAGCGTTTTAGTGAGCCATGCAAAGAAAAACGCTACGTGTCAGCGCATAGCATTTTACTCAGGAACAGATCTTTCAATCAGCACAAATTATACCACTTTACACAATTCTGCAGAACAATTTTTAGTTAGAGAATACTACATGGCTTGCTGTGTCGTACCAGATTTACACGAGTTGCTTTTTCAAATATTGAACTGCGAGCGAAAGCGAGCTTTTTCATATTTGAAAAAGCAACGAGTGTAAATCTGGTTAACCACAGCAAGCCATGCAGTATTCTGTTTATCCACATACTGTACTAACATGCCTTCGGCTCTAAACATACTTGAGTCGACGCGTACACATTGAAGATGCTGCCAATGAAATCCTGAGATCTTCCAAAGCCTCTTGCAATCTTTGACGTCAAAGCAAAGAAACGTCACTCTAGATAGTGTAGCGTGACGTGTACGTTCTAAGAATTATATCAGGGGAAACTGCAGGCGCAAAAGTTTCCATATGACGTTTGTCTCGGTGACTTTGACATCATAAGCAGTAGAAAAACAGGTCCCTGCAAGATTAGTTTGACACGACCTCATTTACATGATATACACACGTGTGGTTTGAACGATATTGTTATCTCATGAGAGGTCTCTCTTCCGTATGTAGGATAAAGCAAGATAAGTAGAGGTTACATGCCGAGTCTCAGTGATTATTAAAAATAATGGTCGAAGTTGGCGGATCATGAAAAATGCGAGCTTCAGCGAGCTTTTTCATGACCGCGAACTGAGACCATTATTTTTAATAATCACTGAGACGAGGTGTGTAACCTCTTTATTCCTCCTTTCTTCAGTTATTCAAAGAAAACAGGAGTTTTTGTGCGAAAGTTTGATCAAATCAGAATCACTCAACCAGTCAACCTGCGCAGGCGATCGATTAATGCGCGGTTGTATAGTTCCGTGCAAATCATTCCATTCTGTTAACACTTCTTGTCAGTTTCCCTGTTTTAGACTAAAATCAAGTACACAGATATGCTGTTATTCTGCTGTGGCGGTAAAGGCAGATATTGTGTGTTCTGTTTATGTTTTAGTAGGCCCTGTCGTTTAGGATAACATTATCCTTTCGTCAAATGCGACTAGCAGACGAACTTTTGCACCCGTGTTCCAACGTTAATTACTGTATGAAGTTCAGTTTTCTGGGGAAAATAGTGTATGAAACCGCTTTATGTTGTTTAAATTGATGAGATGTGTGCATTTGGTTGCGTGTGATCTGTTTATAAAATGAAATATTGTTGAAAACTGACCGTCGGATTGCAGTCAGTGTTGTCGAAGAAACTGCGTTAAAAGAAGGGGAACTACTCTTGTCGGCAAGAGTATGAGTTACTTGCCTTGGGAATTTGCTTGTGATGAACGGTGTGTGCACGGCAGATCTAGATTCAGAAAACAACCTAACTCATGGATTTTATATGGAGATTCATGTGTTCAGGCCTGTAGTTGTTAATTTAAATGCGGTATGTTTGTATTGTTTGCTCCAGAGATGTATATTTCGTACGTATAGAGCGTTCGGAACTTTTCAGTCGCAAAAGTAGTACCAAAACAGAACAGCTTCTCAACCCATTGCACTATCGAGGATTCAGGCTGTTGCTGGCTCGTTATTTGTTTGGTTGCTGGGTCATTATCGAAAAATAACTAGCTCTACAAGTTTACAGAGGTAAAGAAGCAGAGGGGGGAATAATATTAACTCTAAATCAATTGACTGAATAACAAGTCGCGTAAGGCGAAAATACAACATTTAGTCAAGCTCAGTCAAACTCACAGAATGAAACTGAACGCAAAGCATTTTTTTCGCAAGACCGTACACTCGTAGCATCGTCTGTCCACCGCTCGTGGCAAAGGCAGTAAAATTAACAATACAGAAAAGCGCGGTAGCGGTTGCGCTGAGGAGGATAGCCCGCTTTTCTATATCTCTATTCTTTTTAACTCTCTGAACGTGTTTTTAATCCAAACATATCATATCTATATGTTTTTGGAATCAGGAACGGACAAGGAATAAGATGAAATTGTTTTTAAATCGATTTCGGAAATTTAATTTTAATCATAATTTTTATATTTTTAATTTTCAGAGCTTGTTTTTAATCCGAATATAACATAATTATATGTTTTTGGAATCAGAAAATGATGAAAAATACGATAAACGTAATTTTGGATCGTTTTATAAAAACATAATTTTAATTACAATTTTCAGATTTTTAATGACCAAAGTCATTAATTAAATTTTAAGCCTCCAAGCTGAAATGCAATACCAAAGTCCGGCCTTTGTCGAAGATTGCTTGGCCAAAATTTCAATCAATTTGATTGAAAAATGAGGGTGTGACAGTGCCGCCTCAACTTTTACAAAATGCCGGATATGACGTCATCAAAGACATTTATCGAAAAAAAGAAAAAAACGTCTGGGGATATCATACCCATGAACTCTCATGAAAAATGTCATACAGATCGGTAGAGTAGTTTACTCTGAATCGCTCTACACACACACACACACACACACATACACCACGACCCTCGTCTCGATTCCCCCCTCTATGTTAAAACATTTAGTCAAAACTTGACTAAATGTAAAAAGGAACACAAACCAATACCGTTTCTTCGCAAACTTTCTTAGGTGTTTTGGCCAGTGAAGGTTTGTAATTCGTCGCTGTTCTGCTGTGGCTGTGGTGGTCCAGTGTCTAAAAAGAATATGTAAAGGACACTTCTGTCAAGCAACATATTGAAGAAATAGTGGGAAATTGGCCAGCGGAACAGAAACATGGCGCGGCACGGGATCCAGGGATGTGATTGAGATCCGTGCAGTTGTGGGTCAGGCTGCTGGGTCCCCCTGACAAAGAGAATTATTAAGAATCAGATCATATATAGGGTAAGTGGCCCTTATATGGACCGGCTCCTAATTTGGACTACCTCGTATTCTGACAAACTAACGGTGCTAGAGCACAAAACAATTTCAATCACTGTATTTACCCTCTCGGGATAATTTGCACACTTCAAAACAGTTGCAGACGAACAAACCACAAAGTCGTATTTTTTCACACTTTGGGCAGCGTTCACTCTCATGATGCTTGAAACGGACTAGTTTATGTCCTCAGACGAAACCGTTAACACTCAAATATTGCTATGTATGACAGGTGAGATTGTATTTGTAACATTTTAGCAGTGCTGACCCCGAGTTTCTAGCACAAACAAAAATGATAATAAAACCTCAAAGTATGTCGCTCCTTTCAATTTTATCATGGGTTGTCTTCGGACCAAACAGCTGTGCTGTGCCATCTGAACATCCGCAAGCCTGCTACTAAACCCGGTAATATGACGTTTTTGCGTGGTCGACAAGATCCGTAACATTCTGTTTGCCTACATAGATTTGTGTAAGTCTTACGATAGCATTAAGCGTCCTGTGCTGTGGTCAGTGCTTTTTTCGATTAGGCATACAAGGCAAAACATTCAAGGTGTTGAAGAGCATGTATGAAATTGTGAAAGCATGCGTGCGATGTGGAAACGATCTGATCAACGAACTGGCGCAGGATGTCATGCAACAAGGCAAACATGGAATACGTCTAACTTCGGCTGAACTAGAACTGTTTGTAATGCTTTTTGCTGACGACATTGCGCTGTTATACAACCAGCTTAATGCCCTGCGCTGTTCTGTAGATAAACTGTGTCTAAAAGTGAATTTGACAAAGACTAAGGTCATGGGTTTTAGAAAGGGCGGGCACATTGCACAGAAAGAGAAGTGGTTCTACGGAATGGATCGTCTTGAGATTGTGAACTCGTTTAAATATCTTGGTGTAACCCTTTCCACCCAACTGGGCTGTAACATAGCATTAGAAGAAAAGACAACCATGGCGAAAAAGGGAGTGATCTAAATCGTTAGATAATTGAAGAGAATAGGCTGCCATTCGGAAAAGGTGTTCTTCAAACTGCTTGACGCACGGATCGCCCCGATGCTCTTGTATGGCTCAGAGCTATGGGGATATGGGAAGTTTGACTCTGTAAAAAGGGATCACCTGTGTGCGTGTAAAAAGTTTCTGGAAGTGACCATTCCAACTCCAAACAACATTGTGTACGGTGTTCTGTGAAGACATCCGCTGTATGTAAACTCTGCAGTCAGATGTGTGAAATACTGGTTTACACTGCTGAAGCAACCAGATTCAAAATATTCCAAGATTGCATATAAAGCTTTTAGTAATTTAGCATCCAAGGGCCACATGGATTGGGCCTCATATGTGCAGAGTCTTCTATGCTGTAATGGTTATGCTGCTGTGTGGATGTACGGAATGGTTTGGAACGAGAAGTGTTTCTACGAGAGTTTAAAAGGCGACTACAGGAATGTTTTTGTCAAGAATGGTTGTCCTATTTAGAAAACAGCGGACGTTTTCACATTCATAACTGTTGCAAAACATGCCTGGAGAAAGAAAAATATATATTGAATTGATTGAATATATTAAGTACAGGACTGCTCTAACTCGTTTCCGCGCAGGAGTATTTGAAGTCAACGCTCACAAGTTCAGTTTGGTACGCACCAAACGGAACGACTATAAACTGCCCTTTCTGAACAGATGATGAAGAAGATGAACACCATGTTGTATTTTTATGTCCCTTTTATAATGATCTTCGAGTGAAATACTTGAACATCTCGAACTCTCAGCCGCTGTACCAGCAGCTTGTGCATTTCTGTGGTAGTCACGATGATAGTGTGATGAACAGCTTCAGCAGATTTGTGTTCTTTATGTCACAGAAGAGACAGACCCTTATTAATCACATTCAGTGATATGTCATTTGTGACCCGGGTTTTATTGTATTTGTTAAATTGTATGCGTGATTTGATTATAATTTATTACTGTGCATACAATAATCGATATTTTAACCATTATTGTAAGGGGCTGTGGCCTTAAAAAAGTAAAGATTTGTTCTTGTTCTCTATCTCTCTCTCTCTCTCTCTCTCTCTCTCTCTCTCTCTCTCTCTCTCTCTCTCTCTCTCTCTCTCTCTCTCTAATTCAGAAGGAACATCGACAGACCATTGCTTACCTGAGGATGCGGATGTTTAGCTTCTCCTAGTGATACGTACTGTTACAGTCTTCATGTTTAGTGACAGTGAGGGTCATAGTGTAGAC
>NC_090254.1:15410393-15450393 GCF_037325665.1 Littorina saxatilis
ACGCGGAATGTCACGCCATGACGCGGTATAGGCCCTTCCTAAGAGCCAGACATGCTGCGGTATGAAGCCTCTTAGGAAGGCAGAAATGTGTGTGCTACGGTTGAAGAAGAAGAAGAAGAAGAAGAAGAAGAAGAAGAAGTACAACAACGATGAGAAGTGGGAGAAGAGGAGGAGCGGTCAATCAAGCGCTGCTCCATAGCTAGTCTGTGCTTACGAAAAGTTGGCTGTTTGAATTGAATATATAAACACGGTAAATGAGACCGATGCCCGTATGCCCTTTCTTTGTGAAACTTGACGGCAGGTCCAGTCAGCCTGACCTCATTATTTCCTGTGTATGTTATGTTTCGCATCCACTGTTAAGACTACCAAATCGTGTTTGCCTCAGATGGTAGCAACAAAATTGGGACAGCCCCTTTCTACCCTCCCCTCCCTCCCTTTTCTTACTTTTTGCTCCCCGCCTCCACCCTCGCAAGAAGGGTAAGTGTGGTGGGAATTACCCTGAAAGAGAGAACTTGCTTGTTGAAATGCCTGCAGCTTGTCTGTTCACACACGCTTACACACACACACACACACACGCGCACACACACGCATGCTTACACACACACACACACACACACACACACACACACACTAACACACACTAACACACACTAAACGCCCAAAGGAGGAAGTTCTTGACATTTAAACATTGGAGAAGAAAACATCTTTAGTGATAGAAAACTTCCTGGTTCTGATCAGTTGTTAATATCCATTTACTATTGGCTGTTCATTCATTCAGGCATTGTGATAATAGGGCCCTAAGAGGAAGGTCTTGACGTTTAAACCTGTTACTGAACATAATCGTGATGTTCTTGAGTGCCATTGAGATAGTGAATGCACGCTTTCAACATCAAATGAGAATGCTCCGGGTAGCTTGACAACCCTGACTGTGAAATCTTTGTATCGTGTTTCCATCTGCCGTTGAAGGAGCATGCTGTTTATTTGGAATCTTTAAAGAACTCGTAAACACTCACTGCTGTGTCGAGCACAAACTTGTTTCTGATGTCTTGCTTCGTGATTGTTCTCGCTGTCAACGAACAGGCCTTTGTTTTGTAATTTTGTGTGGAAGGGGAGGGGGGGGGGTATAATTAGTAAAACTTTAGCTAAAAATAAAATCCAATGCGTAGGTCTCTTCCATTGCACATTCCGAGCGAAGAGTATATTTAATTCTGACTACAGAACTTATCCTTTCAAGAAAATTGACTTGGCAGTTTTGAAACATGCACTGAGTACAGAAAAGCAAAACGGAAATAAACGTACAGATACACACACACACTTCTATATAAAAAAAAAGAAACACCTTTACATAAATTTGGGAGTGTGATAAACACTAGGGCCATTAAATTAAATGGGTTTTTTACTCCTCTGAGTAATAAGGAGTCTCAGGAATGAGCAGCGTTAGGCCGTCCGTAGACACAAAAATTACCGTGGGGGTTATCTCGGATGTTTCTCAAGCTAGAGCTTTGAAAATGTGCACACTTCTAGGGTTTGATAATCTCCCGACATGACCCCAGTTTGGTGGACCCTTGTCAAATGTTGTGCTCACAGCGGGATTATATTTGGTTCATAAAAACCTAACATTTGAGATGTTTCTGATATTTCACACAGTTGTAGGTTTAGAGACAAATGATGATGATATCTCAGTGCAGTGAGTTCATCTGAGTCTGAAGTTGATGGGCTGTACTTTGTCAAAACTCGACTAAATGAAAAAGGACAATTCGAAATTTGATCTTTATCACCATTTTGATGAACAAACAAACTGATCAATTTGAAAGCTTCCAATCTGAAATGCAATACTAATGCAGTAAGTCCGGACTTAGTCAAGGATTGCTCCACCAACATTTCAAGCAATTTGATCAAAAATTGAGGGCCTGATGGTGCCGCCTTAACTTTCACGAAAAGCCGGATGTACATCATCAATGATATCTATTGAGAAAAAAAAGGGAATGGTGTAGGGATATGAAAGAATTTGTATGTAAAGTGTCATGAAGACTGCATGTCGACTAGTCATCTGGGAATCGCTCTCCACAGATACACACACATGCACAAAACCCTCGTCTCGATTCCCGGTCATGGTTAACACATTTACGTGTTATTTAGAATAAATAAAGTTTAAATTTGTGTGAGTGCGCTCAGCTCGCTCTCTCGTGCAGTCGGTCCCTTCTGCGGGATGGGTTACACCTTGGAGTAGCGTGTTCGGCGGATGGGTCGGGCTGCACGTGAGAGGGGTCCTGTATCGTGTGGCAGTTGTGTGTATAGGGCCTATTGAGTAAAATATTCCTACGCCTAGATATGTGATTGTTAGCTTTTGCATTCAGTGTAGTCAGTCAGCTTTTGTACACCGGCGCAGCAGCAGCAAAGTGTTTTGCCAGCAAAGCTGACTTGGAAATTTTTACTCAGTTCTTTTTACTTCAAAAATGTTATACGCAGCAGTGCAAAATGACTGACAGAGACAGTTCCAAATTCAAGTTTGACAAGTGGGTAAAACAGCTCCCTTCTACGGTGGCAGAAATTTTGGTGGAGGCCGGTTTTGACACGCACATCGCACTGGTAAATGCCACGAGGGCCAGTGTGACTGAACTCAAACTAAAGCCGGGCCACCATGTTGCTACTTTGGCTCTGATACGTGAACTTCAGGGCGACGATGGGCCACTGTCAAGAGAGCAGGCAGCGGCGACATCACCGGCGACGACAGCGGCTACGGCAGCAACGTCCCTCGACGAGTTATTGCAGAGGTCAACGTCCGGCACGGGCGCCACGACGCCGCTGGACGGAGGCCGTGTAGACCTGGATCCTACAGTTTTTCTGAACACACAGCCACGTTCAGGGCCCGTATGCATGAACTAGAAGTAAGAAACACTGGAAGTATAGGCCTCTTTTCGAAGTGGGAACTCCCGAAGTCAACTTTCTAACTGTTCACAATGCATGAACTGACTTGAACGCCAAAGGAGTGACAGCGAGAGTATTAAGGTCAAGGTCGGGGAAATTGGGGGAATCCCTACCAATACGCATGCGCACGTTTCTATCAACATGGCAGTCAACGAAAATGGCAAGGCACGTGTGCCGCTCAAAAAGAAAGTAGACACGGAGGGGCGTTCTGCACCTTTTTCAGATGGTGAAATTGCTGTACTCTTGACAGAAGTGTTTTACGAAAGAACGGTTATTCTGTCCAAATTTCAGAACAGTTAATTAGAAAAAAACACAGTAAACACCAAGTTTACAGAACAGTCTAACTGTTAAACATAAAGACGCTGTCTGGTCCAAAATTGCCAAAGAAGTGTCGCTCTCTCTCTCTCTCTCTCTCTCTCTCTCTCTCTCTCTCTCTCTCTCTCTCTCTCTCTCTCTTACGACACATGCACACACAGACAAACGTACACTCATGCACATACTGACACTATGACACAAGTGACACTGACGGCACACATAAACACACACACACCACACACTGCACACACACACACACACGCGCGCTCGCGCGCACACATATACACACACACACACGCACCCATACACGCACGCGCACAGTCACAAACAAATAACCACACACTCACTCTCTCTCACTTTCTCTCATTCTCTCTCAATCTACACTCATACACACACTGAAACTATGATGACACAAGTGACACGTCACACACACACACACACACACACACCCACACACAGATATACACACACACACACACACACATACTCACCGTAGTGACACACATAAACACACGCGCGTACAGTTGAAAGTCAAGACATGATATGATTTTTTCAAAGCATAGGAAGGTTTCTTTTGCAAATGAATAAAATTAACACAGAGGCAAAACCCGGTTTTTGCAGCCGGAATGCAATTGCGGAGGCTTAAAAAGGAAAAGATTAATACAAAAAAAATACTATAGCTCCCGGCGGAACTTGAACCCGGAGCGAATGAACGAGAGTCCGGAACCGTTACCACTGCACTATGTTACTCGTGTAGAATAGAGGCATGATGAAAAAAGGCATTCTGAGTTATTAAAGTCGTGCTGGTTTGAAAGCTCGCCACCTTCGCCGAATGACTCGAGCACGTTTTTTTCGGTCAGTAACTCTGTTTTAAGCATTTCACCTAAATTAAACAAGAATGTCACAGTCCGTGTCTATGGTGCAAGGTAGGAGACCGTCTCATTGTAGCCAAGTTACGACAGTTGCTCGATTGACGCATTTCACGTCTTCGATATTGTGTCTGAGATCATTTCCCAATGAGCTGCCTTTAAAAACGGAATGTCCTGCAATTGTAGTATGCGCTGGAGGTTTCTTTTGGATGGGTAAGGACCCTTGAGATGCGATATCGTCGTATAATTATGTCAAGCGAGAGGCCCTTGACATTGGAAGTGGGAACTTCGAAAGCAAAGTTGCCAGCTACTCGGTATGCACGAGCTAAATTGAACGCCGAAGTAGTGGCTTCGAGAGTTCTGAGGTCAAGGTCGAGAAAATTGGGGGAATCCCAATTAGTGCGCATGCGTTTGTAAACGGTAAGCTTGGTGACCAGAAGAAACAAATCTCATCGCGAGTTCGTAAATGGGCAAACGTTGATCGCGCTGTAGCTTTTACTATAATTGTTGTTTTTAACTGGTTGAACGAAAGCTGTGATGATTGTCCTTAAATAGAATGACTGTCTATAATAATGATTTCGTTGACCAGAATGTTGGGGACAATAAAAAAAAGGTTGTTTATGTGGTAGCGAAGTCGGTTAACTTAAAACTCTTTTTGTAGTGTTTTTTTTTAATGATTGTGTATCGGTAAAACTGCTGGACAAAAATAGTTTGGTCAGAGCGAATGTTTGTGTTACTGGTAAATTTAAAAAGGCAGAACTCCATTTTGGGGGAATCAAGATATAAGGTGTAGTGAAAAGAAGATAAGTTCAGCGAATTTCATATTATTTGAGAAAATGTGTGTCCGAATTTTTAAAACAGAAAAATTGTTGTACTTAGGTGTTTGTAAATTACGTTTGTCCTCGTTAATTGTGAAGAGGATGTATGTTTATATAAAGTTCAAAGTCAAGATTGGATTTTTGTAGCCTACGTGCGTGTGTGCATGTGTATTAGACATAATACATAGACATAGAACACTTTATTATCTCAATTACGATAAACTCGGGTGTGGTGAATCACAATAAACAGCATAAAACGTAAGAACATGAATAAAATATCAAGGCGCAAATATAGTCAGCTCATCATAGTGTGGGGAGTGGGTACACACACACACACACACACACACACACACACACATACACAGACACACACCGTCGAACACACACACACACACACACACACACACACACACACCGTCGAACACACACATAACGTCGAACACACACACACACACACACACACACACACACACACACACACACACACACACCGTCGAACACTGACACACACACCGTCGAACACACACACACCGTCAAACACACACACACCGTCGAACACACACATAACATCGAAAACTAGGCACACACACACACACACACACACACAAACACACACACACAAACACACACACAAACACACACACACAAACACACACACACCCAAACACACACACACACACGGCACGCGCGAACACGCAAACAAACGTATGAAGGAACAGACGCACAATTATACCCGCACGCACGCACACACAGGCAGACAAGAACTCGCACAAATACATACACACACACACACACACACACACACACACACACACACACACACACACACACACACACACACACACACACACACAGATAAAGCAATGACCAAAAAAATAGCAGAAACTTACACTTAAACACTCGAACACACACACACACACACACACACACACACACACACGCACACGCACACAAACACACGCACGCACGCACACAAACACACACACACACACTCACACATGCACACAACGACGCCCATTTTCATAGAAACACAGTAACCCCCTCGTATAAGCGGGAATGAAAGAGTGGTGGCCAATGACCCAGATCAACAAACAAAAGTCAAAGCTGGCAACTCAGGTTTGTATTCAGGGAAATTTGCACGAAATGCATGCAGAAGATACGACTTTTCCCTCTATTTTCTCTCTTTTGGAGCGTCAGCTCGGTTTGACATGAAAAACTGAAGAAAAGCCCTGCCTTTTTGCACTGAGAAACTGTGGAAGTAGCGTGTTTACTACTGGGTCTGGCTGTAGTACATTTACCCTCATTTACTTCCTCGTTAGCTTCCAAAGTAAACTCTTTTTTCGTCCCATGCATGCGAAAGTGAGGATGTACTTCCGATGTCACTCAAAACTTTAGAAGTAGTCGCAAAATACCCTGAGTTACTTCCTCGCTTTGCTTCGAGGTAAACCTTTTTTCCGGCCCATGCATACGAAAGTGAGGCAAGTACTTCCGATGTCACTCAAAACTTCGGGAGTTGTCGCGAACTTCCCCCATAAGCATACGGGCCCAGGTGAGGCCCTCAAAATAACAGACTTCATCACATTCCGGGAGGCGGAACAGCAGGAGATCGAGCTTAGAGAGGGCGTATTCATTCGACTGAGCGCCAATCAAAAAACCAAGCTAGACAATGTTTCGCCTGCCCAGTTTCTAAGTGCCAACGCAAGAATTATGGCGAAACTTATCGAGACCGGCCGACTGTCAGGTCGGTGCATCATTGACTACCTCGCATACACTGCAAAACTCGGCGAAATGGCCAGTCGCTACACCTGGTCTTCAGTGCTGGCCTACGATCACCAGTACAGGGTCAGCCAAGCAGCGTACGGGTTCAGGTGGGGCAGTGACTCTCAACACTTGGCGATGGTAGCACTGAGAGAGCGACAACCTACAAACCACCAGCAACACGCCGACCGTCGCCAACAGTCACGCCCCACCCGACCATCACAACCCATCGTAGGCCCCAGCGGCAAGGAGGTGTGTATGCAGTGGAACCGCGGGCACTGCTCGTTTGCCCAGCGGTGCCAATACGAGCACTGCTGCTCCGTCTGTCTGCAACCAGTGCATCGAGCGACATCACACCCATCAGCGGCAGCAGCAACGACCAGCAACGTCGACAACAGCAACAAAAGCTAGCCAGCTTCAGACAATAAGGTGGGCCACAAACTTGACAGTCCCTTTGCTCCTCAGAATCCTTTCACATGTCAGTGGCTAGGCAACAGTGAAAAGGTCACTAGCATTGCTAATCATGTAGATGTGTGGACAGATGAACTAAAAAATGACCCTGACAGGGAGTTTCTTTTGAAAGGCATTAGTGAAGGTTTTAGAATAATAGACCAAGGTGCTAGTGTTGTACATGCTGAAAGCAACAATCATAGATCAGCTCTGGAATTTAGTGATGCTGTAGAGAAAGAACTATGTGCTCAAATAAAACAGGGTAATTATGTGGTCGCTTCTGACAAGCCTCTGATAGTGAGCCCTTTGGCTGCAATACCAAAAGACGATGGTAGTGACAGTGTTCATATTATCCATGACGGCAGTCGGCCGTTTGGCAGTGCTATGAACGATTATGCCACTTTGCATTCTGAACGCTTTCAAACTATCACAGATGCCTGTAAAATAGCAAAACAGGGTTATTGGTGTGCAAAATTAGACTTGAAAGCAGCTTATCGTTCAGTGCCAATCCACTGTGATGATTATAAAGTGACAGGGTTAAAGTGGACATTTAAGGGAGATAAACAAGCAACATACTTGTTCGATTCTAGCCTCCCTTTCGGTGCCACAGTGGCACCCAGTAATTTTCACCGCCTTTCGCAAGCTATAGGTAGATGCCTACGTAGGCGTGGGTTCAAAGTGTTGTTGTTTACATTGATGATTTTCTCATTGCGGCAGAAACATATGAAGAGTGTAATGCCGCGCTACACTGTTTGATCAAACTAGTGAGAAAGTTAGGGTTTCATATTAGTTGGAGAAAAGTTGTGGGCCCCACCCAACGCATCACGTTCTTGGGCATCGACAGCAACACCCAAGATTGCACTCTACTGCTTGGCAAAGAAAAGCTTGGCAAACTGCAAAGGGAGCTCAGCGAGTTCTTTCAGCGCAAGCGCGCAAGCAAACAGCAGCTTCAGCGGCTAGCAGGCCTTTTGAACTGGGCATGCCAGGGCGTCCGCGGAGGAAAATTTTTCATGCGGCGCATTCTGGATGCAATTCGTCCTCTTCAGCAGCAGCATCATAAGATCAGACTCAGCGCAGAGTTAAAAAAAAGATGTGCACTGGTGGCTTAGTTTCATGGTGTGTTTTAATGGTGTGGTATACTACAATAGTGCGCAAGCACACCATGTGCATGTTGATGCCTGTAATACAGCTTGCGGCGCCTTTTGGGCCGGTGATTGGTGTTACTCTGTGTTTAGTGAAGATGAACCAGCAGCAAAGACCTGCACATCAATTATAAAGAAGTATGTGCAGCTGTGCAAAGTGTGCAAAGATGGGCCAGTTTCTGGCGTGATAGCTCTGTGATTATCCATACAGATAGCACAGTGACAAAAGCCGTCCTCAGCAAAGGCAGAAGCCACCATCCTTTTGTGAATGGTCTACTGAGACATATGTTCTGGCTGTGTGTGAAATATAATTTCAGTGTGAGAGCTATCCATGTGCCAGGGTCTATCAATACAATTCCTGATACAGTATCTAGACTGCATACCGGCACGGTTGGCCTAGTGGTAAGGCGTCCGCCCCGTGATCGGGAGGTCGTGGGTTCGAACCCCGGCCGGGTCATACCTAAGACTTTAAAATTGGCAATCTAGTGGCTGCTCCGCCTGGCGTCTGGCATTATGGGGTTAGTGCTAGGACTGGTTGGTCCGGTGTCAGAATAATGTGACTGGGTGAGACATGAAGCCTGTGCTGCGACTTCTGTCTTGTGTGTGGCGCACGTTAAATGTCAAAGCAGCACCGCCCTGATATGACCCTTCGTGGTCGGCTGGGCGTTAAGCAAACAAATAAACAAAAAAATCTAGACTGCATGAGAATGGAAAGTGTGAGCAGTTGACCTACTTATTAGGTAACTGGTCGCACTCTCCTGTGAGTGCCATGCTCAATGTGTCTGGTCATATGTCGCAGCAGTCATGTCTTTTTCTGTTGCAGGAGAGGCGTAAGCGTTTGAGAAAAAACTAGAGGAAGAATTAGTGCTGTTGGATATCAAAAGACAATTGAATCTTGCATTGCCCTCAGATGCCCTCTTCTGGGCTGCTTGCATGGTTATGTTTTTTGGAAAGAGGTGGCGCTACCTGGGCGCTGTCATGTGGGGTGCCGGGGGAGGTGTTCAAAGTCATGGGCGACTGGAAGAGTTCTGCCTATTTAGTTTATTTAGATCAAATACCTCAGCGTACTCTAGACTATTATAGAACCAAGATGTGTGCGAACTTGCTTACCTGTTAGACCAATACCGAACTTGGGGTGAAAGTTGGCCGTCTTTGATACTATACGTCCAACTCTTTGGGTGAAATTGTTTTATCTCTTGTTTTATCAAAGATATTTTGTAATTAAATTATAGCCTTTTATGGCTTTTTGAACGCCCAATTCGGTTTTATGGTCTTCCAGTGTGGTTGCATGTGTCTTCTTGATAATCAGTGTTTGTGTGAGTAGTGTGTGTGTGAGTGGTGATAATCAGTGTTTGTGTGAGTAGTGTGTGTGTGAGTGGTGTGTGCTTGATGTGTGTGAGTATTCACTTGCAGCAGTACATTCATGAATATAAAAATTTAATCAGTGATTTAGTCAAAACTAGATTAAGTGGAAACAAGTATTTTCTCCTTTTAGGTGACATTTAGTATTGTATCATTCACCTTTTACTTCTTGTGCACCATGGTATCAGTGTGATTTTTAAAAAAAATTACATTTAGTCAAGTTTTGACAATGTTTTAACATAGACGGGGAATCGAGACGAGGGTGTGGTGTGTGTGTGTGTGTGTGTGTGTGTATATATATAACGCGAATCCGAGAAACTACTGGACCAATCTTCATGAAACTTAACATGAGAGTTCCTGAGTATAATATCTCCACCGGTTTGGGTTTTTTTGGTCAAGTAATCTTCGACAAAGCCTGGACTTTGGTATTGTATTTCAGCTATAAAACGATCCAAAAACATATTCATCTTATTTTTCATTATTTTCTGATTCCAAAAACATATAAATATGTTATATTTGGTTTAAAACAAGCTCTGAAAATTAAAAATATGAAAATTATGATTAAAATCAAATGTCCCAAATCGATTTAAAAACATGTTCATCTGATTCCGTGTGGTTTCCTGATTCCAAAAACATATAAATATGATATGTCTGGATTAAAAAAACAAGCTCAGAAAGTCAAAAAGAATAGACACAGAAACAGCGCAACCACTACCGCGCTATTCTGGTTTGTCAATTTCACTGCCTTCACTGACGATGCCACGAGTATACGGTCTTGGTGAAAAAAATGCAGTGCGTTCAGTTTCATTCTGTGAGTTCGACAGCTTGACTAAATGTTGTATTTTCGCCTTCCGGGACTTGTTATAAAAAAACAACAACAATTCATACAAACATTTATTATTAAATAAACGCGAGTATCATTCATTTCCTTGTTCATTAATCTGTTTTGCTTCTTTCTTTTCTTTCTTTCTTTCTTTTTTTCTTTCTTTCTTTCTTTCTTTCTTTCTTTCTTTCTTTCTTTCTTTCTTTCTTTCTTTTTTTCTTTCTTTGATTTTGTATTTATTTGCTGTTGTTGTTGTTGTTGTTGTTGTTGTTGTTGTTGTTGTTGTTGTTGTTGTTGTTGTTGTTGTTGTTGTTGTTGTTGTTGTTGTTCAAAAGCACTTTGGGCAAGATCCCTCTACCTTTAAACTACCGCGTTCAGTTTTACGACGAGTTTCATAAACGTAGAATGAAAAATCTTGACTCTTTAATACCAGGAAGTTGGAGCGTTGCCCAGAAAGGACAGACGTGCACCTGACGCACTTCATTGCCGCAAGCTGTTTCTCTCAGCAGGACATGCATCTAAAATGGAGACACGGACATTTGTGATTTTGTGTGTGTTTTTGACCATGAGCGGTCTTGCAGGTAAGGGCTGTATGACCTATAGTGTTGAAGTTCAAATTGCTTTCGTTATGGAGATTCTCTCTTCACTTGTATCAAGCACATGTGTATGTTTGTGTGTGTGTGTGTGTGTGTGTGTGTGTGTGTGTGTGTGTGTGTGTGTGTGTGTGTGTGTCTGTGTGTGTGTCTGTGTGTGTGTGTGTGTGTGTGTGTCTGTGTGTGTGCTTGGTTACTTGTTGTTGTTGTTGTTGTTGTAGTTGTTGTAGTTGTTGTTGCAAATGCTTAGTACTCGTTTGAAACAGACACTAACTGACTCTGATTGTGATTGTGTATGAATGGGATGTCAAACATAGTTCCATAGTAATTAGATTAATGTTACGACTCAACTCTAAAGATGTCATTACTTGCTAGGGGGTCCGGGGGCATGCCCCCCCGGAAAATTTTGAAAAAAAGATGCAAAATGGTGCAATCTGGTGCATTCTGAGGAGGATCATTACCAGTTTCAGGCAGCAGATTTTGTCACTGATTAATACCCCAAAAATTGAAACTCAACCCAAAAAAACCCCACAAATATTTTTATTTTTTGGCGGGGGGGGGGGGGGGGGTCCGGAAACCCCAGAAACCCCCCTCCCCCCCCCCCCTCGTCCGCCCCTGACAATCGACAAAGTAGACGATATAATTGCGAAAACCGGCATAATGTTAGAAAATGCAAGTCAAAATGGCGAACAAAAGAGGGAATGCACATTGTCAAGGGGAAATGTGGTATTGTTTAGTGCGGTACTCATGAGCTATCGTGAAATCATAGCATCAGTTTCCTATTTCCGAGCAGTCTCTAAATCCTTGTTGAAATGGTCTCGCGGAATAGCAGACTTACCTATTTGCATGTATAATCACTGCTTTGATTTAATGAGGGACGATAGTGTTGTGCGAGAAGTCGTAATTAAGCTGACGCCCCTGCTGTGTCAGTTCAGTGGTCGAGGTCGACCTTGCAAGAGTGTTGATACGCCAGAGAGCGACGGGATGACTGACGGAGCGGATGTGTTTGTTGTGGTGTGGGATAAACGTGTTTTATCAAAAAATAGTTAATACTTGTACAAGCCGTATGGGAATGTCGCTAAACCTGGAACAGTTAAGGAGAAACAGCCGTACCAGACAAAAAAATTATTATTGCAAAGCGTTTTTTATATTGTCACATACTAGACTCTATCAGTAAACAAACGAACAACATAAGATAAAATAAAAGTCACACAACTCATCAAACTGACCATTATAAACATTTCTGCATTTGTTCCAGGTTGGACGCATGGGTGTGTAAAGTGGAACACTGTGTTGTCAAACTCGGAACACATGCAAAAACACACTGACTCTCTTTCTAGCTCTGTCTGTGTCTCACACACACATATATACACCCACACACTCTCAATCACACGCACACAATTACACATTGCCACACACACAAGATAAATTCATACGTCATAACATTTTGATTTAGCCATCTTATTTAAATGTCTGTTTTTCCACATAACATTGGATTTTTACCAAAGAAATAGTAAATTTGATAACAATTAATGCCTCAAATGTGAAAAAAAATATAAATCGGATAAAAAAAACCCTGTTTTTGTAAAACATGAAAAAAGAAGCTAAGAAACGATTTTTCACTCAATGTCCTTTTGTTTTCTACTTTCAGTGCAGTCCTCGTGTGATCAATGCCGTGTGTATACTGCTGGCACTGTATAATGTTCAAAGGGGTGTTGGTGCCACACAAGAAGCAGTACCAAGATATTTCGCAGCATAAAAGTCGTGACAGGAACACCAAATGTTCTTGATGCGCAACGCAAACCCATTTCCCCGTTTCTGACAGCCGACAACGCGCAGCCCATTTCTTCGGGTAGCCACCGTCCGGGTCCCAAAATACTGTAAAACAAATCAATCAACCATTCAATAAAAGGTATAGAAGGAAAAAATACAATAAAACTGAAAAGAGAATTGAGTACGTGACTAAAACGGTTCTATGCTAAATGCCCCCCGGACAAATGCCCCCCTCCCCCCCCCCCCCCCCGGACAACAGTACTGCCCCCCGGACAACAGTACTGCCCCCTGGACAATTGCCCCCCGTGACAATGAATTGCCCCCCATTCTTGTCTGTATGTTTAGCGAGTTATCAAGACAGTGTTGTATTGTTGTCTAGAGGGTATTCATAGGTAATGGAAGTCTATAATTTGTTTTCTCAACGATATCTATATAATGCTTCCTGGTTTGAATACACACACACACACACACACATATATACACACACACTCACACACATATAGACACATACACATAAATACTGTAAACACCCAGACAAAGACAAACTGACAGACATACACACAGACAAACCGACACAGACACTTGCACGCCCACACTTACGCCCGCATTTACACCAGCAAACACACTCACACACACACACACACACACACACACACACGCACACATACACACACACTCACACACACACACACACACACTCTTATTGAAGTGAACGGCTTTTGCAAAAACTTGCACGAAGAGTGGTGAGAAAAAAATTGGGGGGCAGGTGTCCGGGGGGCAGTTGTCCTCCCTCGGTGGGGGGGCAGGTGTCCGGGGGGCAATTGTCCTAGTAGGGCAATTATCCGGAGGGGGGGGGGGGGCAGTTGTCGGGGAACAATTATCCAGGGGGCAATTAGCCTGCCACGGACTAAAAACACCAGTGTTCACTTTATCGTTTGATGAGGGTAAGATGGAACAGAATGCGTCAAAGCTGGAACACTGTTCCATGTTTGCCTCTATATGTGTTCCAGCATAGCCGCATGGCACCTGCATGGATTTCGACTTTAGCTGTAGGATACATATGACGTTTCCAATCTTTTTTCCCCGTTCATAGTGTAACACATTGATGTAGTTTTGTAATAGCAATCAACATTTTATGTGAACGCATATAGATAAAGAGTAATAAAACGAATTCTAGACAATAGAAATAAGAAGAAGAAGGGAGAAAAGTTAAAAAAAACGTACCTCTTCTTTGGTTTTGACGCAGTTGCCATTTTTCTTTTTGCAATAACATCGGGAGGGGTCACTAGACATTTCTGCTAAAAAAAAATTCATGAATTGTTTCCCGTTGACCGCATATTGAGGTGTTCCAAGTTAGCCGACTGTTCCGGGATTGGCGACTTTCCCTTACATGTTCATTGGTTTAACTGTTGAGTTAAGGTACAGTATTAAACACAATGTCAAAGAGGTTTTCTGAGAGACATTTAGAAAAATTGTGTCTGTGCATAGTTTTGGTTTCGTAAACTCGGGGTTCTGCCCACAGGTCTCATTTGATTGGATTATTCTCAACCCCCTAGCTGTTAATGTTTTCAGTTATAAAAAGTACCTTGGCATTATGTCAACTCTTTTTGCATTATAATAACATCTGATAAAATATATCCATCTAGATCAGGCTTAGACTCAGAAAGACTTGTATTTCGGCAACAGAACGATGACTGATGAGTGACTCAGTCACGTCGCGAGATATGCGGTTCGTAAGTGTCACGAGATTTTGTAGAAGTAATTTGATGCTAACCCTGCAGACTTATGTTTTGCCACATTAAAAACACATTAAATTTTGTTGTTAATTGGGTTTTTTTCATGTGTATGTGTTATGTACAATTACCCCCCCCCCCCTTTTAGGACACCCCACCCCACCCCCAATTTAAGACCTCTCCCCTTTAAACCTTGCTTTCGTAGACTTTCTGTTCATACCCTCTGTAAACATAACCCCATTTTAAGGTTCCCTCCTTTTTAAGACCTGAACTTCTGAGATTTTTGGAGGTTTCCAAAAAGGGGGTTTCAATAATCTAAATTTTGTTATAAACTAATGTTGCTTCTGGCCTCGGGTCCAGTGATTCATGTTGTTTCAGTGCTTGGCGAACGAATTCCGCAGTGATCAATACCAAATTATTGCCTCGTGAGCTTTGGTCAGTGTTGCAATTGATCACCAATAATACTTTGGAATAAAAATGAATAGAGTAAAATACACTGGTGATTTGTATATCTTCAAACCGGTGTCTTGTGCCTAAATTTGCTTGTCAGTGCTTCAGTCAAAGATTTAGGTCTTCTCACATAATAGTGTAATTTTTTCAGCAATATGGAATGATCGACTAAGCCAAATGCGTTCTTAAAATCCAAAAACAATGCTCCTGTAACTTCAGACTTGTTCATTGCTGACAGCCAAGCTTCACAGAGAGACGTAAGAGCTGTGTGGCAAGAATGCTTGGACCGAAAACCGGATTGAAACTGATGGAACAAATTTTGTTCTTCCATGTAAGCAAGAAGATGCTTGTGCACATGCCTTTCTAATGGTTTTGACAAAACAGGCAGCAAAGAAATGGGTCTAAAATTACTTGGGTCTGAGAGATCTTTACATTTGGGAAGGGGTATGACTTTGGCGCTTTTCAATTTAGACGGAAAAAAGTTCTGCTCAATACTAAGGTTATATACGAACGTGAGCGAATCCACAATATACGGCAGAGAAAGCTTCAATAACTTCACGGGTATTTTATCAAGACCCATGGACTTTTTATTCTCCAGGTTTTCAATAAATGTTCCAACCTCATGAACTGCAATTGGAGGAATGATAAACGCTTCATTGTTTATTCTGTTCCGCTGACAGTATTCGTCCAATTTTTCAAAACAGTCATCTGTATCCGGAGAATTTGTTTCTGCCACAGAAGCCTTCAATTTATCCGCTAAAGATATCAAATGATTATTAAATTCTTCCGCAGATAGTTTTGTTAGATTAGCAGTTGACTTTTTCCTAGATTTATCAAGGATTTCATTTACTGCCCGCCAAATTGTTGCAGTATCTTTCTTATCGGAAATCAATTTATCAAAGTAACCAGTTTTTTATTGTCTCACACGGTTTGACACCTCATTCCTCTGTTGTTTATATTCGTCTGTTATCTTATTTTCCTTGAAATAATCTCTTAGAGCCATCGCCTCTAGAATATCTGATGTTAACCAAGGCGGAAGTACTAGTCTGGCATGTTTTACTCTATGCTGACGCAGGGGCACGTGCTTATCTATAATTGTGCTTAAAATGCTATGCAAGTGATTAAAAGCATCATCTGCAAGACTGAAATAAAAAACGCTCTGAAATGGAGCTTCACTAAGATCACGAAAAAATGCAGACTCATCAAAATGTCTAAAACTTCTGTATTCTATGGTCGTGTGGCCTTTTGGTCCTGATTTAGGCAAGCGCATAGAGACCGAACAAAAAATAGGCCTATGATCGCTGATACTGGAATTGGACACATACACATTTGAAACAATCTTCTTATTATCAGTATATATGTGATCAATAAGAGTTGCAGTTGTGTCTGTTATTCTTGTTGGGTTCAGAACCAGTTGATGAAGACCTAATGAAGTTGTTGTTGAATTCCATACTGTTTGAGGCTTATTCAGATTAATATTAAAATCTCCAAGCAATACAATATCTTTATTGCGTGATTTGACTCTATCCATCATCTGAATGAAATATTCTGACCAAATCGACGTTTCGGCAGGGTTACGATATATATAACCTATGAGCAGAGGCGAGGATTGACAGTTTTTTTTTACTTCAATCCAAATGCACTCAATATTGTCGTCCTCTAAATCAGTTTTTCGTATTGCAAATTCAGAAATTGATTCATGAATATCGACTGCAATGCCTGTCTGATTCTTCCTTGCACTGTCGCGTCGCAAAACAGAGTATTGGGGAATGTAAATCAAGTTATCGGCAATTCTCGAGTCGAGCCGTGTTTCGCTCATCCCAAAAACATGAACTGGCTTTGAGCTTTGGTTTAGCAGCACGCATATATCAGGCACTTTGTTAACGAGATGATAGACATTAAGATGTCCAACCTGGAGAGAGAGAGAGAGAGAGAGAGAGAGAGAGAGAGAGAGAGAGAGAGAGAGAGAGAGAGAGAGAGAGAGAGAGAGAGAGAGAGAGAGAGAGAGAGAGAGAATGAATTAAAGGCACACTCAGCTTCAGGTAAACCATCAGTTTCTGTTCTGAGACACTGTCAGGCTTTTACACACAGTACAAACAACCTTTCCTTTAAACACTCACCGCTTGAGAACATCATAGGTGCCCTCCGTAAACAGCAAGCATTTTTCAAAGAATTTATTTTTGCGTGGCCAGCCGGATTGTCTGAGTAACACAATCGGAGGCCTCGTTTTGGCTCTAGAACTAACTTTTAAAATCTAAATAACAAATTGACAGCTTGCAACACAAACATTCTTAAATCATAACAGATTTCTATTTTCATCAAGACAAGATCAGTACTACTCGAAGTTTTGAAAGTTTGAAAAAAGGGAGCCCGGTGCAGGTCACGCAAGGTAGTGTTTCTCAAGCAGACGAACTTTCTGCATGTCGCTGCTTTCTTTGAAGTCTACCGCAGCCGATAAGTTCGTGTGACTCGCAGTCGTTTGTTGCATTTTAGATTCAGAGGTACACAATTACGTGCTATTGCAGATACAGCGAGTCGGATTGAAATCACAAACTGACGACGACATTGTGAAAAAAAGGAAAGTGTGTGACACGGGTTCACGATGGCTCAGGGTTCAAATAAACCACAAAATCTGGTGTGTGGTTTACGCAAGCTAAATATCCATTAAAACGAACTGTGTCATTTCATGCTGTTACATGCTATTGCAAGTGTGTTCCATAAGGTTAGAACTGCTTTCTTCGTGAGAAGATTTAAATCGTTCTGTAAACCATTTGAGGTATACTGGGCCTTTAAGTTCGGTAAGTCTTGATAAAGCACGTGTTTTGCATTGCATTGCAGGATCCGTGTCCTTTAAAGACTGTGAGAGTCCCAGAAGATATGTCCCGGGAATTTACTATCACTTCTTTGATTGTAAGTACTCCGGTATCACGACAAGTAACATCAGCTGGACCATTGCCAAGGATGACGGGACGACAATGAATCTCGGCACATGTCATGCTGACCGTATTCCATGCTACAACAATACAATTCTGCAGATTTCTCGAGGTTATGCTTCCAGCGACAGTGAGTTTGACGGCAACTTGACATGCACGGAGACCTTTGCAAACGGGACTGTGGAGTCGGCCAGCTGCACACAGAAAGCAGTCAGTGAGTACGCACTACGGTGTTTTCAAAGTATACTTATCTATCCTCAGCGGATTATGACATTATTCAGTTATTCTGCAGAAAAACAGAAATGCTGGAGAAAACCCGTTCTTTTTCTGCAGTAAAACAGTTTCACTGCAGTAACATTGAATAATGTCATAATCCGCCAAGAGCCAGTACAAAATGCTGCAGAAAAATGTAAACAGGTTTTCTGCACTAAAACAACAGCACCGTTTTACTGCAGCATTCTTGATTTCAATTTTACTGCAGAAAAGACAGTTTTTTTTCCAGCATTTCTGTTTTTCTGCAGAATAACTGAATAAAGTCATAATCCGCTAAGGATAGGGGAGACCGGGGCTAGTCCGCCTACTTTTATGCTTTTGGTAGCATAACTGGCGAGTTTGATGAACTAGAAGATTGATTTTTTATTTTACATCAAGACAAATGTGTAGCTGATATCAATGTGCAGACAGTTTTTATGTGCGCATGAACATTTGTTGTACATACTGCTTTAAGTAGACCTACCCTAACGTAGGCGAACTTGCCCCAAGTCGGGGTAAGTCCGCCTACAGGGTGGGACAAGTCCGCCGCTCTCATCCCATAGTAGGTACAAGACTAGTAGTGGGCAAGCTTCAGTGGGAAAGCTTTTATAATTCCCTTCAATATTTAGGTTCAAAAATGCCAATGACAAAATACGAAAGAATGTAACACAAAATTACGTTAGGGGAGACAGGGGCTAGTCCGCCTACTTGTATGCTACTTTTATGCTTTTGGTAGCATAACTGGCGAGTTTGATGAACTAGAAGACTGATTTGTTTTATTTTACATCAAGACAAATGTGTAGCTGATATCAATGTGCAGACAGTTTTTATGTGCGCATGAACATTTGTTGTACATACTGCTTACGGCGAACATGCCCCATGACAAATAGGCGGACTTGCCCCTGCACGGGCAGGCAACTCTAGTGCCAGATAACGAGCACAACATGGGAAGGAAGAAGCAAAACTTTCGTCAGAACTCGACCTTAATTAACGCACTTTCACTCGACACCAAGACTACGTATTTATTCTCAGAGGTAATGCATCAAAACCTAAGTCAACTCCTATGCATTCATGTTACAAAAATGAAGAAAAACACTTTTTGTGATCTGTACTCACGATATATGGGCGCGCAACCTCTGAACTTCTGCAGGATTTGGGGGGAAGAAGGGACACCACTCCCACATGGTGTGAATGACTAAAAGGTGGCAAACGTAAGAATAAACAGACAAAGACGGATGTGCCCCGGGGGCGGACTAGCCCCGGTCTCCCCTACTTATCTTTGCACACTCATCCCTGCATATTATTGCCTTACATTATAAACGTTTCATTTTTAACGTCCATGTCAAATGAAACATACAAATAATGACTGAATGTAAACAGAAAACTTTTAATTTTGACGTCTTGCCTCTTAAAGTCTCAGTCTGGTAATAAAACACCGGATTTAATCTAGTCTGATACTTTCAGGAATCCGCGCGACTAAGAGAGAGATTAGAGTCAATGAGAATTCAGGTTCATCGGGTGCTCTGTATTACGACCAAAGACAGCCTGGGAGCACCGTGACTTGGACTCTGGTCACTGACTCTGGACACACAATAGACCTTGGCAACTGCAGCGGTAATGACACCTGCACTTCACTGTACCCCAACGTTACGCTCACACGATACAGTTATGCCCTGGGTTACAACAGCGTGAAGTTCAGTAATTGGCAGCGAGACATGGCGGGTCAATTGATTTGTTCATACATCAAGGACGGAGTGGAAGAGACAGACAACATCACACTGACTGTCTACAGTGAGTGTGTATGTGTGTTTGCGTGCGTGTGTGTGTGTGTATGTGTGTGTGTGTGTGTGTGTGTGTGTGTGTGTGTGTGTGTGTGTATGTGTGTGTGTGTGTGTGTGTGTGTGTGTGTGTGTGTGTGTGTGTATGTGTGTGTGAGTGTTGTGTGTGTTCCATGTATATATTTTGACTGTTGATTAATTTTTTAAAACAACTTTTTTTCCTCTACATTTTTCCCTTATTTGTTCTTTAATTTTTACATTTAGTCAAGTTTTGACTAAATGTTTTAACATAGAGGGGGAATCGAGACGAGGGTTATGGTGTATGTGTGTAGGTGTGTATGTGTGTATGTGTGTGTGCGCGTGTGTGTGTAGAGCGATTCAGAGTAAACTACTGGACCGATTTTTATGAAATTTGACATGAGAGTTCCTGGGTATGATATCCCCGGATGTTTTTTTCTTTTTTTCGATAAATGTCTTTGATGACGTCATATCCGGCTTTTTGTAAAAGTTGAGGCGGCACTGTCACACCCTCATTTTTCAATCAAATTGATTGAAATTTTGGCCAAGCAATCTTCGACGAAGGCCGGACTTCGGTATTGCATTTCAGTTTGGTGGCTTAAAAATTAATTGATGACTTTGGTCATTAAAAATCTGAAAATTGTAAAAATAAATTGTTTTTATAAAACGATCCAAATTTACGTTCATCTTATTCTTCATCATTTTCTGATTCCAAAAACATATAAATATGTTATATTTGGATTAAAAACAAGCTCTGAAAATTAAAAATATAAAAATTATGATCAAAATTAAATTTTCGAAATCGTTTTAAAAGCTATTTCATCTTATTCCTTGTCGGTTCCTGATTCCAAAAACATATAGATATGATATGTTTGGATTAAAAACACGCTCAGAAAGTTAAAACGAAGAGAGGTACAGTAAAGCGTGCTATGAAGCACAGCGCAACCGCTACCGCGCCAAACAGGCTCGTCACTTTCACTGCCTTTTGCACTAGCGGCGGACTACGTTCAATTTCATTCTGTGAGTTCCACAGCTTGACTAAATGTAGTAATTTTGCCTTACGCGACTTGGTAAAATCTGATTTGCTCAAAGATTTGGAAAAATACTATTCGGAAATGAGATTTGTATGTAATGATACGAGTATCTGTAAATGAAACAAGTCGCGTAAGGCGAAAATACAATATTTAGTCAAGTAGCTGTCGAACTCACAGAATGAAACTGAACGCAATGCCATTTTTCAGCAAGACCGTATACTCGTAGCATCGTCAGTCCACCGCTCACGGCATAGGCAGTGAAATTGACAAGAAGAGCGGGGTAGTAGTTGCGCTAAGAAGGATAGCACGCTTTTCTGTACCTCTCTTTGTTTTAACTTTCTGAGCGTGTTTTTAATCCAAACATATCATATCTATATGTTTTTGGAATCAGGAACCGACAAGGAATAAGATAAAAGTGTTTTTAAATTGATTTGGACACTTTAATTTTGATAATAATTTTTATATATTTAATTTTCAGAGCTTGTTTTTAATCCGAATATAACATATTTATATGTTTTTGGAATCAGCAAATGATGGAGAATAAGATAAACGTAAATTTGGATCGTTTTATAAATTTTTATTTTTTTTTACAATTTTCATATTTTTAATGACCAAAGTCATTAATTAATTTTTAAGCCACCAAGCTGAAATGCAATACCGAAGTCCGGGCTTCGTCGAAGATTACTTGACCAAAATTTCAACCAATTTGGTTGAAAAATGAGGGCGTGACAGTGCCGCCTCAACTTTCACGAAAAGCCGGATATGACGTCATCAAAGACATTTATCAAAAAAATGAAAAAAACGTTCGGGGATTTCATACCCAGGAACTCTCATGTCAAATTTCATAAAGATCGGTCCAGTAGTTTAGTCTGAATCGCTCTACACACACACACACACACACACACACACACGCACAGACAGACACACATACACCACGACCCTCGTTTCGATTCCCCCTCGATGTTAAAATATTTAGTCAAAACTTGACTAAATATAAAAAGCCCAAGCCTGGAGTTTTTATTAGTCAATTTTAGCAAACACAATGGATGTGAACCTCAGCTTTGCTCGCTATTACACACACACACTCTCACACACGCACACACACGCACACACACACAAACAGGAACAGACAGAAACAAACACAGACACACACACACAAACACACACACACACATACACACACACACACACACACACACACACACACACACACACACACACACACACACACACATAAAAGCAACGCACGTTGACTTGGTACATGAATGCTAGGTCTTTCTACTTTTGGTTATGGCAACAACAACAACGAATGTGATGCTTCATTTTTGCTTCCAGACATTAAATGTCAAAAAAAGAAAACTCATAGAATGAACTGGGAAATACCTTACTAGGATGCATTCAAATCGGTGGGCACTGAACTTAAGACATTCGAATATAGCCTACAATGAAATTCACCACCCAATGCATTTACATTACATTATTTGCATAACCTATCTTCACAATAAACTGTAACACCATTATTTCTTCTTTATTCAGTGTTTAGTCTCGTGACAGTTACATCTGAATTTGAAGTACAAGTATCTCGCAAATCTGACTGTCAAAAATCTAGACCCTGCTACAATCGACAACTGCAGTGTTGAAATCAGTCAACATAACTGGATGGCCATCCTGTCCTGTGAGGTGACACGGGTGTTTGTCAGCTCGGGGGCTTACACGTATAGGCTGAATATGACGTCTGAGGTGTGTAAATATTTACATGCTTTAATGTTTCGTGAGTTTGTGAGTGTGTGTGTGTGTGTGTGTGTGTGTGTGTGTGTGTGTGTATGTGTGTGTATGTGTGCACCCTCATGTGTGTGTGTGTGTAAGTGTGTGTGTGTGTGTGTGTATGTGTGAGTGTGTGTGTGTGTAAGTGTGTGTGTATGGATGTGTGTGTGTGTGTGTGTAAGTGTGTGTGTGTGTGTGTGTGTGTGTGTGTGCGTGTGTCCAAGTGGTGGGATGCCCTTATCTCATAGAAAAGTCTGGCCAGATCTCAAATGGTGAGCTGAATAATTTATACAGGAAAGGCTGTGATACTTTCTGGCAGTAAACGATGATAAAACTAAGATACTCGCATGAAAGTAACTTTAAGTGATCTGAAAGATTGCTAAGATCACATCACTTGTTTGAAGTGAATATGATCTGTGCGCCTGCACACCTAAACCCATTAGAGACGGCATTGTTTAGGCCTACATGCCAGGTCATATGCTTAAACATGTATATCGTCCGGTTTTCAAAAATAACTTTATATTCTTCGTATTGTAAGGTATTGAAAGGTGGGGTAAGGTCGACTTCCTACAACTACATCTTTGAAGATCGCAAGTCGTACCGCGATGCTCTAACAGCCTACACAGACAGCACCAACAACAAGACGTACTACAGAGGGCGACTGGTCATCTCCTGGCCTCTTTCCGGTGTACCTGTCTACTACTCAAACATCGAGCTTCAGCTTGGCAATGTTCTTTCTACTTTCAACTACCAGAACATTCATGGATTCGGCGTTTGTGAGCAAATTAACTAGTTACCTCGACTGTAAGCAGCTGTACTCGACGTTACATATTCTGTAACATGTGTGTGTGTGTGTGTGTGTGTGTGTGTGTGTGTGTGTGTGTGTGTATGTATGTGTGTGTGTGTGTGTGTGTGTGTGTGTGTGTGTGTGTGTGTGTGTGTGTGTGTGTGTGTGTGTGTGTCCGAACGAGAGTTGCGTTTAAATGTGTATGGTGCTGTGCCAGAACGTGGTCAGAGGGAAACCATTTCTGTTTGATACATTTTGTTTGCCCATCTCTATGTCTCACAACGAACACAATTATTTGTTTCAAGAAGAAAGTACCTCAGAGAGATAATACAAGAACAAAATCCCAACCTAGTCGGCCTGTGGTGGTGTGCACAATTGCGACACTTTGGACGGCCCGGGATAATTCTCTGAGTTACCTGTGTTTCATCAACTAGCTCCCAATTTCGTGTGTGTACTCGTAAAGGGAGATTGAATCTGAAAACCTATTCAAGAATAAATAACAAATTATATTATTTTCTCGCGCAAATGGTTTGGAAATTGATGCGTGACGATCGTTACACACCGTGTCGAATTTTCCTATTAAATGGAACGTTCGTCTGCTACTCAACGGGCGGCTCTGGTTATACATTGATGTAAATTAAACTGTCTTTTAAAGTTGTTGTTTTTTACTAATCTTTAATCTTTAACCTGTGTTTTAATCCGGTTTCTTTGGCAAGCAAGTTAGCTTTTTTTTTATGTCAAAGTCAAACGGTAACGGTCGTCATTTTCTCAAAGGAATACCAACCAGTTGCCCGTTTTTGTTTGTGCATTTATCATAAATGTTGCCTTCAGTTATCTTTCTAAACTTTGAAACACATACAGAATAACATACTTTTTGAAAATGCAATATTAAAGAAAAGATATGTGAATTTTTATTGTTGTCTCAAGTGTCCCAGGTTACAGGGGCAGGTTCTGGCAAAGCAACATATACATGTATGTATCTCTCTCTCATTGTACTCCCCACGATTGTAGCTCTATCGTCTTCATGATGGGAAGCTGATTTTGTAGTTGCTTGGTATATATATAGGCAAATATTTAAAAACGATCTCCTCAAAAGTTTTTGTGATGAATATGGAATGTTTATTTATGATGATCCGAATTTTCGCCCCCACGGGGGGGCTTCTTCAGGGTGATGGAATGATGATGCTGAAAAATAATGTAAGGCAGAATTCAGTAATGGTTCTGTGAATATGGTTACTAATGGTACCGAACAACCGTTCTGATCAAACAAAATGATTTACAATATATATATTTGATTCTTAATCATTCTCTGTGCCAGCCACACCCAGCAGACTGACCCACAACTGCACGGATTTGAATCTCATCCCTGGATCCCGTGCCGCGCCATGTTTCTGTTCCGCTGACTCTCTGGGATCTCCACCAGGAAGACTGCTCTGGTTGCTAGGGGATACCGTCGTGGCAACAGGGGATTACAATGTCAGCCATCTCCAGCTACCCTCGGACAAGATGGGTGACCAGTGTGACGGCCTGACCTTGACATGTCAGCTGGACTGGGTCAATGCCACGACCCTGATCGTCACTAAACATAAAACATGTAAGTATCACTAGGAGAAGCTCAAGTCTGCATCCTTAAATAAGCAACGGTCTGTCGATGTTCCTCGTGAATCAGAGAGAGAGAGTGAGAGAGAAAGAGAGAGAGATAGAGAAAGAGAGAGAGTAAGAGAGAGAGAGAGAGAGAGAGAGAGTAAGAGAGAGAGAGAGAGAGAGAGAGAGAAAGAGAGAGAGAGAGTAGAAGAGCGAGAGAGAGAAAGAGAGAGAGAGTAAGAGAGAGAGAGAGAGTAAGAGAGAGAGAGAGAGAGAGAGAGAGAGAGAGAGAGAGAGAGAGAGAGAGAGAGAGAGATCAAATCAAATCAAATCAAATCATATCAAATTCTTATTTTACGAGGGTTGTGGCATAAGCAATATAAACGAGCTTTATTTGCAACCAGCCCTTGCCCAGAGAGGGACTACTCATCAAATATATACACGTAAATTCACATAAAAAAGGCAAGAAAAAAAGGCAGAAAAACAGAATTCTCAGGACTATGTATACACATTACAGACTTTACACGAATTCTTACGTCATGTACAGAAGTGGGAGTTTTTTTATATGATGAAACACTGATGCTATGGACAAATATGATCAGTATGAAAATAAATCAAAACCGAAGTCTTCCATCACTGTGACTTTTCGTAATATGACATTAAATATAATGAAAGGTGTGTTTTGAAAGTATTGAGACTCGTTGGGAATCTAACCGATTCCGGAAGAGAATTCCACACAAGGCTGCCAGAATAAGCTAAACTTGACTTAAAGAGATGTATCGGTGGAATGGGGACATTACAGTTTGGTTTGGCTTTAAATTGTGTGGTGAAAGCACGTGGTGCACGGCCGGAAAGGATTTTGTGAAGGAGTACGCCTTTTTTAAAATTTAAATCTTTCTTTTAAGGACAGAATTTTAAGTTTCTTATAATCGTCCAAAACGAGAATGGATTGTGTCAATAACATTATTTTTAGTGCTCGTCTGTGTAGACTATACAATGATTTTAGGAGTTTTGCACTGGCAGAGTTCTAGATGGTCGAACAATTAATAATCCGTGATGGTTTGTATGTATGCGTTAAAAAAGAATAACCTTGAGTGTGGATCAAGAAAGTGTTTTATTCTGTTCAACTGATATATATTTTCCTCGACATGGTTTTACACAACGACCCAAGATAAATTATTATCGATATTTACTCCCAACATTTTGTGATCTCCTACTTCCTCGATTGCGTCGTTGCCAATTACTATGAAATGAGGATTATTCCTGATGATTTTGTTTTGCCTTGTTGTAATTAACATGCATATGGTCTTTTGGGGTGACGACTCATGTGGTTATATTCCGTCCTATTATGAGATGATAATACACTGTTCTGCAATGATGAATAAACGTTGTCTCATTTTTTATCAGCAGGGTGTATGGTCGTATCATCTGCAAAGAGTTCACAGTCATCATTAATACTAAAAGGAAGGTCGTTAATATACAGGGAGGAGAGTAGTGAAACCCATGGTTTATCAGTCACTATATCTCAAAAGTTCGCTTTCTCACATTTAAGACGACAGACACACAGACAAAGATACACGTACACGCACACATACAGTGTGTGTGTGTGTGTGTGTGTGTGTGTGTGTGTGTGTGTGTGTGTGTGTGTGTGTGTGTGTGTGTGTGTGTGTGTGTGCGTATGTTTCTGTAGTTTTGTGTGTGTCTGTGTCTGTATTTGTGTGTGTTTGTGTTGAGCTTGACGGTTTAAAGGCACAGTAAGCCTCCCGTAAACCATCACAGAGCTCCCCGAGCGTCTAAATACAGTACAAGCATACTTCCATTTGAACGCTCACCGAACGGGAACATCCGGGCTGCTTTCTGTCGAGCGTGAGACATTTTCAAAGAATTTATTTTCGTAGACTTGTTCGTTAACAACAACGGCGCCTCGTTTTTGCGCTAGACCTAACTTTTAAAATCTAAATAATAAATTGACAGCTTGTTACACAAACATTCTTTAATCATAAAAGAATTCGTTTTTCATCAAGACAAGATCAGAACAATTCGAAGTTGTGAAAGTTTAAAAAAAAGAAAAGCCCGGAAGCAGGGTCACGCAAGGGTCGTAGCAGACGGTTTATCAGTGCAAATCGCCGTTCCTCTCAACAGTCAAAAGCCATCGCAAGAGTTCTTGTGAACCACAGCCGTTGTTTCGTGCATAAAAAACGTGCTATTGTAGATAAGCTCACATCGAGTCGCATTCATGACTAACTGACGACTGCATTGTGAAAAAGGAAAACTGGATCACACGGGTTCACGATGGCTCAGGGGTAAGATAAACCACGCAAAAATAAATTCTTTGAAAATTGTTCGCTCTTTACGGAGGGCACCTAGGATGTTCTCAATTGGTGAGTGTTTAAATGAAAGGGTGTTTGTACTGTGTGTAAAAGTCTGACCGTATCTGTGATGGTTTACGGGAGGCTTACTCTGCCTTTAAACACAATATTTGAAGACATATTGTGAGCAGCTTTTCTGAGGGACAGTGAAGGCAACCTAGACTTGATATAAGGGATCTAACCGAGAAGTCATATTACAAAACACTATATCAAATGGACAAACATGACACACTTTGGTTTAACTTTACGAGCTGAGGCTTGAAAAAACTGTCAGAAATACACAGTTTGGACCATAATGACCATGAAGTGGTCGCAATAACTCAAATATTCTGCTTCTCTACTATTTCTGATCGAAAGTCACCATTCTTCTAGGGTCAGGGAACACGTAAACCCCAACCAGAGTGAGGCTCCTTCCGTTGCCATTATATTTATGATTTGGAAAAGAAGAAACATATGTGCGTTATTACTACCAGTTCGGGCTCAGGTAGGGTCCACACCTTGTTTCCTTGAACTGTCAAGCTTTAGGTCCAGACAACGGTGTGTGTGTGTGTGTGTGTGTGTGTGTTTCTTTGTAGGGAGATTCAGAGAAAAGTACTGGACCGATCTTTATGAAACTTCACATGAACGTTTCTGGGAATGATATCACCAGATAAAACCTAAAAGTTTTAATTAAAACAAGAACAAGAAGAAGAACAAGAAGAACAAAAAGGAGGATGTATAATATATGATTCTTGTAATTATTTATGGATGAAGTCATTCATTCATTCATTTATTTATTCATCTATTAATTCATGTATTCATCCATGTGTTCAATTTTTAATTTATTTACTACTGTGTTCATTATTAATCCTATCATTCATTGATTTGTTGAATCGTCGATCAATGAGTTTATCAGTTTATCAATGTATTTGTTTGTTTGTTTATGTATCGATTCATTGCAGCTTTGCAGTGTGAACTGGTTGAATCTGAGAAAACAGGCGCGATCAAGAATCTGTCAATGGTAAGAAAGTCGAAACTCGTCACAGAAATTATGAAGAAATACAAGACACACTTAATATTCAAAGTGTAATGCAATGAAATACATGTGTTATGTCTAGATTTACCTGTCATTAATACCAAAATATTGTTCACACATTGATGTATCATATCACTGCAATCACTTGCATTTTTGTGTTCCACCATTACATGAAAGTGTATTTTGTTAAGATGCACTTGCCACTGACTCCAAAATAGTGTACGCTCGTCCAATAATGCTTTGCGACAATCTAATACATGTGTGTGCTGTCAATGAAGAATGCATAGAAGCCCACCCTGGTCTTTGTTTTCAGGCTGATATAAACGAAGAGACTTTGCCAGAAATCGTCAACACTACTAAAGCTGTGTTAAGAGAAAACACCACTACATCCGCACTTGATGTCATTCTGGTGGCCAACATCTTGGACAATGCTATACGACTAAGTAACATCCCGACAGAAGTATGTAAGACGCAATTATATTTTGCATGAATAGGTTATTTGATATTTATCTGTTGGTATGGACTGTTTTATCAGTACCTTATTTTTTGTGCTGTAATTCCCATCGTTATTTGGATTTATAATTATGAATGATTGCATGCGTTTGCTCTCTCTTGTGTTCTAGACTTGTGTTTGCTTTATAGCAAAACATATTAACACTGCATACATTTGTCAAAGAATAAATCAAACATATATGTGACCAAATCGCATCAAGAATGTATGTGCGTTCACTCTACATTTTGCTGTAAGTATGAATAAATAAAAAAGTAAGTTGTCAAAGTCAGAGCTATTCAAATCATTTGTTTGATATTTTAATCTTGTAGAAAAGCCAGCTATATGTCGATCCTTGGTGAGCATATTGCCTTTGGCTTCATCTGTAATGACATTGGCCTTTGGCCTCGGTCAGATTGACAGAAAAAGCTGGTCTCTCAAATGAGGCAGTAAACGTCTCATAATGTGTTTGTGTCCGTGTCATTAATGGTATTACCAGTACAGGCCTTTTTAATCTACTGATTCAGTTCTCTTGCTGACATTTCCAACGCTCTTTTAAATTCCTTTACATATAGAATGAAAGGCAAGGGATGGTGCAACTTAATGTGTAATTTCTGCAGAGAGCAAATCCTGCACCGATTTTATATCTTTGATGAGTATGTCACACACGACACAACAGTTACTTGTACATTTAGATATCAGTTTGATGGTATGTTTCTTTTCTGCAGAACATGTTGAAAACAAATCACAGTTAGTTTTATTAGTTTTTTGCGTGAATAATGTTAGTAAACATGCACGACTTGTTTGCACTATCTCGTGTCCCTTAGCCATCAAGGAGCAACATCCATAGAATAAGTTTCCCAACCACACGGGGGATAACCTGTCAAAGGCCGAACAGAAGCCGAAGGCCGCTCATGACACGTGTGAAGGCAAGTTTTGTCTGTTTTCTAGGTATTGTTTGATTTATGTCGGGATTTAAAGTAAGCTACTGATTCAGCGATGACTAAATTTGTTTCTCGATGCATAAAAAGTCAGGGAGCGATTGATATTTGCCCGTAAATAGCCTTCAAAGCTGAAAATGTCCGCGATCGAGCACCGGAAATGGCTGTTCGATGGGTTTTGCAAGTAGAAATGTGCTTTATTTCACCAAATCAGCTCGTATTTGGTGTGGATACGGGAATCTAGAGGACGAAGGAGTCATAAGAGGTGCAAAGAAGTGCTATTTGGGAGTAGAATAAATCTTCCGAGACAGTAGACAAAAGAAGGTCATATTTTTAGAGATGCGCGTAGGCCGATTGTCTTTCCGACAAGCGAATGATACAGCAGATGAATCATTCGTTTTGACCAGAAACCTAGTCTCTAGTTTTTATGAATGAGTTTTTTAATTAAAACAATCACGAGAACTCTCTCGCTTAGCCTAATGGCTGTTCGATGGGTTTCGCAAGTAGAAATGTGCTTTATTTCACCAAATCAGCTCGTAGTTGACATCGGTTTGGTATATATATATATTTTCTAATCCTACCGCGAACTGGATAGCAGACGCGGCACGACTGTTGCCCCACACTTTGAAGTAAACCCATTTTTTACTTCAAAGTGTGGGGGGATCTTCCCACACTTTGAAGTAAACTCAGTTTTTACTTCAAAGTGTGGGGGGATCTTCCCACACTTTGATGTAACTTACTTCAAAGCGTGGGACTTTTGCATCGCCTGTTTGAGCCTGATGATTTTGTCAAAAAAAAAATGGCAAAGTCTTTTGGATGAGTGAACAGAAAAAGTGAGCGAGCCAAGAAACATAATGATGTTTGTTATCAGGCTTTAAGCAATGTCCCATTGTTGAGTGTGACGAAAACTCGTGATGACGATTTTAAAACATGTTGGGTCACGCATGGTCCAATCTTACATGGTCCAATCTTACATGGTCCAACCTTACATGGTCCGACCTTACATGGTCCAATCTTACATGGTCCAATCTTACATGGTCCAATCTTACATGGTCCAATCTTACATGGTCCAACCTTACATGGTCCAATCTTACATGGTCCAACCTTACATGGTCCAACCTTACATGGTCCAACCTTACATGGTCCAATCTTACATGGTCCAATATAACATGGTCCAACCTTTCATGGTCCAACCTTACATGGTCAAGTTTTACATGGTCCAACCTTACATGGTCCAACCTTACATGGTCCAATCTTACATGGTCCAACCTTACATGGTCCAACCTTACATGGTCCAATCTTACATGGTCCAATCTTACATGGTCCAACCTTACATGGTCCAATCTTACATGGTCCAACCCTACATGGTCCAATCTTACATGGTCCAATCTTACATGGTCCAATATTACATGGTCCAATCTTACATGGTCCAACCTTACATGGTCCAACCTTACATGATCCAATCTTACATGGTCCAATCTTACATGGTCCAATCTTACATGGTCCAATAATATATATGGACCATGTAAGATTGGACCATGTAAGGTTGGACCATGTAAGGTTGCACCATGTCAGGTTGGACCATGTAAGGTTGGACCATGTAAGGTTGGACCATGTAAGATTGGACCATACGTGACCCAACATGTTTTAAAATCGTCACCACGAGTTTTCGTCACACTCAACAATGGGACATTGCTTAAAGCCTGATAACAAACATCACTATGTTTCTTGGCTCGCTCACTTTTTCTGTTCACTCATCCAAAAGACTTTGCCATTTTTTTTTACAAAATCATCAGGCTCAAACAGGCGATGCAAAAGTCCCACGCTTTGAAGTAAGTTACTTCAAAGTGTGGGAAGATCCCCCCACAATTTGAAGTAAAAACTGAGTTTACTTCAAAGTGTGGGAAGATCCCCCCACAATTTGAAGTAAAAACTGAGTTTACTTCAAAGTGTGGGAAGATCCCCCCACACTTTGAAGTAAAAAATGGGTTTACTTCAAAGTGTGGGGCACATCCCCACACTTTGTAGTAATTTACTTCAAAGTGTGGGATTACTTCAAAGTGTGGTGCAACAGTCGTGCCGCGTCTGCTATCCAGTTCGCAGTAGGATTAGAAAATATATATATATATACCAAACCGATGTCAAATACGAGCTGATTTGGTGAAATAAAGCACATTTCTACTTGCGAAACCCATCGAACAGCCATTAGGCTAAGCGAGAGAGTTCTCGTGATTGTTTTAATTAAAAAAACTCATTCATAAAAACTAGAGACTAGGTTTCTGGTCAAAACGAATGATTAATCTGCTGTATCATTCGCTTGTCGGAAAGACAATCGGCCTACGCGCATCTCAAAAATATGACCTTCTCTTGTCTACTGTCTCGGAAGATTTATTCTACTCCCAAATAGCACTTCTTTGCACATCTTATGACTCCTTCGTCCTCTAGAATCCCGTACCCACACCAAATACGAGCTGATTTGGTGAAATAAAGCACATTTCAACTTGCAAAACCCATCGAACAGCCATTTCCGGTGCTCGATCGCGGACATTTTCAGCTTTGAAGGCTATTTACGGGCAAATATCAATCGCTCCCTGACTTTTTATGCATCGAGAAACAAATTTAGTCATCGCTGAATCAGTAGCTTACCTTAAATCCCGACATAAATCAAACAATACCTAGAAAACAGACAAAACTTGCCTTCACACGTGTCATGAGCGGCCTTCGGCTTCTGTTCGGCCTTTGACCGGTTATCCCCCGTGAACCAGTGCTGCGGTTTGATGTTTCACGTGTTATCTTATCAACAGACCGCAACAGACTTATTGGAGATCGTTGAGATTGTAGCTGGACTCAACCAGACTGTGTTAGAACAGTCCAACGCTGCGGATAATGCAACAAACAGGTAGGCTCATTTGTACACGTGTGTACTTATTATGGGGGCGAGGACGCCCCCATTCTATACGGATAGTTTCGAGGTTGACCATGGGCAGCGCCATTTTGTTGTGAAATACGTCATCAGTTTGTGTACACAGGAAGTTGTGACATCCGTCACCCTATGGGAGGGGTGACGTCAAAATTGTTCATCTGTAGAAAGTTGTGAAATCCGTCACCCTATGGGAGGGGTGACGTCAAAATTGGTCATCACAGAGTTTGTGTAACACAGGAAGTTGTGAAATACGTCACCCTATGGGAGGGGTGACGTCAAAATTGTTCAACAAAAACATGATATGTCGCATTGTGCAGGGTCAACTGCAACAAACTCAAACCGAGCCATTCATACCTAGCTGTATTTGAGTGACTTATATACCCGACATTTTTATTTCTTATTTTTAGCACAGGTGTAGGAAAAATCATGAACCAAAATGTTATTTATTTTCTAATTTAACATTTTTTTTACAAATATGACCATGGTCTTTTAAACATACAGTGACATTAAACATTGTTATGTTAAAAAAAAGAAAAAAGAAAAAAAGCTTTTGTGCACAAATCAGAAAATACATTGTACATTTTACCTACAGGCCAAACCGTGAGTGTCTGTGGCAAAGCCCGACCCAGGAAATTGCACTGATTTTATATTTAGATCCGAGGGAAATTGTCAAGAACAGGCGCTTGCATTTGGATGTGTCCAATGATAGTAGGTTTGGTTGTGATCAATCAGAATAATGTAGGAATAAAAATGTATGACAGTTTAGTATGATGACATGTAATTCACATATGCTGAAAATATGATATTATACATCATGTAATATTATTATGGCTGTTGCCATGACCATGAAACCCAACAAAGGTTTAATGTAATGTAATTCAAAATACCAAAACCGAGCACCTATTAATCTCGTCTTTGCGCGTGAAGATTGAGGCCGTCTGCCAGTAGCGGTTAGGTCATACAGTGGAACCCCTCTCTAGCGACCTTTAAAATGTTGACAAAAATCGGTCCTTGTGGAGGGGGGTCCTTACAGAGGGAGGGGGGCGGAGTCAGGGGGCCACAAAGAAAGTCAGATTTAAAAAAAAAAAAGAAAACAGAGAAGTTTGAGTTGCTGACGACCGTTCCCTCTGAAAGCAAACTGCTTCGATTTCATGTTTGTCCTTGGTGTCCACCAGTTCTGGTGCATGTACTACCCTGGCCAAGTTTCCTCTCAAGACATCAAAGAGACCGCCCCAGTATACTCTACAGCCTCTGGGCGAACCACCTCTCATAGCTAAAACTGGGTCAATGACCCCTGGGAAGAAGGTCAGTGTCTATAAAATTTTACTCCTAGGCCTGCGGCCAGGGGGGGGGGGGGGGGAGTATACCGGTACCATTTGAGAATCAGACCAAATGAGAATTGAACCATTTGAGAACATCCTTTTTTTTCAATCACTACATCGAAGGCCTGCGGCCCGGGGTTCACATGGGTTTGTTTGTTTGTTTGTTTCAAACCCACACCCATATACACACATTTCCCATTTAAACCATTTGTCGGCCCCCTGTCGATATTTATCGACTAAGTTCCTTGTTTTGATTGCAGACAAATGTTTCTGGTGCCAATCATTAACCTTTGCCGGATGCCGCTTTTGACTACACACGCCCGACGATGCGGGTTTGTCTGAACCCATACATTTGAAAGAGGGTTTTTACCGTTTATTTCTCTAACGACGATGCGGGTTTGTCTGAACCCATACATTTGAAAGAGGGTTTTTACCGTTTATTTCTCTAACGACGGGGTGGGTTCAGGGAAACCCACAGCGCTACTTCAGTGGGTGCATCGGGTTTCTCCCTTCACCGACTTCTTGAAGGGGAGGAAGAGGGGGAGGGAGAGACCGAGAGAGACTGAGAGACTAAGAAAGAGAGAGAGAGAGAGAGAGACTAAGAAAGAGAGAGAGAGAGAGACTAAGAAAGAGAGAGAGAGAGACTAAGAAAGAGAGAGAGAGACTAAGAAAGAGAGAGAGACTAAGAAAGAGAGAGAGAGAGAGAGACTAAGAAAGAGAGAGAGAGAGACTAAAAAAGAGAGAGAGACTAAGAAAGAGAGAGAGAGAGACTAAGAAAGAGAGAGAGAGAGAGACTAAGAAAGAGAGAGAGAGACTAAGAAAGAGAGAGAGAGACTACGAAAGAGAGAGAGAGAGAGAGACTAAGAAAGAGAGAGAGAGAGAGAGAGAGAGACTAAGAGAGAGAGACTAAGAAAGAGAGAGAGACTAAGAGAGAGAGAGAGACTAAAAAAGAGAGAGAGAGACTAAGAAAGAGAGAGAGAGAGACTAAGAAAGAGAGAGAGAGACAAAGAAAGAGAGAGAGAGAGAGACTAAGAAAGAGAGAGAGAGAGAGACTAAGAAAGAGAGAGAGACTAAGAAAGAGAGAGAGAGAGACTAAGAAAGAGAGAGAGAGACTAAGAAAGAGAGAGAGAGACTAAGAAAGAGAGAGAGAGAGACTAAGAAAGAGAGAGAGAGACTAAGAAAGAGAGAGAGAGAGAGACTAAGAAAGAGAGAGAGAGAGACTAAGAAAGAGAGAGAGAGACTAAGAAAGAGACAGAGAGAGACTAAGAAAGAGAGAGAGAGACTAAGAAAGAGAGAGAGAGAGACTAAGAAAGAGAGAGAGAGAGACTAAGAAAGAGAGAGAGAGAGACTAAGAAAGAGAGAGAGAGAGACTAAGAAAGAGAGAGAGAGACTAAGAAAGAGAGAGAGAGACTAAGAAAGAGAGAGAGAGAGACTAAGAAAGAGAGACTACGAAAGAGAGAGAGAGAGAGAGACTAAGAAAGAGAGAGAGAGAGACACTAAGAAAGAGAGAGAGAGAGACTAAGAAAGAGAGAGAGAGAGACTAAGAAAGAGAGAGAGAGAGAGAGAGAGAGAGACTAAGAAAGAGAGACAGAGAGAGAGACTAAGAGAGAGAGACAGAGAGAGAGACTAAGAGACAGAGAGAGAGAGAGACAGAGAGAGAGAGACAGAGACAGACAGTCAGATAGACAGACAGTCAGATAGACGGATAGACAGATAGACGGATAGACAGACAGACAGACAGAGCAACTGACAACAGACATACAGACAGAGAGATACGGACAGACAGACAGAGAGACAGACAGTCTCTTGGAGACAAACAGGCAGACAGACACTGTTCCACCGCTTTGGTAATTATGGGTGTAGCAGAACCCGCGCCGTCGGCAGAGGGATAGTTACAATCACTACTACTCTTTAAAAGTATGGGTTTGTGTGAACCCGCGCCATCGGTAGTGTTTATGTAAATTATCATAATCAATTAATTTTAATGTTTTGTCATGTTCACACTAAAAATTTGCAGACAGAGAGCAAATTAGGTGTGTGAGAGATACTTAAAATTTCAAAACGATACCTTTAATGGTTCCAGAGTTACAATGATTTTAGTGTGTCTCTGGGTACAGGTGAACCCAGGAAGCACGGCAAAGGTTAAATATCAACAGCTTTTTGTTTTCAGCGAAACATGGGACTCCATATTCAATTTGACAAAACAATTGTAATGCCGCCGAAACGAATTGTCTCGTCACAAAATCGTGACGCTGTTTGTTGATTGAGTGCAACACAGTGGAAAGTCTGCTAGGCTGCTGTTAACGGAATGGGTGGAGCTTTATTGTCGTTCTGCGAAAACAATGTTACCCGACCGAATGCATTGCTTGCATTGTAAGAAATGGTTTGCTGTACATCGCTGGGTCTGACGGCCACCATAAATGCGCGCTTGACAAAACAAAAGGTCTACTTTACCAATGATGACGAAACCGGAACCACGTGGAGGTTGTTGTTGTACATACAAGGCCCTAACGTTACAATTACTTAGCAGTTGGGCCTACAACAGGGCGAAGTGCGTCTATCAAATTTATTACCGCAAATTCCCCCACATGTCTATCAGAGTTGAACTATGGTCATGGTATTCTTTATATTACAATATTTCACATTCGCTTAATTCTCGTTCCACTCTTTAGAGTAGTCAGCAATTTAACTCGCCAGTCGGGCGAGTAACTTAAAGAAAGTCACTAGCCCGCCAGAAATTTTGCTGGCCCGGTACATATCACAGTTGCTGCATATGCATTGCTTATGGCTTTAAAACTCGATACAACCAACCACAAGTGTTGAATTTGATCAGACTTATTACTGGCCAACCGGGCGAGTTGCCAGGCGGTTTCTACTAGCCCGGCGGATTTTTTTACTTGCCCCTGGCTATCGGGCGGACGATTTGGCCATCCCTGGTAGCAAAGGCAGATACTTTTGTTGTAGAGATTTGAACACTCAGTTAATTGGTTTGTCAAGACCGCCCGAAAGAGCGACGGAAAATATATAGTCAGGATTTGGATAAAATATAGTATTGTAGTAAACTGTTGTTTATAGTTTTGCAAGACTAAACGCCTGGTATAAACCTCATGTAATCTTATGTTATGTTATGTTATGTTATGTTGTGTTATGTTAATATGTTATGTTATGTAAGATTATGCTATGTAAGATTTTGTTATGTTATGTTATGTTTTTGTTATGTTATGTTATGTAAGATTATGTTATGTTATGTTATGTAAGATTATGTTATGTTATGTTACGGTATGTTGTGCTATGTTATGCTATGTTATGTAATGTTATGCTATGTTATGCTAATGTTATGCTATTTTATCTCATGTTATGTTATCTTATCTTATCAAATCGTATGCTATCGGTCCCCTGTTTCTTACAGGCGAGAATAGGCGAGATTGGCGAGTGGGGCGAGGAAGTACCGTTTCTTGGGCACATCTCGCAGCGAGTGACGCTAGCCGACGCTAGGTAGCTTTGGGCTTGCTCGCTTGGCGAAAAAACATGGCGGCCACGCAGCTGCCCATCCGATTGGCTGTCCATGGTTTTTTACCGACCAGTGCAGACGACCTTTTCGGAATCAACCAATGGTGTTTAATTCTTGCGTAGCTAGCCATTAAACCGTTTCATAGACAATCTCGCCTCCTAGCTTCGCGAGCGGCTAGCCGAAAGAATATCTCGCCTGAAAGAAACACGCGTCTGGTCTTATCTTATCATATCTTAACTTGTTTTCATCTTGTCTTATCTTCACGCATAATACTTCCACCTGTTGAATTATATAGTAGACACTATGTCTCTTTCCTGAGGAGTCTCTGTGTCTCTAACTGCACTATGTCGCTTTCTTAACGAGTCTCTATGTCTCATACTGTGCAATGTCTTTTTCTTAATGAGTCTCTGTGTCTCTAACCGCACTATGTCGCTTTCTTAACGAGTCTCTATGTCTCATACTGTGCAATGCCTTTTTCTTAATGAGCCTCTGTGTCTCTAACTGCACTATGTCGCTTTCTTAATGAGCCTCTATGTCTCATACTGCGATATCTCTCTTTCTTAATTCAGAGTACTGCAAGCCGTAGAGTCACTTGGGGACAGAGTGTCACTAGGCGACGCAGGCTCCGCTCGCATTCAGACCAACAACACCGTTCTTCAGGTCTGGAACCTGACAACAGTCTCCGACTCTCACGTGCTTGGACTGGAGTTAGCGTTGGACAGCGGCGATGTCACCGATATCACGGACGGTCAAGGTCGGGGGAACCGATCAGAGGGCGAAAGGAAATATGACAACACAGACACCGCCATCATGCTGCCGGGCAAGATGGGCCGCAGTATTGTAGAGAGTAAGATGTAGTAGAATACAATACAGTTAAGAAAATACATTATAATACAAAAACAATACCACAGAAGTGCGATACTGTACAGAAGGCATTACAATACAATGCAATGCAACGCAACACAGCATAATGAAATGCCATACAAGACACAATAAGACATTGCAATATACGACATTACAAAACTATACACTCAAATCTTCCTCTTTACGCACCTCTCATACCCGACCACCTGTCCATTACGGCCAACCACACATTCCCGACCATAGTTTTTCTTCTTCTATAAATCACCTTTCCATTGCAACAACATGTCTATAATTACCATTTTTGGTCGTTCCATTTTTGGTCGTTCCATTTTGAGGTCGTTAAAGACAGTTTCGACAGACGTTAGATGTACTAATAACATCGCAATACCATGCGCTGTAATGCAATGCAATTCACTACCAAGTAAGAGGTTGTACAACACACAACTGTACAATACAAGTTAATTTTGATGCGACGAAATGCAATACAATGCAACATTTCCAGGGAACCTGTCATGAGAGCAATGTTAATAGCTTGGATACTTGGAACTGGGTTCTTCTGTCTCAAAGACATCCAGTCCGAGAACGCATACACCAGCCAAGGATTATATCGGAGAAAGTTTCTCCCATTTTGCTGGCAAGTAATCTGGGTTTTTTCGTGCTCTGGTTTCGAGACAGCCGAATGTCGGTGAAAAATCAAGCGACATTTGACATGAACAAACGTTTCGATAATTTTCTCCTCTGAGCTTTTCACAGACTTCTAGTGGACAAAGGTCGGTTCAAAATTGGGTTGGAATCGTCAATTTTAACCAAGTTTAAATGTACAATCTACCTTCATGTGAACGACGTCAGATCATTCTGTCTAGGCTTCTACATGAAATAACATTAGCCTTCCTTTTGGATACAAAACACACACACCAACAACTACATGCTGGCTGCTTTATCTACAGAGTGCAATTTTCATTATGATTTTTCGCTAGAGAACCCATACCAATCTGTGAAATAAATCCATAACAACGCTTTTTTTAAATTTCGTACGGAAAGCATCCGGGCAGAAGGTTTTGGTTTTGTGTATTATAGTGGAAGGATGGCTTTATCTCATTTAAAAGTCTGGGCAGATCTCAGATGACGAGCCGAATCGTTTACACAGAAAAGAATGTGCCTGTGAGAGAACAATGATGTCTTGCAGAATACCCGGGGCAAGACATTCGCATCTCTGCCAGCATCTTCACCAAGACTTCGCTGTTCAGGTCCAGTGCGGGATCCAACGTGACGGAAGCTGACTCGCGCCACCGTCACGCCACACTGAACAGCAAGGTGATTGCTCTCCGAATCACTGTGGATGGCCAGCCTAAAACTAACCTTACAGCGTTTGGAAAAGGATCCGTGACCACTGTGTTCACC
>NC_090254.1:15455393-15475884 GCF_037325665.1 Littorina saxatilis
CTGACTCCCTGTCCGCCCTCCAGTCCCTTCTGTCTGGCCCCACTGACCTCCCCACCAGGCAACTCGACAACTGCCTCAGCACCCTGTCTCAACACAACAAGGTGGTGCTCCAGTGGATACCGGCTCATGTCGGCATTGCCGGCAATGAAGAAGTGGACAGGCTGGCAAAAGGAGGTGCGAGACTTCCCCAACCACACAACTCCACCTCGTACAAAGAAGCCAAGACTCTTCTACAACGGAAGAAGAAAGAAAACTGGAAAAAGAGAAACGGAGACTACAACCCACAGGAAGACCCCATCAACAAACTAGACCGGAGAAGCCAAACCACCATTTTCCGTCTAAGGACAGGGCACTGTGGACTGAAGAAACACCTCAAGAGACTGGGCCTTGCGGATGACGCACACTGTGAATGTGGCTCGGAAGAGCAAACTCCGGAGCACATTCTCCAGAACTGCCCCCATCTAGAGACAATACGCCAGAAGTTCTGGCAAGAAGAGACCAGTGTTGGAGCCAAACTCTGGGGTCCTGCCGACGAACTGCGCAAGACTGCGGACTTCCTGGCAGCCACTGGTCTGAGGATCTAGCACGGCCACCAACATCGAACGCAGAAGAAGAATTGGCTCTGTCGACGCCCGTTTTTAACCGCTTGCTTCCCTTTACATAATACATCGACCATAGGGCGTCGTCGTCCCGAACTAAATCCTTTGTATGTCATCAACAATATTGAATTCTGGGCAGATAAATCCTTTTGAGAAATGACGTCAGAGCCTTTCGGCGATTGGTCAATGCTTTTCGGAGCCGGACCACAACATAGTGTCGGTCACACTTGAAATTAACGCTACTTAAAATTGCTTTCCATACGAAGTAAACGGGCGCATACCCATAGGGTCAGTCATCAACTTAACGTACCTCGAGTGAGATCGACAGAACGAACATTACACAAATACGAACGGAGAAACTCGGAAACAAAGGCGTCGACACATCCTGGAGAACTCACGTGTAACGTACGAAGTTGACAATTCTATTTTCACCCCGAGAATTGTGTGCCAGATTGACTTTGTGGTAGTGTGCTCGCCCACGAACACGGCGGTCACGGGTTCGAAACGCCTAGTTGGCAAGAAATTTCAAAAATATTTTGTTTTAGTTTTTCAAACTTGTTTTAATTTCTGAACTCGTAAATCTTGTATTTTATTCATTTTAAATAATTCCAAAGGTTTGAGTGATGTATTGAAGATCAAGAAAGTGTGATATATTTTTCATTGGTATCAAATAATTGTGATACATTTCATTGTTATCAAGTAAGTGTGATAACATTTTATTGATATTGAGTAAGTGTAATTCATTGTTCTGGTTTTAAGTTCGTGGGATTCATTGCATTAATGCTAGTAAATGTAAAATCAAAAATTGGTTATGGAGTTTGCTGGGATTCGCTTTCTTCTGAAAATTTGCGGAAATTGCCATTACAGTTCCATGGTCACCTTCTCCCACTGTGCAACAAGTTTGTCAACAGTTTCCAACGATTAATTTCTATTAAGTTTGAGTGTTTCACCGAGACTTTTATTTATTTTATTTATTTTTTCTGGCATTGTATTGCATGATCAAATCTCATCTCAAACCGATCACATCTCATTTCCACAAATCTGATCTCATCTATCCATCCCATCTCATTTCTTCCAGGCGTATCTAAATCGGATCTCATCTCATCAACTATCATAATTACCGTCCCGTCTCGCCCCATCCCGAATAATCTTATCCATTATCATCCCATCTCGTCTCATCCCATCTCGTCTCGTCTCATGCATCACATATGTCGTCTCATCTCATCCCATCTCATCTCTTCTGTCTGCTGAGTGACAAATAGTCAGGTAAACTCAAAGCGGAGCAAGGGATACATTCAAACAATCGTTTCTGTCCACAGGAAGTTACACAGCAGTAACTCCCAGCAGACCTTGTTCAACTTGGCGCTGGCCCTACTTCTATCATGGGTCACGTTCCTGGCGGGATTCTCGCGCGGGCATGGTCACGTGAGCTGTGTCTTGGTGGCAGCGTTGCTGCACTATTTGATCCTGGTGTCTTTCATGTGGATGGTGATAGAGGGCATCCTGCTTTTCCTTCAGTTCAAAGCAAGGGTCGGGAGATTCAGCAGATACATGTTAAAAACGGCTTTACCAGCCTGGGGTACGTTATTATGTGTTGTTGCTGTTATGTAGTTGTTGGTTTGCTTCTTGTGTGTGTGTGTGTGTGTGTGTGTGTGTGTGTGTGTGTGTGTGTGTGTGTGTGTGAGTGTGTGTGTGTGTGTGAGTGTGTGTGTGTGTGTGAGTGTGTGTGTGTGTGTGTGTGTGTGTGTGTGTGTGTGTGTGTGTGTGTGTGTGTGTGTGTGTGTGTGTGTGTGTGTGTGTGTGTGTGTGTGTGTACAATCTTAGCAATCCTTTGCATGCGACGGCTAAACTGCACTGGTGAAATTCACTGCACACGAGTAGACGGTTTTTGACGAAGCACATTTTTCTCGCTCATTCTAAAAATACTTGTCAGTTGTATCTGAGGTTCTCTACCGTAGCAAACACCCAGTATGACTCCTTGGTATCCTAGTAAAGAAATCGACGTTCTGACGATGTCCGCCATTTACAAGTTACGCTGTGAGGGACGTGGTCACAGAGGCCCAAGCTCAAGCTTGATTTTGATTAAAGCCTCACTCCGCCTCCCGTAAACCTTCTGTTTCTGACCCCTGAGCCTCCCGAGCTTTTACAGACAGTACAAACCTACTTCCATTTGAACGCTTACCGCTTGGGAGCATCCTGGCTGCTTAACGTTGAGAGTAAGACATTTTCAAACAATTAATTTCATGCAGTTAGAAAAGGATGTACTATAAAACAAATCAGAAGCCTCGTTTTGGCGCTAGAACTAACTTTTAAAATCTAAACAATAAATTGACAGCATGGGAGACAAACATTCTTTAATCATAAAATGATTATTTTTTCATCAAGACAAGATCAGTACAATTGTTGAAAGTTTAAAAAAAGGGAGCCCGGAAGCAAGTCATGCAAGGTCGTGTTTGCCCAAGCATAATAATGTTCTGCATATCGCCAGTTTCGTTGAACGGTCAACCGCCACTGCTCAGTTCGTGCCACACGCAGTCGTTTGTTTCATTTTAGATTTAGAGGTACCCAATAACGTGATATTGCAGATACAGCGAGTCGCATTGAAACCACAAACTGACGACTTAATTCATCACGTATGTGAAAAAAGGAAAGTGGGTCACACGGGTCCACGATCGCTCAGGGGTGAAATCAATAACGAGAACTGGTGTGTGGTTTATGCATGCTAAATAGCCATTCAAACGAACTGTGTCATTTAGTGATGTTAAATGCTGGTGCAAGTGTGTTCCATAAGGTTAGAATTGCTTATTTCGTGAAAGATTCCATCGTTCTGTAAATCTCATCTGAGGCGGAGTGCGGCGTAAAGGTTCTCGGGAATAAGGTGTATGCCTTGATTGATCGAACTTGCAAACCGAGGCAGCTGATTGGCTGGGCAGAACATACACCTTGATATGTAAGAGTAACCTTAATTTGCATGACCCGAACGGCGTGCGGTAAATCACCTGTGAATTGTAGAGTTCTGTTTGTGATAGGGTCTAACTGCTGCTGTCTCCTGGTGTGATCTTGGGAACCTTTGCAGACCCACTATAGTATTAATAGGGCTATTCATTATTCATACTGTCTTCTGTTTGAGTGGCTTTGCCTCCAAAGGTAAATCTTGTGCTTCGGGCAATCGGTTACACTAGTGCATGTTTATTTATTTATTTATTTATTTATTATGAGAGCTTATATAGCGCGAACCACAATTAACTGTGCTCTCCGCGCTTTACATATTAATTTCTGCCGTTTTAAATGGAATTTTTTACAGACAGACAGACAAACAGACATTTTTTACACACAATATATAACGCATTCACATCGGCCAGTAAACCTCAAGCCATTACGGCGAATATTTACTTTTCACGGCCTATTATTCCAAGTCAAACGGGTATTTGGTGGACATTTTTATCTATGCCTATACAATTTTGCCAGGAAAGACCCTTTTGTCAATCGTGGGATCTTTAACGTGCACACCCCAATGTAGTGTACACGAAGGGACCTCGGTTTTTCGTCTCATCCGAAAGACTAGCACTTGAACCCACCACCTAGGTTAGGAAAGGGGGGAGAAAAATTGCTAACGCCCTGACCCAGGGTCGAACTCGCAACCTCTCGCTTCCGAGCGCAAGTGCGTTACCACTCGGCCACCCAGTCCACATCTTATTTGAATCGTTTGTTCCTTTTTGTTCACCAATGACTCTTAATATGTGTGTTTACAAAATGCTATTTACTATGTTAATCTATGCGCAGGTCTTCCTCTGATTCCAGTAATCATCACATTGTCTATTGATGTCAACCTCTACAATGGTGGGGAACAATAGTAAGTTACGTCTTTGTTTGTTTGGAAAGGTACTACGTTCTGCTTGTTTCGTAGAGGGGGGTAGGGGAGGGGAGGAGGAGTTAGCTATATGCCATTTCACCATGTGGAAAATAGTAACTTGTCGTGTTCAAGAGACAAATAATCATTTATGCTATTTTTACTAGAACAAAAAAGTTAGATAAAGATAGTAACATGCCATTTTTCACGGGCAAAACATGTAATGCCACACTCCTGGTACGCTGAACACAAAAAGTTAATGCTTTTTTCCCAGTGGTATACCCCCCTAGTTCGATAGCTGTGTTTTGGCCAGAAACATAATTATTTAAAGACCTTTTCTGCTCAAAATAGTTTTACTTGATTAGAACAGTATGAGGGTATTACGTACGTAACTTGTGCTTATACCACACCTACCCTCAACATGACGTTTTTTGACGGCATGGTTCACTTTAAGCTGTCAAAAATGTTATAAAAACTGAACGATATTTCAAATGTTTACATCAGTGTGTTTCTTTGTTGGCATACCCATTTCATTTACATCTGCCACTCAGCCAGGCTGATCTAACGTGAGAAAGAGAGTGATAGCAAGTTTGGAAGACGGCAAGACATCCTAGTTTGTAATGATGTTTTTGCTGGGTAGCTGCAGCCGGTATGCAATAAATCTGAAACTGTACGGAGCAGCCTCTTGAACTTATACAGGACGATGACAAAGATCCTCTTCTGTATGCACACTATAACGTAGAGCAAACAGGACATGAGAATAGACGTTGTGACGATTTTCCGTTACATTTGTGAACGTTCGTAACAACACGAAGAAAAATGTGCAACGGTGTGTGTTTCGCAAGTGATTGTGCCACTGCATCTGTGCCAAGTTACAAAAACATTTATTCAGAGGCTCAACAGCTTATCCGTTTGAAGAGAAGTAACAAGTACTCTCCCTGACGTCTTTTGCATAACTCTTTTTGAAGGACACTTACCACTACTTTTGTTCTCAGACTTTCTGTTCATAACCTCTGTAAATGCATCCCCATTTTAAGACTCCCTCCTTTCTTTAGATCTGATTTTCTCAGCTTCATAGAGGTCTTCAGATTGGGGTTCCGTTGTATCATCTGAATGTTCTTATTCAAAGCTGCTGGATGTCTCGCACGCCGTTCTACTACGCCTTCCTGGCCCCTATTGCCATCATGGTCAGCGCCAACATCGTTCTCTACGTTCTCATCGTCGTCAGCATCTGTCGTCGGCGTGACATGTCCCATGGTGGCACCAGCTACAACGTCATCAGCATCCGGGCTTCTATCGCCAGCTTCGTCGTGCTGGGTGAGAAAGAAACATAACACCACTCTAGTTTCAAATGAAAGAATACCAATTTAGGATCGTGTAATACAACTTAAAAGTGGTCCTATAATTAACATGTATGTTACTTATGTAAATCTCTCTTTATAACTGCACAACTTCGTTCTCAGACGAGATAATAATCAGTTTAACTTGAATAGATAGATTGCGTCTAAATGTCTTCAGCTGGAATTTATTAGTGTGTTAACATTACTGAACATGAAAGTCTACAAGTGTGTAATGGTTAGCGGGATGGTGTAGATATATAGAGGACAACTTGCCATGTCCAAGGCACCTTCCTAGTAAAGTGCTAATGTTAACCAGCACAAAGGGGTGATAGTGATATCCAGAGCATCCGTCCACTAGGAACCATACAGAAATACGACGGCTTAGTTGTTTTCTTAGCAAAGTGAACATTTTCGGATGGATTCATTTTGTAACTGTAACCTAAACTTAAGCCCAGACAGCTCATGGTTTTCATCATTGTTTACCCGAGAAAACGGATTTTTGTTTAGATATAAATGTCACAGTGGAAATGAGAATCCAGTGAGATTCTGAATCGCACCAGTGGAGATTGGAATTCCAGTTTGCACTAGGGAAAACTAGAATTCTCATCTCCACTGGATACATGTGAATGAACAATGCAGCTCCTCTTGTTGCTTTTAGGCCAAAACAAAAAATAGGTGTGGTTACGGTAACATAGCCAAAAAAAAATAGGGTAGGAAGGTAGGCAATCACTTTTTTTTTTTAACATTTTTTTCTAATGTGTACAAATTAAACCTACTTGACAGGGAAATAAGTGTGCGACTCGGGCGCTTTCGCTTTCATTGCGTTTTCTGCACTCGTTTTCTTGTGTTTTTTGTTTTGTTTTGACAAATGTAATAAAAAGTTATAGGGTCGGCCCCTAAAAATAGGGTAGGTCGGGTTACCGTAACCACACCTATTTATTTTTTAGGCCTTATTGTACTGTTGTTTTGTGTCTTATGTTTCCCACCACAGGTCTGAGTTGGGTTTTTGCCTTCTTTGCCATCGAGGACGCGCGCCTGGTGTTCCAGTATTTGTTCACTTGCACCGCCGCCTTTCAGGGGATTCTCATCTTCGCCATCTTCACGGCACGCGACGCCGCCGTGCGCCAGTTCTGGCTGGACCTGATCTGCAAGCAAGTTAGGAGAGGGTTGCCTTGGTCACGTTTGGTTGGGCAGTATGCTCCTAATAGTCCAGCGACGAAAGAAACTAGTTTCAGCCGCTCCTTGTGAAATGCCGTATCTTTGGCCCTGAACTGTATATGTTGCGGTAGCGTTATTGCTTGGCGATTGTGAACCAGGCTGTCTTGTACAGAGAATATACCCCGTTATTTCTGATTACTAGCAGACAGGACCCGGCTTCGCCCGGGGTATTAGCAGAGCCCTTTCGAATTTATTCCAAGAACCATCATCACACTTTTCGGAATTTTATATCAAAGAACCAGGAATAAAAGAAAAATAGGAAAGGAAAACTCCAAATTTGGGGAAATGAGTTACTTCCCTTGCTCTCTCCTCTCTAAGAAACTTCTAGAATCTTATTCCAATAAAGATAAGAATAGATGCAAGAGTGAGCTTATACATTTGGATCAAACGACTGGGGGACAATGTTAAAATATTACTGTCAACATCATATTACCTTTTATTGCTCAAACTAAAACAACTGACATGAGTTATCTTCCTTCCCTGGCAAACGTCTAGATAATAATATTAAGCAGCAGGTCTAACTTCGACTCAGTACATTCTATGAAAATGATTATGCATGCCTGCATGAACAGAGTTACCTCCCTTCAATGGATATTAAAGTAATAATACGGTAGGTTGTTGGAACGTTTGTTATTGACAAAACAATACATTCACAGATATTTCGATATTTTGTATTGTTTTGTCAATAACAAACGTTCCAACAACCTACCTTTCTTGTTTTTTTTATTCTGAATTTTGGAACGTTGGCAGTCTCTTTGTTTTTGGATTTACTAAAGTAATAATTACATCCCGTTGCTTCTAGAAATTTCCTGAACTTTCTGGTTATTTTTTCCTTCGTCAGTTCGTCTCCTCATAGGAGCAAAAGAGAGTTTCTAATATTATTGGCATTATGTGCTTGCTACATGTGAACACTAGGCACTGAACTGGCCTTGCACTATATATACTGTATTCAAGGGAGGTTCATAACCTGAGAAAGGAAACAATGAGTCAAGCAACTGAAAAAAAGATGCACATCTGCGTCTCCTTTGCCGTGTGCATGCGCTGTCTTGTTCCTGTCTCATATATTGCCATCTCTGAGGTATAGCCACCACACACACACACACACACACACACACACACACACACACACACATACACACACACACACACACACACACACACACACACACACACACACACACACACACACACACACACACACACCCACACACACTCTTACATCCATTTTTGACTCACCTGAATAAGAGCCTATAAATGGTGAGTCTTAGGATTCATATGTGTCCATCCCCCAAAAATTAACATTGATGTTATCTCGGATGGGGTCAGAGCGGGGTCATGTTCGTAAAAACTTCATTTCTTTATTTTCTGTCAATATTGTCATAGCATTATTCCCTCAACTATTTTCTTGTATAGATAATAGACTATTTACTTCTGCATTACTGTCGGTTTTGTCATACCGTCATTTCTTCAACGACTGTATGTCTTGCATGGAGAATAGAGCCTTTATTTTTGCATTATGTGCCCGTGGGATCCAGCAGCTCATCATTCACTTTTACGCCATGATTGCCTTGTTCCACTCATTAGTGGCAACGCTTGTTTCACTATTTGCCACATTAACTTTCACAGCCTACAACAAGTCTGGCAGAGGTTTTGTGTGTGTGTGTGTGTGTGTGTGTGTGTGTGTGTGTGTGTGTGTGTGTGTGTGTGTGTGTGTGTGTGTGTGTGTGTGTGTGTGTGTACGTTGTTGTTGTTGTTGTGTGATGTGGAGGATACACACTGAATCTCAGTGGGTTTGAAAATATTGGTCGACGTTTGCGGATCATGAAATATGCCAGCAGAACTCTCAACAGTTGTTAACCCGGGATTTGTAAAAATGTAAACACATTTTACAAATTACGTCGAGCCTAAAACCACGATTTGTAAAAATGAAAAAGAATCGCATTCCACAAAGTAATACATGCCTTTTATTATTATTAATATTTGTTGTTTAGAGCCCAGTCAACCACAAAGGGATCCCAGGCCAAAAATGCATATGAAAATGAAAGTGTGTGAGTAAATCTGCACATGCTATTTTTTTTATATTTCGATTTCGAAGCGTGATAAGCGCAGATTTGTCTGTCTGTCGGTGTGTCCGTCACAAACATGTGCACGCGAGTTCTCAAAAAATGTATCAACATCGTAATTACCACCAAGCTAATAGATCCCTGGACTTTCGAGATGACAAGAAAATATCTGGCGCATTTATGTGATTTGTAAAACATATGACAAATTACGTGGCGCCGCGTGATTTGTAAAACAATTGTTACAAATCACGGGGCGCGCCCCGCAATTTGTGAAATGTTTTACATTTGTACAAATCACGGGTCAACAACAGTTCTCGATATTTATCTTGTTTTTTTAGATCTTTGGAATTCATTTCCAAGCGTTCTAATGCATTCCGTCAAGGTAAAGACTTTTACAAACAGATATGTTTCATTCCTTAGTCATGGCACCCTTCGTTCTCACTTAGCCTGAACATGTTTATATTTCGGATGTCTTGTTTGATTTTACCTTTCACGTGTTTCAGTAGGTAAATGTACCTCATTGATTTATGGAATGTCTTACGTAAAGGTGCTGCATATGATTATTACTTGTGACGTAGTTGTTCCCTTTGTTCCTCAATTCACGGAGATGTTTTTCTCTCTCTCGTTAATTTACGTGTTCTTGCTTGCTCGAAACTTGTTTTCATTATGCACTTGATAAAAATGTATTATGTTCGTCTCTATGTATATTTGTGTTTGTTTGTTTGATTGGCTAGTTGTTTGTTTGTTTGTGTTGATTATTTGATCGCTATATTTAAAACGTATTATCATTACATAAGTCCATCTCGTGGACAAGCGCTGTTTGTGTATGCATTACCTTCGTAAATAAAGAATTTATCTTGACTTGTCTTGTCTTGTTTTGATTTTTTTTTCAAATGGTCATCGAGAATGCAGTTCTGGTCGCATATTTTTGTGTTGTGTATCATTTTGTTCAGAATTTAAATAAATTCTAATATGGTATGCATCAGATTAACATGAAATTGCCTGAAGAATCACGAGACACTATGACGTTGTTACTAGAAATAGATTTTCCATGTCCATTTTTCATTCACTTCACTTTCAGACAGAACTAAAAATCACCGATTTGAATCGAATTTTAACAAATCTGAGGCATATTGACATTCAAGCAATTTTTGCCACTGGGACCAATGTTAATGTTAAAGAGTTCATAAACAAATCAATTATGCCTCTTCAACAAATCGACATTGATATGAAGATTTTTTCAATGTCTTGACTACTGAGCAAACATAATGCCAGACAGGAAAAACAGGCGATAGCACACGATTATGTAATCCCATACTTATCATCAGTATAACGACACGCATGTTATTTACCATTGTCATTGACATAAAATGTCTGTTGGTATTTGTCTAACACCCCCCTTCCCCCCACTTATATAACATCTCAGTTACACCGCCTGCTCGCCAGATGCATATATTTATAAACTCAACATTTCTATTCAAGAAGGTAAAACAGACATTGTATGTCTACTGCAAAAATAGATAATGAATACAGGTCCTGTATTTTATCTTTGTCTTTATTTATTTATTTATTTTTGTCCTTGTAGCATGTATTCCAATTTTTGAGTGCGCGTGCCATGACAGGAGCAATTAGACTAGATAGCTGTTAAAATCCATGCAGGGGGGGGGGTCTCTCTCTCTCTCTCTGTCCATCACACACACACACACACACACACACACACACACACACACACACACACACACACACACCAAGGTCGAGTATCTACTATTTGATGACACGACCGTGTCATGTCCTCTAGTTGGTGATCTCCTTGGAGTTGTTCACACGGTCGTGTCATCAAATGAGAGATAATCGACCTTGATGTGTGTGTGTGGATGTGCTTGTTTGTGTGTGTGTGTGTGTGTGTGTGTAGGGGCGGATCCAGGGGGGGGGGTCCGGGTTTTTCGGACCCCCCCCCCTAGCCTAAAATAAAATTATAAAAAGAAGAAAAATAAAGATTTTTCTTTTTAAATAAAGAAAAACTTATAGTCCAGATTGCACCAGATTAATCCATTTTCCTTGATTTTTATCAATTTTTTTCCGGGGGGGGGCTTGCCCCAGTACCCCCCTAGGAGCCGGCCTTTCTTTTCTAAGTGGCGATTTAAGAAAGTAGTTTGGTAATTTGTTGGCTCAGGTTACACCAGATCGGTCAATTATTCTTGTTTTGATCTAAATTTGTCTTCTTAAATGTAATGTTTGGAAGGTGTATTAGGGGAAGTTTCTTGGCTCAGATTGCACCAGTTTGCTCCATTTTCCTTGTCTGTATCAAATACGTTCGGGAGGGGGGGGGGCATGCCCCCGGAGCCCCCAAGAAGGTTCGAACGCTGTACGCCCTCAACTAATCACTTCGCGTCGTCGAATTGACCCTAAAAAAAAATTTGACCCCCCCCCCCCCACTAAAAATGATGTGATCCGCCCCTGGTGAGTGTGTGTGAGCTCGTGTGTGTTTGTGTGTGTGTGAGCTCGTGTGTGTGTGTGTGTGTGTGAGCTCGTGTGTGCGTGTGTGTGTGTGTGTGTGAGGGACAGAGAGAAAGACACACACAATCACTTTCTTCTAAGACAATATAATCCCCCAAATATCTAGCATATGGCTGTGTGTGAGTGTGTAAAAGAGAGATAGATTCAGATTCAGATTCAAAACTTTAATACAAAGGGATAAAGGTTTCAGGCGATGCCTCATCTTCCAACCTAGAAGAGAGAACTAGAACTCGAAAACGTTATTACAAAAGGATAATAGCATTAGGTCCACACTTGAATACAAACAAACAAACAAATAAAACAAAAACGTCATCAACAAGTAATCTAAAGCAAAAGAGAACATTCAACAACAACATCCTAAAGGGCAATGATAAAACAAACCATCAAAATCATAAAAATACAATAAGACAGAACATGAATAAATACAATGGCACAACATTTCAGAAAAAGATGACACTTATTTGTAAAATAATTTGTAACACAATGGTGTTTGTTAATGGAAGCATACAAAACACGCTCTCATACACGCATCGTCACACACACTCACATACCGACTTAGTCGTTAGAGAGGTGTTTTCGGAGCTGTCTTTTAAAAGAAGATAATGACAGACACGACTTGATCGTTACAGGTTGTGAATTCGAAAGGTATGCACCGGAATAGGAAAAAACTAGTTTTAAACAAATCAATGCGGGGCCTTGGCAAGACAAGGTTTATTTCTAGTGTTTGAATACATATAATAAGATAAGTTGGGGCAAACAACCATTCATTAGAAACAAAAAGGAGAAGAAGAAGAAAAAAAAAACACCACAAATAAAATGTCTAAGATTCTCTTCATCCGTTAGTCTAACAATTGGACCATATCGGGTTATCAATGACGTGCACGCATTCCTCACTTGAACATGTCCTGATCCTGTCTACAATTGCCTTCTTCTAGTGACTGTTTGTCACTGAACATCCAATTACTGAAGGGGTTCAAATGAGCTATATATACTAATGGACTGGAATCAAAAGTGTACCTCATCGGAAAATAAGTACCCAGACCAAAAATCCCAATACGCCTTGCCCAAAGTTCCTATGGTCACCGAGAGAATAACAGAACAAATAACCTGTTGGTGTTCTGGTTGTTGTGATAGTGATAGGGGTTGTAGTTGGTGAGTGTTTCCGCTGAGTGGTGTATTTCGTTGAGACTGTTGTTCCCGTCGTCAGTGCTTTTCTTCTTCTCCTTCTTCTTCTGCGTTCGTGGGCTGAAACTCCCACGTACACTCGTGTTGTTTTCACGAGTGGAAGTTTACGTGTATGACCGTTTTTTACCCCGCCATTTAGGCAGCCATACGCCGTTTTCGGAAGAAGCATGCTGGGTATTTTCGTGTTTCTATAATCCACCGAACTCTGACATGGATTATAGGATCTTTTTCGTGCGCACTTGGTCTTGTGCTTGCGTGTACACACGGGGGTGTTCGGACACCGAGGAGAGTCTGCACACAAAGTTGACTCTGAGAAATAAATCGCTCGCCGAACGTGGGGACGAACTCACGCTGACAGCGGCCAACTGGATACAAATCCAGCGCGCTACCGACTGAGCTACATCCCCGCCCAGTGCTTTTCAATTCATCATGTATTGATGGTATCCAATTTGGTTAAACAAGTGCCAACTTTCTTTGTTGATAAGTTACAATATTTGCCATAATTTGGCAGTGGTTTGGGAGTTTTGTTTTTGGTCATCTGTTGTTATTGCTGCTGTTGATGTTTCCGTCGTTTTGTTCTGTTTTTTCACCGTTGGTGTTCATGCTCGGGCAGCTGTCAATTAAATAAGTCGTACGTTGCTGTTTGTAGTGGCGGTAGTTGCATGCATCTCTTGATGATGGTTTTCACTGTAATCGATTGAGGTAGTTCTTAATAGCATATACACAGTATTTGAGGCAATACTGCCCCCCCCCCCGTTTTTTTCTTTTTTTCTTTATTTGATGTTTAACGTCGTTTTCAACCACAAAGGTTATATCCCCGAGTACGCTAGTACTTGGGCTCAACAGACTTTAATTGTGTGTCTGTCTGTGTGTGTGTCTGTCTCGACTTAACAGCTTATTGCTGGGAAACTACTGGGCGCAGTTCGCTCAAAAGTTGATACACTAACTTGATAATAGGTCCGATTGATCGTATTAAAACTTCATAATGTTACCTGGGACCTAAATGCGAAATAAACCACAAAAACGACTTGGCGGTGGGAGGAATTCACACCGGCAGGGCAACACGCAGCCTTTGAGCTGATAGAACAGACGAACGCGTCACACAGTGACGAGAAATAATTATAGCGTCATAAAAAGCATGCGTATCGCATGCGAGACGATTTGCCAGGCTTTGCGCGTTGTGTGTTTGAATAATTTGATTTTTGTGTACCCCATTTTTATACCAAGCGTTGGTTGCTCGGTCGCGACTGCGGTGGTTTAGAGGTCGCGATTTTGTGTTTTGATTCTTTTCATATTAATTTGTATTTTTTCTTATGGTTTCCTTTGTTTACATATGTTTCAGTCTTTTACCTTCACTTTACATTAAAGAATTTGGTAAAACTACCTGGGGCGTGATAAATGCAAGAATCCGCGAGCCAGGACAGTAAAAGAACTTCGTGGGAGGGTCGGCAGTATATTTTTCACTGTGATCAAGTAAAAGAGAAAGGCCAGTCACCACGCACATCCTCGGCTCGCATGCAATGTAGTTATATAGCAAAGGGAATGCCTGTAATTCACACAGAGCAATCACTTGGTCTTAAACGTGCACAAGACAAAAACTTTCATACTGGGGGAGCGAGCCAGTCTGAAGAGTACTCGGGTCCAGCGCGAGCGTTTTTTATATCGCGACGGAGAAAGGGGGGAGAGGGGATAGAGCCACTTGTCAATTGTTTCTTGTTCACAAAAGCACTAATCAAAAATTTGCTCCAGGGGCTTGCAACGTAGTACAATATATTACCTTACTGGGAGAATGCAAGTTTCCAGTACAAAGGACTTAACATTTCTTACATACTGCTTGACTAAAATCTTTTCAAAAATTGACTATATTCTATACAAGAAACACTTAACAAGGGTAAAAGGAGAAACAGAATCCGTTAGTCGCCTCTTACGACATGCTGGGGAGCATCGGGTAAATTCTTCCCCCTAACCCGCGTCCCCCCCCCCCCGTCCACCCATCCTCTACAATACAACAACAACAACAACACCACCAACAACAACAACAACAACAACAACAACAACATCACCAACAACATCAACAACAACAACAACAACAACAACATCAACAACAACGAAGCATCCAAAGAGAAGGCGAAAATTGTTACTGCCGCAAGGGTGGCAACTACATTGATAACAAATTGATTCTAAAAAGTCACCAAAGGCGTTCGTGGAACAATGATGATCGACTACTGCTTGGTCCCGATCAGTTTTCAATATCCATTGTTTATTTGCTGTTACTTGAAGGAGAATGATACCGCCCAAATTAAATAAAGGAGGAAGTTCTTGACATTTAAAATTTTGGGGAAGAAAACATCTTTTGTGATAGAAAACTGCCTGGTTCTGATCAGTTGTTAATATCCATTGTTTAGTGGTTGCAGTTTGAAGGAGGATAATAACGCCCAAAGGAGGAAGTTCTTGACATTTTAACGTTGGAGAAGTAAACATCTTTGATGATAGAACACTGCCTGGTTCTGATCAGTTTTTAATATCCATTTATTATTGGCTGTTGCTTCATTCAGGCATTGTGGTATTAGGGCTCAAAAAAGGAAGTTCTTAACATTTTAACGTCTGAACACGCTAGTGACACTAAACTTAAATCGATATTTTTTTTGATACCACGGTGACTATAGTGCCATTGAGATAGCGAATGCATGCTTTCAACATCAAATGAATGAATGCGTTCCTGTCTGTGAAATTCGTTAAAAGCTGCACAAGACTGAACAAAAGAAACGGGCATGGCTGGTGGTTTTTCAAGCGTGTCAACATGAATGGCGACGATCTTTGTATCGTGTCTCTATCTGCCATGGAATGAACAATTCTTTTGACTTGCATTCTGTTCAATAGGAATCTTGAAAGAACTCGTAAACACTCACTGCTGTGTCAAGCACAAACTTGTTTCTGATTTCTTTTTACATTTAGTCAAGTTTTGACTAAATGTTTTAACATAGAGGGGGGAATCGAGACGAGGGTCGTGGTGTGTGTGTGTGTGTGTGTGTGTGTGTGTGTGTGTGTGTGTGTGTGTGTGTGTGTGTGTGTGTGTGTACACGGCTATTCACAGGGCTTCATTTCTGCTACTTTAGCTGCAGGCTATTTGTGGCACCCCTCCCCACAGCAGAGATAACGCCAGCAGCTCGTAGCTCTCTCGGTGCTATGCACTGAGTAGGCCAATCTCCCAGTATAGCGCAGAAGCAGTTGGGTTTAACAGTGTGCTGGCTGCAGCTGCAGCCAAACTATTCTCTCTGCTGGGCTATTTGTAACTCACATTAAAACACAAGCTAGGAACAGCCGTGGTGTGTAGAGCGATTCAGACCAAACTACTGGACCGATCTTTATGAAATTTTTCATGAGAGTTCCTGGGTATGATATCCCCAGACGTTTTTTTCATTTTTTCGATAAATGTCTTTGATGACGTCATACCCGGCATTTTGTAAAAGTTGAGGCGGCACTGTCACACCCTCATTTTTCAATCAAATTAATTGACATTTTGGCCAAGCAATCTTCGACAAAGGCCGGACCTTGGTATTGCATTTCAGCTTGGAGGCTTAAAATGTAATTAATGACTTTGGTCATTAAAAATCTGAAACTTGTATTTAAAACTATTTTTTATAAAACGATCCAAAATTACGTTTATCGTATTCTTCATCATTTTCTGATTCCAAAAACATATAAAAATGTTGTATTTGGATTAAAAACAAGCTATGAAAATTAAAAATATAAAAATTATGATTTAAATTTCCGAAATCGATTTAAAAACAATTTCATCTTATTCCTTGTCCGTTCCTGATTCCAAAAACATATAGATATGATATGTTTGGATTAAAAACACGCTCAGAAAGTTAAAACGAAGAGAGGTACAGAAAAGCGTGCTATGCAGCACAGCGAAACCACCACCGCGCTTAACAGTCTCGTCAGTTTTACTGCGTTATGCACGAGCGGCAGACTACGGTCATTGTGAAAAAATGCAGTGCGTTCACTTTCATTCTGTGAGTTCCACAGCTTGACTAAATTAATGTAGTAATTTCGCCTTACGCGACTTGTTAGATGTTCAGTTCGGTTGTGTCTAAAGCCTCTATCCTGGTGTATTAAATATCAGTCAGTCATTCAGTCTCAAAGAAGACACTCAAATTTTAATTTAAAAACACCAACAAAACACCATTTGGAAATGCGTTGAGGATAAAGTGAATTGTAAATATAATATGATTATTAACATTACCGTAAAGGAAGTTTTTTGGGGCGTGTTTAAAAATTCACAAAGTTCCAAGGCAATAATAAGTTATGTGAGTTATTTGATTGTGATAGCCAAAATGTGTGTTGGTATTTAAAGATATGGTTCCCCTCTGGATATTGTATTGATTTTCAGAGAGGGAATTGTTGTATAAAAAAGTTGTTTAAAATACATTTATAAATAGTATTGTTAATGATATAGGTATATTTAAAGTAGAAACATTAATATAAAAAGCAGGGGAAAAAATGAAGAAGGATGCTCCCCGCCAACAACAAAATTCAAAGTAAGGCAAAATTACATTTAGTCAAGCTGTGGACCTCACAGAATGAAACTGAACGCACTGCATTTTTTCACAATGACCGTAGTCCGCCGCTTGTGCAAAACGGAGTGAAACTGACGAGCCTGTTCAGCGCGGTAGTGGTTTAGCTGTGCTGCATAGCACGCTTTTCTGTCCCTCTCTTTGTTTTAACTTTCTGAGCGTGTTTTTAATCCAAACATATCATATCTATATGTTTTGGGAATCAGGAACCGACAAGGAATAAGATGAAATTGTTTTTAAATCGATTTCGGAAATTTAATTTTGATCATAATTTTTATATTTTTAATTTTCAGAGCTTGTTTTTAATCCAAATATAACATATTTATATGGTTTTGGAATCAGAAATTGATGAAGAATAAGATGTATGTAAGTTTGGATCGTTTTATAAAAAACAAACACTTTAATTACAATTTTTTGATTTTTAATGACTAAAGTCATTCAATAATTTTTAAGCCACCAAGCTGAAATGCAATACCGAAGTCCGGCCTTCGTCGAAGATTGCTTTACAAAAATGTCAATCAATTTGATTAAAAAATGAGGGTGTGACAGTGTCGCCTCAACTTTTACAACAAGCCGGATATGACGTCATCAAAAGTATTTATCGAAAAAAAGAAAAAACGTCCGGTGATATCATTCCCAGGAACTCTCATGTAACATTTCATAAAGATCGGTCCAGTAGTTTGTTCTGAATCGCTCTACACACACACACGCACAGACAGACACACACACACACACACACACACACACACACACACACACACACACACACACACACACACACACACACACACACACACACAAAAAGAAAGGGTTGAAGCAGCCTGCATGCAACTGAGATCAAAAAAAAAAAAAAAGTCGCTTGAAGAAAAAATCTTTACATTTAGTCAAGCTCTGAAACTCACTAAATAAAACTGTATGCACTGCGTTTTTCCCACCGAGACTAGTAAAGCCACAGGTTGACAAATAAACATCTAAGCCCAGAGAGCGCTGACACTATATTGTTTCAGTAACACCAGCCTACTGAACTTAATTTGCATACGACCTATTTTCTGAATTTGTAAGCTTGTTTTTTAACCAAACACAAAATATGTATTCGTTTGTGGGTTCAAAAATAATTTGAAAAAACCCACAATGCAATACTTATTAAATCTGTAAGCGAAATTTGATTTTTTTATCACCACTCTGATGAACATACCAATTTATCAAATTTAAAGCTTCGAAGCTGACGTGCAATTTCAGAGTCCGGACTTAGTCAAGGATTGTTTTACCAACATTTCAAGAAATTTTATTTTATTTTTAAAAAGCACAACTGATACAAACATTTGGTATTCTCTAAACGTGAGTATCATTCATCTCCTTGCTCATTAATCTTTTCCGCTTCTTTGTTTGTTTCTTTGTTTGTTTGTTTCTTGTTTCTTTTTATATTTAGTCAAGTTTTGACTAAATATTTTAATATCGAGGGGGAATCGAAACGAGGGTCGTGGTGTATGTGCGTGCGTGTGTGTGTGTGTGCGTGTGCGTGTGGGTGTGTGTGTAGAGCGATTCAGACTAAACTACTGGACCGATCTTTATGAAATTTGACATGAGAGTTCCTGGGTATGAAATCCCCGAACGTTGTTTTCTTTTTCTTGATAAATGTCTTTGATGACGTCATATCCGGCTTTTCGTAAAAGTTGAGGCGGCACTGTCACGCCCTCATTTTTCAACCAAATTGGTTGAAATTTTGGTCAAGTAATCTTCGACGAAGCCCAGACTTCGGTATTGCATTTCAGCGTGGTGGCTTAAAAATTAATTAATGACTTTGGTCATTAAAAATCGGAAAATTGTAAAAAAAAAATAAAAATTTATAAAACGATCCAAATTTACGTTTATCTTATTCTCCATTATTTGCTGATTCCAAAAACATATAAATATGTTATATTCGGATTAAAAACAAGCTCTGAAAATTAAATATATAAAAATTATTATCAAAATTAAATTGTCCAAATCAATTTAAAAATACTTTCATCTTATTCCTTGTCGGTTCCTGATTCCAAAAACATATAGATATGATATGTTTGGATTAAAAACACGCTCAGAAAGTTAAAACAAAGAGAGGTACAGAAAAGCGTGCTATCCTTCTTAGCGCAACTACTACCCCGCTCTTCTTGTCAATTTCACTGCCTTTGCCATGAGCGGTGGACTGACGATGCTACGAGTAAAATGGCATTGCGTTCAGTTTCATTCTGTGAGTTCGACAGCTACTTGACTAAATATTGTATTTTCGCCTTACGCGACTTGTTATTTTTAGTCAAGTTTTGACTAAATATTTTAACATCGAGGGGGAATCGAAACGAGGGTCGTGGTGTATGTGTGTGCGTGTGTGCGTGCGTGCGTGCGTGTAGAGCGATTCAGACCAAACTACTGGACCGATCTTTATGAAATTTGACATGAGAGTTCCTGGGTATGATATCCCCGAACGTTTTTTTTCATTTTTTTGATAAATGTCTTTAATGACGTCATATCCGGCTTTTCGTGAAAGTTGAGGCGGCACTGTCACGCCCTCATTTTTCAACCAAATTGGTTGAAATTTTGGTCAAGTAATCTTCGACGAAGCCCAGACTTCGGTATTGCATTTCAGCTTGGTGGCTTAAAAATTAATTAATGACTTTGGTCATTAAAAATCTGAAAATTGTAAAAAAAAATAAAAATTTATAAAACGATCCAAATTTACGTTTATCTTATTCTCCATTATTTGCTGATTCCAAAAACATATAAATATGTTATATTCGGATTAAAAACAAGCTCTGAAAATTAAATATATAAAAACTATTATCAAAATTAAATTGTCCAAATCAATTTAAAAACACTTTCATCTTATTCCTTGTCGGTTCCTGATTCCAAAAACATATAGATATGATATGTTTGGATTAAAAACACGCTCAGAAAGTTACAGAAAAGCGTGCTATCCTTCTTAGCGCAACTACTACCCCGCTCTTCTTGTCAATTTCACTGCCTTTGCCATGAGCGGTGGACTGACGATGCTACGAGTATACGGTCTTGCTGAAAAATGGCATTGCGTTCAGTTTCATTCTGTGAGTTCGACAGCTACTTGACTAAATATTGTATTTTCGCCTTACGCGACTTGTTTTTTCTTGCT
>NC_090254.1:15476084-15536084 GCF_037325665.1 Littorina saxatilis
ATATGTTATCTCCAAGGTGTTTCGTGAGAATAAGTAAAACTTTTTTTCTACTGCACAAACCAGCAATGAAAGCTTACTATGACGATTGAACAGCGTAGAATGAACAGGAAGGCAGAAGAAAAGTCCAAACAAGTGCTCACGTTTTTAATATCTACGCTGTAAAACATCACTTCAATGCGCAATTGTCGTCTTTGTGGCAACTAGATTTGCACACCAGCGATGTGTTTAACATTACAATGGCAACTGAGCTTTATACACTAGCTTCTTTAAACTTTTCATTTCGAACATCAACCCCTGCACTTTTGCTTTATCGCAGACACGCCAACAAAACATAACTCAAGGGAAGAGTGCCAGAAACTGCATCAGTAGGCTCACGGTTTTTGCAAAGATTGCAAACTATTCCACCCCCCTAGTCTTTGGTCTTTCATTATTGGGTACTTCAGCAGTGTGCCCTGAATCTACATTCATGTTGTTAACAGATTAGAAAAACAGCACAGAACAAACAACAAATGAGTGTTTATTTTCTGACAATTAAGTTAAAACAGCAAGCAATGCTTACAGTATAACATTTCTTCGATAGTTTGAAAGACTGTATTGTGTGCGCCAACAGTCAAGCACGGTACAGACTCAATGATTCCCTGACTGTCACCATCATGATGTAAACAAACCATGCTCGACCGTGACAACCAATGTTACGTTTTTATGAACCAAACATGACCCCGCTGTGAGCACAACATTTGACAAGGGTCCACCAAACTGGGGTCATGTCGGGAGATTATCAAACCCTAGAAGTGTGCATATTTTCAAAGCTCAAGATTGAAAAAACATCCAAGATAACCCCAACGTTAAGTTTTGTGTGTGTCTACGAACGGCCTAACGATTCAGAAGTGTGTGTGTGTGAGTATCTATCGGTACGTTTATTTCCGTTGTGTTTTTCTGTACTCAGTTCATGTTTCAAAACTGCCAAGTCAATTTTTTTGAAAGGATAAGTTCTGTAGTCAGAATTAAATATATTCTTCGCTCGGAATGTGCAATGGAAGAGACCTGCGCATTGGATTTTTTTAACTTAAGTTTTACTAATTATATTCCCCCCCCCCCCTACAAAATTTCAAACAAAATAAAAGGCCTGTTAAATGATAGCGAGAACAATCACGAAACAAGTCACGTAAGACGAAAATACAACATTTAGTCAAGCTCAGTCGAACTCACAGAATGAAGCTGAACGCATTGCATTTTTTTCCGCAAGACCGTACACTCGTGGCATCGTCTGTCCACCGCTCGTGGCAAAGGCAGTGAAATTAACAATCCAGAAAAGCGCGGTAGCGGTTGCGCTGAGGAGGATAGCACGCTTTTCTATATCTCCATTCTTTTTAACTCTCTGAACGTGTTTTTAATCCAAACATATCATATCTATATGTTTTTGGAATCAGGAACCGACAAGGAATAAGATGAAATTGTTTTTAAATCGATTTCGGAAATTTAAGTTTAATCATAATTTTTATATTTTTAATTTTCAGAGCTTGTTTTTAATCCGAATACAACATTTTTATATGTTTTTGGAATCAGAAAATGATGAAGAATACGATAAACGTAATTTCAAATCGTTTTATAAAAAAAATAATTGTAATTACAATTTTCAGATTTTTAATGACCAAAGTCATTTATTAAATTTTAAGCCTCCAAGCTGAAATGCAATACCAAAGTCCGGGCTTTGTCGAAGATTGCTTTGCCGAAATTTCAATCAATTTGATTGAAAAATGAGGGTGTGACAGTGCCGCCTCAACTTTTACAAAATGCCGGATATGACGTCATCAAAGACATTTATCGAAAAAATGAAAAATTTATCTAGGAATATCATACCCAGGAACTCTCATGAAAACTTTCATAAAGATCGGTCCAGTAGTTTACTCTCAATCGCTCTACACACACACACACACACACACACACACACACACACACACACACACACACACACACACACACACACACACACACACACACACACACCACGACCCTCGTCTCGATTCCCCCCTCTATGTCAAAACATTTAGTCAAAACTTGACTAAATGTAAAAAGAAATCAGAAACAAGTTTATGCTTGACACAGCAGTGAGTGTTTACGAGTTCTTTCAAGATTCCTATTGAACAGAATGCAAGTCAAAAGAATTGTTCATTCCATGGCAGACAGAGACACGATACAAAGATCGTCGCCATTCATGTTGACACACTTGGAAAACCACCAGCCATGCCCGTTTCTTTTGTTCAGTCTTGTGCAGCTTTTAACGAATTTCACAGACAGGAACGCATTCATTCATTTGATGTTGAAAGCATGCATTCGCTATCGCAATGGCACTATAGTCGCCGTGGTATCAAAAAAAATATCGATTTAAGTTTAGTGTCACTAGCGTGTTCAGACGTTAAAATGTTAAGAACTTCCTTTTTTGAGCCCTAATACCACAATGCCTGAATGAAGCAACAGCCAATAATAAATGGATATTGAAAACTGATCAGAACCAGGCAGTGTTCTATCATCAAAGATGTTTACTTCTCCAACGTTAAAATGTCAAGAACTTCCTCCTTTGGGCGTTATTATCCTCCTTCAAGCTGCAGCCACTAAACAATGGATATTAACAACTGATCAGAACCAGGCAGTTTTCTATCACAAAAGATGTTTTCTTCTCCAAAATTTTAAATGTCAAGAACTTCCTCCTTTAATTTGGGCGGTATCATTCTCCTTCAAGTAACAGCAAATAAACAATGGATATTGAAAACTGATCGGGACCAAGCAGTAGTCGATCATCATTGTTGCACGAACTCCTTTGGTGACTTTTTAGAATCAATTTGTTATCAATGTAGTTGCCACTCTTGCGGCAGTAAAAATTTTCGCGTTCTCTTTTGATGCTTCGTTGTTGTTGATGTTGTTGTTGTTGTTGTTGTTGTTGTTGTTGTTGTTGTTGTTGTTGTTTTGTAGAGGATGGGTGGACGGGGGGGGGGGGGGGGGGGTGCGGGTTAGGGGGAAGAATTTACCCGATGCTCCCCAGCATGTCGTAAGAGGCGACTAACGGATTCGGTTTCTCCTTTTACCCTTGTTAAGTGTTTCTTGTATAGAATATAGTCAATTTTTGAAAAGATTTTAGTTAAGCAGTATGTAAGAAATGTTAAGTCCTTTGTACTGGAAACTTGCATGCTCCCAGTAAGGTAATATATTGTACTACGTTGCAAGCCACTGAGTGGAGCAAATTTTTGATTAGTGCTTTTGTGAACAAGAAACAATTGACAAGTGGCTCTATCCCCTCTCCCCCCTTTCCCCGTCGCGATATAAAAAACGCTCGCGCTGGACCCGAGTACTCTTCAGACTGGCTCGCTCCTCCAGTATGAAAGTTTTTGTCTTGTGCTCGTTTAAGTGACCAAGTGATTGCTCTGTGTGAATTACAGGCATTCCCTTTGCATGCGAGCTGAGGATGTGCGTGGTGACTGGCCTTTCTCTTTTATTTGATCACAGTGAAAAATATACTGCCGACCCTCTTCATAACTGGTGAACTGGTGGCCCACGAAGTTCTTTTACTGTCCTGGCTCGCGGATTCTTGCATTTATCACGCCCCAGGTAGTTTTACCAAATTCTTTAATGTAAAGTGAAGGTAAAAGACTGAAACATATGTAAACAAAGGAAACCATAAGAAAAAAATACAAATTAATATGAAAAGAATCAAAACACAAAATCGCGACCTCTAAACCACCGCAGTCGCGACCGAGCAACCAACGCTTGGTAGAAAATGGGGTACACAAAAATCAAATTATTCAAACACACAACGCGCAAAGCCTGGCAAATCGTCTCGCATGCGATACGCATGCTTTTTATGACGCTATATTTCTCGTCACTGTGTGACGCGTTCGGCTGTTCTATCAGCTCAAAGGCTGCGTGTTGCCCTGCCGGTGTGAATTCCTCCCACCGCCAAGTCGTTTTTGTGGTTTATTTCGCATTTAGGTCCCAGGTAACATTATGAAGTTTTAATACGATCAATCGGACCTATTATCAAGTTAGTGTATCAACTTTTGAGCGAACTGCGCCCAGTAGTTTCCCAGCAATAAGCTGTTAAGTCGAGACAGACACACACACAGACAGACACACAATTAAAGTCTGTTGAGCCCAAGGACTAGCGTACTCGGGGATATAACCTGTGTGGTTGAAAGCGACGTTAAACACCAAATAAAGAAAAAAAGAAAAAAACGGGGGGGGGGGGGGGGCAGTATTGCCTCAAATACTGTGTATCTGCTATTAAGAACTACCTCAATCGATTACAGTGAAAACCATCATCAAGAGATGCATGCAACTACCGCCACTACAAACAGCAACGTACGACTTATTTAATTGACAGCTGCCCGAGCAGTAGTGTTTGTTCGTAAACTCATTGTGAAGTCTGCCAAAACGTCCTGTGACCTCGACCCCCTCCCCACCCCCCTCCTCTGTGATCACTTAGACATCCTTCTACCCACCATCACTAGAATACTGAACGAGTCCCTTTCCACTGGCACCGTCCCCTCAGATTTCAAAAAAGCTGTCATTAAACCCCTTCTGAAGAAAAGCTCCCTCGACCCCAACGTACTTAAGAACTACAGGCCCATCTCAAACCTTCCCTTTCTTTCTAAAATCCTAGAGAAGATAGTCCTAGACCAGCTCTCCTCCCACCTCTCTGCCAACAACCTCCTCACTCCGCACCAGTCAGCCTACCGCACGGACCATAGCACAGAGACCGCAGTCCTTAGTATCCTCAACAACATTTTGACTTCCTTAGACGATAACAAAATTTCCCTGCTCCTCCTGTTAGACCTTTCGGCCGCTTTCGATACAATTGATCATGAAATCCTGCTGTCCCGCCTTGAGCACACTTTCGGCATCCAAAATTCAGTTCTAAATTGGTTCAGATCCTATCTCTCAGACAGAACAAATTTTGTAATTGTAAACGACGTCCCATCCCAGGAAACCTCCCTCCTTTTTGGCGTTCCCCAGGGATCTGTGCTCGGGCCCGTGCTGTTCATCATGTACACCTCCCCTCTGACTGACCTCATCGACAGACATTCCGTTTCCCACGAAATGTTTGCTGACGACACTCAGCTTCAGAACTCAGCGACTCCCTCAGAATACGCCCAGATGACCACCTCCCTTCAGTCTTGCATTGCTGACGTTGAACTCTGGATGTCCACTAACAAGCTCAGACTTAACTGTGACAAAACAGAAGCCATTCGTTTCACCAAATCCTCCCTCTCCTCCTCTCTCTCTCTCCCTCCCTCCTTCTATCACTTTGGGCAACAGCACTATTGAATTCTCAGACTCCGTCCGTGATCTTGGCATCTTTCTTGATAGCGATCTCTCCATGAAACACCATGTTATGAAAGTCTGTCAGTCCGCTTACATCGAGCTTAAGAGAATAGGTTCTATCCGCCCATACCTTACCGAAGATGCCACCAAGACCCTTGTTTCCTCCTACATTCTTTCTCGATTAGACTACGGAAATTCTGTTCTCATTGGCTGTCCTCAGTCTGTCATCCATCCTTTGCAGCGCGTTCAAAATTCTGCAGCCCGGCTTGTCTGCAAAGCCCCTCGGTCCCAGTCCTGTTCCCCCTTGCTAAAGAAACTTCATTGGCTCCCTGTAGAGCTGAGAATCCAATATAAGTGCTGCTGTATCTGCTACAAAATAATATCTGGCTCAGCCCCATCCTACCTGTCTGACCTGTTCACACTCTATACACCCTCACGATCCCTCCGCTCCTCTGTAGACACTAGAATATTCCGTCTATCTTCTTTTAGTCGCAAACAGCACGGCCAGAGAGCCTTCTCCCACTCTGCTGCCGTTGCGTGGAACTCTCTCCCTTACTCTATCCGACACTGCCAAACATTCTGTTCCTTCAAATCAAACCTTAAAACACACTTCTTCACCCAGTATTTTGATTAATTTTATTTCAACATGGTGCATTTTTGAATCAGGTGTTTGAATGTTTGAATGTTTTGCCTGTGTTAGTATGCTTGCAGATTGTATTGATGTAGTGTTTGAGTTTTCGTTGTTCACTTGTGTGCTGAATGCTGCTGCACATGCTTTTGCTTTGCTTTGTATGTATTATGTATGTTTGTCATTGTAAAGCGCTTTGAGAATGTAAAGCGCTCTATAAATCTCCCATATTATTATTATTATTATTATTATTAACACCAACGGTGAAAAAACAGAACAAAACGACGGAAACATCAACAGCAGCAATAACAACAGATGACCAAAAACAAAACTCCCAAACCACTGCCAAATATTGTAACTTATCAACAAAGAAAGTTGGCACTTGTTTAAACAAAATTGGATACCATCAATGCATGATGAATTGAAAAGCACTGGGCGGGGATGTAGCTCAGTCGGTAGCGCGCTGGATTTGTATCCAGTTGGCCGCTGTCAGCGTGAGTTCGTCCCCACGTTCGGCGAGAGATTTATTTCTCAGAGTCAACTTTGTGTGCAGACTCTCCTCGGTGTCCGAACACCCCCGTGTGTACACGCAAGCACAAGACCAAGTGCGCACGAAAAAGATCCTATAATCCATGTCAGAGTTCGGTGGATTATAGAAACACGAAAATACCCAGCATGCTTCCTCCGAAAACGGCGTATGACTGCCTAAATGGCGGGGTAAAAAACGGTCATACACGTAAACTTCCACTCGTGCAAAAACACGAGTGTACGTGGGAGTTTCAGCCCACGAACGCAGAAGAAGAAGAAGAAGAAGAAGAAGAAAAGCACTGACCACGGGAACAACAGTCTCAACGAAATACACCACTCAGCGGAAACACTCACCAACTACAACCCCTATCACTATCACAACAACCAGAACACCAACAGGTTATTTGTTCTGTTATTCTGTCGGTGACCATAGGAACTTTGGGCAAGGCGTATTGGGATTTTTGGTCTGGGTACTTATTTTCTGATGAGGTACACTTTTGATTCCAGTCCATTAGTATATATAGCTCATTTGAACCCCTTCAGTAATTGGATGTTCAGTGACAAACAGTCACTAGAAGAAGGCAATTGTAGACAGGATCAGGGGCCAGTTTCATAAGATAGCAGTGAACCGACTGACAGTCGATCGACTGCCCAGTCGATGGACTGTGGTTGATCGCCGGGTCACCGAAAAGCGCGTTTCATGAGCGAATCACCGTCACCCGCGGACAACCGCAGTCGACCGACTGTACAGTAATCCGAATGGCCAAGTCGAGGGCTAAATTTAGCAACATTACCACTTCCGTTTGCTCATTCGCACGTGGAAATGGCCGATTTCGAAGAAAAAACAAGTCTCGGCCCGCTCAACATAACAATGACCGAGACTTTCAGTAATTCCTTCGCGTGACGTCTAACCCTCTTACGCCATAATGTGACGTCTTCAAGACATAACCCTGACTTGTCTCCTGGATTACTGCGTCATGATAGATACATTTCGAAGAACAATCACAAGGTTTGGCTCACAATCCAAAAAAGTGTGAGCATTCTGCCATTGACTGTGCGGATAATTACATTTATTTTCGGTTTACCGCAGTAAGTCGAACACAGTGTTGGGGGGAGAGCATCACCGTGTTTGGCCAACTTCCGGTGAGACGACCCGCAGTCGGCCGACTGAAATTTTGTTCGTGAAACCCGATAACGTCGGATTACTGTGGTTCTCTCGGACAACTGCAGTTGGTCGACTGTGTTTCTGGGTTATGAAACTGGCCCCTGGACATGTTCAAGTGAGGAATGCGTGCACGTCATTGATAATCCGATATGGTCCAATTGTTAGACTAACGGATGAAGAGAATCTTAGACATTTTATTTGTGGTGTTTTTTTCTTCTTCTTCTTCTTCTTTTTGTTTCTAATGAATGGTTGTTTGCTTGCTGTTTGCTTAAAGAAGCAGCGTTTGTATAATAATTATTAAATGTTCATTTATGTATAAAATCGTCTATCAGGAAGCCCCAACTTATCTTATTATATTTATTCAAACACTAGAAATAAACCTTGTCTTGCCAAGGCCCCGCATTGATTTGTTTAAAACTAGTTTTTTCCTATTCCGGTGCATACCTTTCGAATTCACAACCTGTAACGATCAAGTCGTGTCTGTCATTATCTTCTTTTAAAAGACAGCTCCGAAAACACCTCTCTAACGACTAAGTCGGTATGTGAGTGTGTGTGACGATGCGTGTATGAGAGCGTGTTTTGTATGCTTCCATTAACAAACACCATTGTGTTACAAATTATTTTACAAATAAGTGTCATCTTTTTCTGAAATGTTGTGCCATTGTATTTATTCATGTTCTGTCTTATTGTATTTTTATGATTTTGATGGTTTGTTTCATCTTTGTCCTCAGTTTAGGATTTTGTTGTTGAATGTTCACTTTTACTTTAGATTACTTGTTGATGACGTGTTGTTTTTGTTTTTTGGTTTTTTGTATTCAAGTGTGGACATAATGCTATTATCCTTTTGTAATAACGAGTTCTCTCTCTCTCTCTCTCTCTCTCTCTCTCTCTCTCTCTTTATCTCTCTCTCTCTTTCACACACTCACACACACACACGCACAGACACACACCCACACACACATGCTAGATATTTGGGGGATTTTATTGTCTTGGAAGAAAGTGATTGTGTGTGTCTTTCTCTTTGTCCCTCACGCTCACACACACACACACACACACACACACACACGAGCTCACACACACCAGGGGCGGATCACATCATTTTTAGAGGGGGGGGGGGTCCAATTTGTTTTTAAGGGTCAATTCGACGACGCGAAGTGATTAGTTAAGGGCATGAAGCGTTCGAACCTCCTTGGGGGCTCCGGGGGCATGCCCCCCCCCCCCTCCCGAACGTATTTGTTACAAACAAAGAAAATGGAGCAAACTGGAGCAAACTGAGCCAAGAAACTTCCCCTTCCAAAAAGTAAATTAAAGAAGACAAATTTGGATCAAAACTAGGATGAATGATTGATCTGGTGTAACCTGAGCCAACAAATTACCCAACTACTTTCTGAAATCGCCACTTACAAAAGAAAGGGCGGCTCCTAAGGGGGTACTGGGGCAAGCCCCCCGCCCCCCCCCCCCCCCCCCCCTGGAATTTTTTTTATATAAAAATCAAGGAAAATGAAGCAATCTGGTGCAATCTGAGCTATACGTTTTTTTTGAAAAAAAACTCTTTTTTTCTTCTTTTTTTATTTTAGTTTTTATAGGATAGGGGGGGGGGGGGGGTCCGGAAAACCCGGAAACCTTCCTGGATCCGCCCCTGCATACACACACACACACACACACAAACAAGCACATCCACACACACACACACACACGCATCAAGGTCGATTATCTCTCATTTGATGACACGACCGTGTGAACAAGTGAACGTCTCCATGGAGGTCACCAACTAGAGGACATGACACGGTCGTGTCATCAAATAGGAGATACTCGACCTTGGTGTGTGTGTGTGTGTGTGTGTGTGTGTGTGTGTGTGTGTGTGTGTGTGTGTGTGTGTAAAGGACAGAGAGAGACAGACACACACACACATACACACACACACAGCACGTGCAATGCAGCTATAGTTAAATGCCAGCTGGTGAATTTGTGGTTTGTTTAGAAGGGTTGTTTGATGTAAATATTCTTTTGAGGGATTAGGGTTAGTGTTACACTGTAGATCCAGCATTCGGTCCCTCCCCTTCTCCCCCTCCGCACTCCCCCCCCCCCCCCTACATGCTATGAGCGATACACGTAACTGGATTTTACTGTTTTAATGTAGACAGTAATGTTCGCTTAGCTTTAAAGAAGCACGTTTTAACAGCTATCTAGTCTAATTGTCCCTGTCATGGCACGCGCACTCAAAAATTCGAATACAAGCTACAAGGACCAAAGGAAATAAATACAGACAAGGATAAATTGCAGGACCTGTATTCATTATCTGTGTTTTCAGTAGACAGACGATGTCTGTTTTACCTTCTTGAATAGAAATGTTGAGTTTATAAATATATGCATCTGGCGAGCAGGCGGTGTAACTGAGATGTTATATAAGCGGGAGGAAGGGGGGTGTTAGACAAATACCAACAGACATTTTATGTCAATGACAATGGTAAATAACATGCGTGTCGTTATACTGATTATAAGTATGGGATTACATAATCGTGTGCTATCGCCTGTTTTTCCTGTCTGGCATTATGTTTGCTCAGTAGTCAAGACATTAACAAAATCTACATATTAATGTCCATTTGTTGAAGAGGCATAATTGATTTGTTTATGAACTCTTTAACATTAACATTGGTCCCAATGGCAAACATTGCTTGAATGTCAATATGCCTCAGATTTGTTAAAATTCGATTCAAATCGGTGATTTTTGGTTCTGTCTGAAAGTGAAGTGAATGAAAAATGGACATGGAAAATCTATTTCTAGTAACAACGTCATAGTGTCTCGTGATTCTTCAGGCAATTTCATGTTAATCTGATGCATACCATATTAGAATTTATTTAAATTCTGAACAAAATGATATACAACACAAAAATATGCGACCAGAACTGCATTATCGATGACCATTTGAACAAAAAATCAAAACAAGACAAGACAAGTCAAGATAAATTCTTTATTTACGAAGGTAATGCATACACAAACAGCGCTTGTCCACGAGATGGACTTATGTAATGATAATACGTTTTAAATATAGCGATCAAACAAGCAACACAAACAAACAAACAACTAGCCAATCAAACATACAAACACAAATATACATAGAGACGAACATAATACATTTTTATCAAGTGCATAATGAAAACAAGTTTCGAGCAAGCAAGAACACGTAAATTAACGAGAGAGAGAAAAACATCTCCGTAAATTGAGGAACAAAGGGCACAACTACGTCACAAGTAATAACCATATGTAGCACCTTTACGTAAGACATTCCATAAATCAAAGAGGTACATTTACCTACTGAAACATGTGAAAGGTAGACATCCGAAATATAAACATGTTCAGGTTAAGTGAGAACGAAATGTGCCATGACGAAGGAATGAAAAATATCTGTCTGTGAAAGTCTTTACCTTGACGGAATGCATTAGAACGCTTGGAAATGAATTCCAAAGATTAAAAAATAACAAGATAAATATCGAGAACTGTTGTTGACCCGTGATTTGTACAAATGTAAAACATTTTACAAATTGCGGGGCGCGTAACAATTGTTTTACAAATCACGGGGCGCCACGTAATTTGTCATATATTTTACAAATCACATAAATGCGCCCGATATTTTCTTGTCATCTCGAAAGTCCAGGGATCTATTAGGTTGGCGGTAATTACGATGTTGATACACTTTTTGAGAACTCGCGTGCACATGTTTGTGACGGACACACCGACAGACAGACAAATCTGCGCTTATCACGCTTCGAAATCGAAATATAAAAAAATCAACATGTGCAGTTTACTCACACACTTTCTTTTTCATATGAATTTTTGGCCTGGGATCCCTTTGTGGTTGACTGGGCTCTAAACAACAAATATTAATAATAATAAAAGGCATGTATTACTTTGTGGAATGCGATTCTTTTACATTTTTAAAAACCGCGGTTTTAGGTTCGACGTAATTTGTCAAATGTTTTTACATTTTTAAAGATCACGGGTTAACAACTGTTGAGAGTTCTGCTGGCATATTTCATGATCCGCAAACGTCGACCAATATTTTCAAACCCACTGAGATTCAGTGTGTATCAACAACAACAACAACAACAACAACAACAACAACAACAACAAAAACAACAACAAAAACAACAACAAAAACAACAACAAAAACAACAACAAAAACAACAACAAAAACAACAACAAAAACAACAACAAAAACAACAACAAAAACAACAACACCAAAAACAACAACAAAAACAACAACAACAACAACAAAAACAACACACACACACAAAACCTCTGCCAGGCTTGTTGTAGGCTGTGAAAGTTAATGTGGCAAATAGTGAAACAAGCGTTGCCACTAATGAGTGGAACAAGGCAATCATGGCGTAAAAGTAAATGATGAGCTGCTGGATCCCACGGGCACATTATGCAAAAATAAAGGCTCTATTCTCCATACAAGACATACAGTCGTTGAAGAAATGACGGTATGACAAAACCGACAGTAATGCAGAAGTAAATAGTCTATTATCTATACAAGAAAGTCGTTGAAGGAATGATGCTATGACAATACTGACAGAGAATAAAGACGGGGGGGGGGGGGGGGGGGGGTGTCAACCAAATTAGGGTCATGTCGGTAGATTATTAAACCCTTGAAGTGGTCAAAGTGTCAAAGCTCTAGCTTCAAAAACGCATGAGCTGACGTCAATGTTAGGTTATCATTGGTCAAACTTGACCACCTGTGACCCCCAAACCTTGACCAGGGTCAATCAAGCTTACGTCAAGTCTGGAGATTATCAAACCATAGAAGTGTGCAAAGTATCAAAGCTCTAGGTTAACAAAAATCCGAGATAACCTCAACGTTAAGTTTTTATGAAACGAACATGACCCCGCTGTGACCCCAACATATGACGAGGGTAAACCAAACTGGGGTCACTTCGTGCGATCATCGAACCCTAAAAGTGAGCAAAGTTTGAAGGTCTAGCTTGAAAACATCCGAGATAACATCAATGTTAATTTTTTGGGGGACGGACACATGAATCCTAAGACTCACCATTTATAGGCTCTTATTCAGGTGAGTCAAAAATGGATGTAAGTGTGTGTGTGTGTGTGTGTGTGTGTGTGTGTGTGTGTGTGTGTGTGTGTGTGTGTGTGTGTGTGTGTGTGTGTGTGTATGTGTGTGTGTGTGTGTGTGTGTGTGTGTGGTGGCTATACCTCAGAGATGGCAATATATGAGACAGGACCAAGACAGTGCATGTACACAGCAAAGGAGACGCAGATGTGCATCTTTTTTTCAGTTGCTTGACTCATTGTTTCCTTTCTTATGTTATGAACCTCCCTTGAATACAGTATATATAGTGCAAGGCCAGTTCAGTGCCTAGTTTTCACATGTAGCAGCACATAATGCCAATAATATTAGAAACTCTCTTTTGCTCCTATGAGGAGAAGAACTGACGAAGGAAAAAATAACCAGAAAGTTCAGGAAATTTCTAGAAGCAACGGGATGTAACTATTACTTTAGTAAATCCAAAAACAAAGAGACTGCCAACGTTTCAAAATTCAGAATCAAAAAACAAGAAAGGTAGGTTGTTGGAACGTTTGTTATTGACAAAACAAAATATCTGTGAATGTATTCGTTTTGTCAATAACAAACGTTCTAACAACCTACCTTTCTTGTTTTTTTATTATTACTTTAATATCCATTGAAGGGAGGTAACTCTGTTCATGCAGGCATGCATAATCATTTTCATAGAATGTATTGAGTCGAAGTTAGACCTGCTGCTTAATATTATTATCTAGACGTTTGCCAGGGAAGGAAGATAACTCATGTCAGTTATTTTAGTTTTAGCAATAAAAGGTAATAATATTATGATGTTGACGGTAATACTTAAACATTGTCCTCCAGTCGTTTGATCCAAATGTATAAGCTCACTCTTGCATCTATTCTTATCTTTATTGGAATACGATTCTAGAAGTTTCTTAGAGAGGAGAGAGCAAGGGAAGTAACTCATTTCCCCAAATTTGGAGTTTTCCTTTCCTATTTTTCTTTTATTCCTGGTTCTTTGATATAAAATTCCGAAAAGTGTGATGATGGTTCTTGGAACAAATTCATAAGGGCTCTGCTAATAACCCGGGTGAAGCCGGGTCCTGACTGCTAGTACTCAGAAATAACGAAGTCTATTCTCTGCACAAGACAGCCTAGTTCACAATCGCCAAGCAATAACGCTACCACAACATTGACAGTTCAGGGCCAAAGATACGGCATTTCACAAGGAGCGGCTGAAACTAGTTTCTTTTGTCGCTGGACTATTAGGAGCATACTGCCCAACCAAACGTGACCAAGGCAACCCTCTCCTAACTTGCTTGCAGATCAGGTCCAGCCAGAACTGGCGCACGGCGGCGTCGCGTGCCGTGAAGATGGCGAAGATGAGAATCCCCTGAAAGGCGGCGGTGCAAGTGAACAAATACTGGAACACCAGGCGCGCGTCCTCGATGGCAAAGAAGGCAAAAACCCAACTCAGACCTGTGGTGGGAAACATAGGACACAAAACAACAGTACAATAAAAGCAACAAGAGGAGCTGCATTGTTCATTCACATGTATCCAGTGGAGATGAGAATTCTAGTTTGCCCTAGTGCAAACTGGAATTCCAATCTCCACCAGTGCGATTCTGAATTTCACTGGATTCTCATTTCCACTGTGACATATATATCTAAACAAAAATCCGTTTTCTCGGGTAAACAATGATGAAAACCATGAGGTGTCTGAGCTTAAGTTTAGGTTACAGTTACAAAATGAATCCATCCGAAAATGTTCACTTTGCTAAGAAAACAACTAAGCCGTCGTATTTCTGTATGGTTCCTAGTGGACGGATGCTCTGGATATCACTATCACCCCTTAGTGCTGGTTAACATTAGCACTTTACTATATAGGAAGGTGCCTTGGACATGGCAAGTTGTCCTCTATATATCTACACCATCCCGCTAACCATTACACACTTGTAGACTTTCATTTTCAGTAATGTTAACACACTAATAAATTCCAGCTGAAGACATTTAGACGCAATCTATCTATTCAAGTTAAACTGATTATTATCTCGTCTGAGAACGAAGTTGTGCAGTTATAAAGAGAGATTCACATAAGTAACATACATGTTAATTATGGGACCACTTTTAAGATGTATTACACGATCCTAAACTGGTATTCTTCCATTTGAAACTAGAGTTACGTTTCTTTCTCACCCAGCACGACGAAGCTGGCGATAGAAGCCCGGATTCGGATGACGTTGTAGCTGGTGCCACCTTGGGACATGTCACGCCGACGACAGATGCTGACGACGATGAGGACGTAGAGAACAATGTTGGCGCAGACCATGATGGCAATAGGGGTCAGGAAGGCGTAGTAGAACGGCGTGCGAGACATCCAGCAGCTTCGAACAAGAACATTCAGATAATACAACGGAACCCCAATCTGAAGACCTCTATGAAGCTGAGAAAATCAGATCTAAAGAAAGGAGGGAGTCTTAAAATGGGGGTGCATTTACAGAGGTTATGAACAGAAAGTCTGAGAACAAACTATTGGTAGGTGTCCTTCAAAAAGAGTTACGCGAAAGACGTCAGGGAGAGTACTTGTTACTTTTCTTTAAACGGATAAACTGTTGAGCCTCTGAATAAATGTTTTTGTAACTTGGCACAGATGCAGTGGCACAATCACTTGCGAAACACACACCGTTGCACATTTTTCTTCGTGTTGTTACGAACGTTCACAAATGTAACGGAAAATCGTCACAACGTCTATTCTCATGTCCTGTTAGCTCTACGTTATAGTGTGCATACATAAGAGGATTTTTGTCATCGTCCTGTTTAAGTTCAAGAGGCTGCTCCGTACAGTTTCAGATTTATTGCATACCGGCTGCAGCTACCCAGCAAAAACATCATTACAAACTAGGATGTCTTGCCGTCTTCCAAACTTGCTATCACTCTCTTTCTCACGTTAGATCAGCCTGACTGAGTGGCCGGTGTAAATGAAATGGGTATGCCCTGTTGGTGAAGTCAACAAAGACACACACTGATGTAAAAATGTGAAATATCGTTCAGTTTTGTAACATTTTTGACGGCTTAAAGTGAACCATGCCGTCAAAAAACGTCATGTTGAGGGTAGGTGTGGTATAAGCACAAGTTACGTACGTAATACCCACATACTGTTCTAATCAAGTAAAACCATTTTGAGCAGAAAAGAAGGTCTTTAAATAATTATGTTTCTGGCCAAAACACAGCTATCGAGCTAGGGGGGTATACCACTGGGAAAAAAACATTAACATTTTGTGTTCAGCGTACCAGGAGTGTGGCATTACATGTTTTGCCCGTGAAAAATGGCATGTTACTATCTTTATCTAACTTTTTTGTTCTAGTAAAAATAGCATAAATGATTATTTGTCTCTTGAACACGACAAGTTACTATTTTCCACATGGTGAAATGGCATATAGCTAACTCCTCCTCCCCTCCCCTACCCCCCTCTACGAAACAAGCAGAACGTAGTACCTTTCCAAACAAACAAAGACGTAACTTACTATTGTTCCCCACCATTGTAGAGGTTGACATCAATAGACAATGTGATGATTACTGGAATCAGAGGAAGACCTGCGCATAGATTAACATAGTAAATAGCATTTTGTAAACACACATTTTAAGGGTTACTGGTGAACAGAAAGTAACAAACAAATAAAATTTAAATAAACACGTACTTGTGTAACCGATTGCCCGAAGCTCAAGAACTACCTTTGGAGGCAAAGCCACTCAAACAGAATTGAGATTTAAGAGCTAAATGAATAGCCCCCAAGAACATACTGTACAAGGAGACAGCAGCGGCCAGACCCTATCACAAACAGAACTCTACAATTCACAGGTGTCTTACGGCACGCCGGTCGGGTCATGCGAATTAATGTTAATCTTACATATCAAGGTGTATGTTCTGACCAGCCAATCAACTGCCTCGGTTTGCAAGTTCACCTTATTCCCGAGAAGCTTTAAGCCGCACTCCGCCTCAGATGAGGTTTACAGAAAGAATCTTTCATGAAATAAGCAAATCTAACCTCATGGAACACATTTGCACTAGCATTTAACATCATTAAATGACACAGTTCGTTTGAATGGCTATTTAGCCGTAAACCTCACAACAGTTCTAGTGGTTTAATTAACCGCTGAGCGATCGTGGACCCGTTTGACCCACTTTCCCTTTTTTACATACGTGATGAATGAAGTGGTAAGTTTGTGGTTTGAATGCGACTCGCTGTATCCGCAATAGCACGTTATTGTGTACATCTGAATCTAAAATGCAACAAACGACTGCGTGTGGCACGAACTGAGCGGTGGCGGTTGACCGTTCAAAGGACCTGGCGGCATGCAGAAAATCCGTCTGCTTGGGCAAACACGACCTTGCATGACCGGTTTCCGGACTCCCTTTTTTCAAACTTTCAAATTTCGAATTGTACTGATCTTGTCTTGATGACAAAAGAATTATTTTATGATTTAAGAATGTTTGTCTCTCATACTGTCAACTTGTTGTTTAGATTTTAAAAGTTAGATCTAGCGCAAAAACGAGGCTTACGATTTGTTTTATAGTAAATCCTTTTCTAACTGCATGGAATTAATTGTTTGAAAATGTCTTACTCTCAACGGAAAGCAGCCAGGATGCTCCCAAGCGGTAAGCGTTCAAGTGGAAGTAGGTTTGTACTGTCTGTAAAAGCTCGGGAGGCTCAGGGGTCAGAAACAGAAGGTTTACGGGAGGCGGTGTGAGGCTTTAATCAAAATCAAACTTGAGCTTGGGCCTCCGTGACCACGTCCCTCACAGCGTCACTTGTAAATGGCGGACATCGTCAGAACGTCGATTTCTTTACAAGGATACCAAGGAGTCATACTGGGTGTTTACTACGGTAGAGAACCATCAGATACAACTGCCTGTGTAATACATTACACGTGCAGCCCTCATGCTGACAAGTATTTTTAGAATGAGTGAGAAAAATGTGCTTCGTCAAAAACCGTCTGCTCGTGTGCAGTGAATTTCACCCGTGCAGTTTAGCCGTCGCATGCGAAGGATTGCTAAGATTGCACACACACACACACACACACACACACGCACAAACACACACACACTCTCTCTCTCACACACACACGCACACACACACACACACACACACACACACACACACACACACAAGAAGCAAACCAACAAACTACATAACAGCAACAACACATAATAACGTACCCCAGGCTGGTAAAGCCGTTTTTAACATGTATCTGCTGAATCTCCCGACCCTTGCTTTGAACTGAAGGAATAGCAGGATGCCCTCTATCACCATCCACATGAAAGACACCAGGATCAAATAGTGCAGCAAAGCTGCCACCAAGACACAGCTCACGTGACCATGCCCGCGCGAGAATCCCGCCAGGAACGTGACCCATGATAGAAGTAGGGCCAGCGCCAAGTTGAACAAGGTCTGCTGGGAGTTACTGCTGTGTAACTTCCTGTGAACAGAAACGATTGTCTGAGTGTATCCCTGGCTCCGCTTTGAGTTTACCTGACTATTTGTCACTCAGCAGACAGAAGAGATGAGATGGGATGAGATGAGACGAGATATGTGATGCATGAGACGAGACGAGATGGGATGAGACGAGATGGGATGATAATGGATGAAATTATTCGGGATGGGGCGAGACGGGACGGTAATTATGATAGTTGATGAGATGAGATCCGATTTAGATACGCCTGGAAGAAATGAGATTTATTTATTTATTTATTTATTTACGAGGATTTATATCGCGCACGTATCTCACCACACAAGGCGGCTCAAGGCGCATGTTACCTATTAATGCCGTGTGAGATGGAAATGTTTACACAATATATCATGCATTCACATCTGGGAGGGATATGGATAGATGAGATCAGATTTGTGGAAATGAGATGTGATCGGTTTGAGATGAGATTTGATCATGCAATACAATTCAATACACTATAACCAGAAAGAATAAATAGTCCCGATGAAACACTCAAACTTAATAGAAATTAATCGTTGGAAACTGTTGACAAACTTTTTGCACAGTGGGAGAAGGTGACCACCAAGGGATGCGAACAAGTCTCAACATTTACTGGAACTGTAATGGCAATTTCCGCAAATTTTCAGAAGAAAGCGAATTCTAACAAAATCCATAACCAATTATTGATTTTACATTTACTGGCATTAATGCAATGAATCACACTAACTTGATAACAATAAAATGTATAACACTTCCTTGATAACAATGAAATGTATCACAATTATTTGATAACAATAAAATGAATCACACTTACTTGATAACAATGACATATATCACACTTACTTGATACCAATGAAATATATCACACTTTCTTGATCTTCATTACATCACTCAAACCTTTGGAATTAATTAAAATGAATAAAATACATGAATTACGAGTTCAGAAATTACAAAAAGTTGAAACATTAAAACAACATATTTTTGAAATGTCTTGCCAACTATGCGTATCGAACCCGTGACCGGCGTTTGTGGGCGAGCACACTAACACTAAGCCAATCTGGCACACAATTCTCGGGGTGAAAATAGAATGTTCAACTTCGAACCTGTGAGTTCTCGAGCATGTGTCGATTCCTCGGTGTTCGAGTTTCTTTCTGTCGATCTCACTCGATGTAAGTTAAATCGATAACTGACCCTATGCGCCCGTTTACTTCGTATGGAAAGCAATTTTAAGTAGCGTTAATTTCAAGTGTGACCGACATTATGTTGTAGTCCGGCTCTGAAATGCATTGACCATTCACCAAAAGGCTCTGACGTCATTTCTCAACAGGATTTCTCTTCTTAGAATTCAATATTTTTGATGACATACAAAGGATTTAGTTCGTGACGACGACGCCCTATGGTCGTTTTATTATCTAAAGGGAAGCAAGCGGTTAAAAACGGGCGTCGACAGAGCCAATGAAGGGGGATACTAACTTGTAGTTATCATTCGCTTGTGATAACACTTACTTGATAACAATGAACAGTATCACACTTACTTGAAAACAATGGAATGTATCACACTTACTTGATAACAATGCAATTTATCACACTTACTTGATAACAATAACATGTATCACACTAACTTGATAACAATGCAATTTATCACACTTACTTGATAACAATAACATGTATCACACTAACTTGATAACAATGGAATGTATCACACTTACTTGATAACAATGGAATGTATCACACTTACTTGAAAACAATTGAATGTATCACACTTACTCGATAACAATAACACGTATCACACTAACTTGATAACAATGAAGGAGATGACAGTGACGGAGAGACCAGCAATGGACAGACTAAGGCCAATCTTAGAGATGAGCGAGAGGGCTGACTCGTGAATCTGTGCTATCTTCTCTTTCCTGCTTTCCTGTCCGTACAGGTCCTGAAACAATGAACAAATTGGTATTACACAAAAAAATATGACCCTTATCGGCCATGGCTGCCATTGGGGATGTTAAATGTGACCTTTTCTAAATCTGAATTTCATCAAAGAAACAACTATACGCGAGGCAGTCGTGTCATTCTGTGAGCTACCTCGCTTCAAAATGCGAAACTGGTGAAATGGTCACCCTCACACACATTCTAACCTTGCATCGTGTCGCCATAGTAACAAACCTTCCGCTAAGATTGGGTTTAAAAGTGAAGAAACCATTTTTTTTCATAGATTAAACTACTAGTCCTTAAGGCGATAGTGACCAGTACCTCAGCATTGTCGGAAAGATTATCACACCTACACGCGTATTTCCGCTACATTTTGAAGCTGTAGAAACAACAGTACTCTTACAAAAAAGGTAAACGAACAAGCAAACAAACAACGCCTATATCTTACAAGTCGATAACTGACCAGTAGTACAGCACAGTTTGTGAGATGATCGCACTCACACATTTCGTTCCCTTACACAGTGAATACATAATAACAAACTTCCTTTAGCAATGAAGTTTTAAGAAACAAACACCAAACAAAAAAAAACTCAACCGTATTACTATAATACCAAAGGTGATACTGACCAGTAGAACAGCGAAGTTTGTGAGATGATCGCACTCACACACGACCTTTCCTTGCACGGTGTCGCTATAGTTACAACCTTCCTCCGACCACGCCCCCTTCCCGTCTTGCATTGCGAAATCCCAGAAGACACATGTACTCAGCTCTCGTTGGAATGATTGCTCTTTTGACAGTGACTTTAATAGAAATAATCATTGTTATATTCATTGAAATTATTTAAACAAGTGTGCAAGTAATTCTGTGGCTTAAGAGGGAAGGGAGGGGTAGAGGTCGGTATTTATATTTAGTCAACTTTAAACACACACACACACACACACACACACACACACACACACACACACACACACATACACACACACACACACACACACACACACACACACACACACACACATACATGCACACACACACACCTATGTTTTGGTCCAGCACCTGTTATTGGATAAATGGTTAATCACGCTCCGATCTTGTTAGTAGTAGTAGTAGTAGTAGTAGTAGTTGTAGTAGTAGTATTAGAAGTAGTAGTAGTAGTAGTAGTAGTAGTAGTAGTAGTATTTGTTGGTTTTGTTGTTGTAGGTTGTTTGTTTTGTGCTGTTTCTGTTGCTGTGATTGTGCAGCGGCCTACCTGAACGGGGGTGAACACAGTGGTCACGGATCCTTTTCCAAACGCTGTAAGGTTGGTTTTAGGCTGGCCGTCCACAGTGATTCGAAGAGCAATCACCTTGCTGTTCAGTGTGGCGTGACGGTGGCGCGAGTCAGCTTCCGTCACGTTGGATCCCGCACTGGACCTGAACAGCGAAGTCTTGCTGAAGATGCTGCCAGCGATGCGAATGTCTCGCCCTGGGTATTCTGCAAGACATGATTGTTCTCAAACAGGCACATTCCTTCCTGTGTTAACGATTCGGCTCGTCATCTGAGATCTATAAAGCCATCCCTCCACTTATTATTTATACATCAACCAAAACCCTCTGCCCTCAAAGTGGAAAAGCGTTGTTATGGATTTATTTCACAGATTGGTATGGGTGTCTCTAACGAAAACTCATAATTGAAATTGCACTCTGTAAACAAAGCAGAGAGCATTTAGTTGTTGGTGGGTTGTTGTTGTTTTCCAAAAGGAAGGCTAATGTTATTTCATGCAGAAGCCTAGACTGGATGATCTGACGTCGTTCACATGAGGGTAGATTGTACATTTAAACTTGGTTCATATTGACGATTCCAACCCGATTTTGAACCGACCTTTGTCCACTAGAAGTTTGTGAAAAGCTCAGAGGAGAAAATTGTCGAAACGTTTGTCCAAGTCAAATGTCGCTTAATTTTTCACCGAAATTCGGCTGACTCGAAACCAGAGCACGACAAAACAGATTACTTGCCAGCAAAATGGGAGAAACTTTCTCCGATATAATCCTTGGCTGGTGTATGCGTTCTCGGACTGGATGTCTTTGAGACAGAAGAACCCAGTTCTAAGTCTCCAAGCTATTAACATTGCTCTCATGTCGACAGTTCCCATGGCAATGTTGCATTGTATTGCATTTGGTCGCATCAAATTAACTTGTATTGTACAGTTGTGTGTTGTACAATCTCTTACTTGGTAGTGAATTGCATTGAATCACAGTGCATTGTATTGCGATGCTATTAGTACATCTAACGTATGTCGAAACTGTCTTTAACGACCTCAAAATGGAACGACCAAAAATAGTAATCATAGACATGTTGTTGCTATGGAAAGGTGATTCATAGAAGAAGAAAAACTATGGTCGGGAATGTGTGGTTGGCCGTACTGGACAGGTGGTCGTGTATGAGAGTTGCGTAGAGAGGAGGATTCGAGTGTATATTATTATTGTAATGTCGTATATTGCAATGTCTTATTGTGTCTTGTATGGCATTTCATTATACTGTATTGCATAGCATTGCATTGTATTGTAATGCCTTCTGTACAGTATCGCACTTCTGTGGTATTGTTTTTGTATTATAATGTATTTTCTTAACTGTATTGTATTCTACTACATCTTACTCTCTACAATACTGCTGCCCATCTTGCCCGGCAGCATGATGGCGGTGTCTGTGTTGTCATATTTCCTCTCGCCCTCTGATCGGTTCCCCCGACCTTGACCGTCTGTGATATCGGTGACATCGCCGCTGTCCAACGCCAGCTCCAGTCCAAGCACGTGAGAGTCGGAGACTGTTGTCAGGTTCCAGACCTGAAGAACGGTGCTGTTGGTCTGAATGCGAGCGGAGCCTGCGTCGCCTAGTGACACTCTGTCCCCAAGTGACTCTACGGCTTGCAGTACTCTGAATTAGGAAAGATACATAGCGCAGTATAAGACATAGAGAACCATTAAGAAAGAGACATATCGCAGTATGAGACATAGAGGCTCATTAAGAAAGAGACATAGTGCAGTTAGAGACACAGAGACTCATTAAGAAAAAAACATTGCACAGTATGATACATAGAGACTCGTTGAGAAAGCGACATAGTGCAGTTAGAGACACAGAGACTCATTAAGAAAAAACCATTGCACAGTATGATACATAGAGACTCGTTGAGAAAGCGACATAGTGCAGTTAGAGACACAGAGACTCATTAGGAAAGCGACATAGTGTAGTTAGAGACTCATTAGGAAATAGACATAGCGCAGTTAGAGACATAGTGACTCCTTAGGAAAGAGACATAGTGCAGTTACAGACACAGGCACTCAGTGCCAAAGTATGAACATCTGTAGGAAGGACTGAGTTGTTGGAATAAGTGCAAGCAGAACCCGAATCGATCCAATGACATTCTGTCTCGAAATGACTCCACCGCTTGCAGCATTCTTTATTAGAAGACAAGAACAAAGTACACGAAGTGTTCAAGTGGAAACATAGAAACTCAGTCTCCAAGTAGAAGCTGAACATCTGCAGGATGGAGTCGTTGGTCTGAATGCCAATAGATCCTCAGTCGCGCAGTGACACTCTGTCTACTATATGATTCAACAGGTGTAAGTACTGTGCGTGAAGATAAGACAAGATGAAAACAAGTTAAGATATGATAAGATAAGACCAGATAAGATATGATTTGATAAGATAAGATAAGATAACATGAGATGAAATAGCATAACATTAGCAGAACATAGCATAACATTACATAACATTACATAACATATCATAACATAACACAACATAACATAACATAACATAATCTTACATAACATAACATAACATAACATAACATAACATAACATAACATAACATAACATAACATAACATAACATAACATAAGATGACATGAGGTTTATACCAGGCGTTTAGTCTTGCAAAACTATAAACAACAGTTTACCTTAATACCATATTTTATCCAAATCCTGACTATATAATTTTCGTCCCTCTTTCGGGCGGTCTGACAAACCAATTAACTGAGTGTTCAAATCTCTACAACAAAAAATCTGCCTTTGCTACCAGGGATGGTCAAATTGTCCGCCCGATCGCCAGGGGCGAGTCAAAAATCCGCCGGGCTAGTAGAAACCGCCTGGCAACTAGCCCTGGCCAGTGAAAATGCTGGTCAAATGCAACTCTTTTGGTTGTAACATCGAGTTTTAAAGCCATAAACAATGCATATGCAGCAACTGTGACATGTGACATTTCTGGCGGGCTAGTGACTTTCTTGAAGTTTCTCGCCCAACTGGCGAGTTAAATAGTTGAGATTTGGTCATCCCTGGCTACTCTAAAGAGTGGAACGAGAATTGAGCGAATGTGAAATATTGTAATATGAAGAATACCATGGCCATAATTCAAATCTGATGGACATGTGGGGGGAATTCGCGGTATTGAATTTGATAGACGCACTTCGCCCTGTTCTAGGCCCTACTGCTAAGTAATGAGCGCTTCTGGGGTGATAACGCAAAACAACTCCTGTGATCTTGCCGCGAGGCGGCGTCAGTTACCAGCCGGAAGAAAGAAGGGGCATAACCTCACCAGAACCGACCATTGTCTGTTTACCGTATAAAATGCATGACTTACACACGAACTGTTTTTTTCACACACGATCAGGCTCACACTCTCAAGGGAGATCCGTGGATAAAGGAAAAAGAATAACTTGTGAAAAAAACAAACAAAAAAAACACAGAAAACACCCCACTATCTATCTCATTGCGCTGTTGCGCTGTTCTACTACGACTGTGATGTTGTGCTTGTTGGTACGTGTGCTTTGTCTCTAAAGACTGTCTGTGATATCTTGCTGCATTGTAACTGTGTCTTGCTTCCTCAGTGACTTTAGAGGTGCTACTATCTGACTTTCTGCTTTGCTTTTGCTTTGCTTTGTGCCCTGTGTTCTGTGCCTCTCGTGTCTTGCCCACTATCTTGGTGTGCGTGCTACACTCGCTCACCGCTACTATATATACTACGCAGCGCGATCCTGCCTCTGCGTGTCTCCCGCCACGCCCCCCAAGCCACGCCCACTCCACGTGCTGTGCACTTCACTACACTTCACCTCACAGTCTGGTAGTGTACCCGATATAATTTAATTTGCCCTGTTTCCAAATTCTGGGGAGCCTTTTATTGAAATAAACCCCCTCCCGGTCATGGAAACTATTTTCTCCCGTAAATTCCCCTAGCCAAGAGCTACATATAACGGAGTGTATGTTTGTTTCTTTGTTCCTCTGCTTGTTTGTTGTTGTTCGTTTTTCCCTCCACATATGCTGCTCGCCTGTTAAGCTATGTAGTGGTCGTCTCCCTTCCTCTATCTTCTGTGTCGCAAGCCATAAGCTATCACAGTCAGTCTGGTAGTAGTTCTTTTTATAACATCTTACCAACATTTTTAACAAGCTTTTTACAAAGCATCATAAGTATTTTTGCAGGTGCCCTCATGCTCATCGCTCACTCACCTCATGGTCCTTGGGCTTGACTTCGATTAACGAGGCAGTCCTCCCATTTACCCCCTCGCCATCACCTCACCCCTCATCACCCATCGGTCCTCCTCCCCCCCCCCACACACCTTTTTTTTTGTTAGTTTTTGAGTCACTTGAGAAAAAGTGACTCTATGTAATCGGTCAGTGTTAGTCTGTCCGGCCGGCCGTCCGTAGACACCACCTTAACGTTGGACTTTTCTCGGAAACTATCAAAGCGATCGGGCTCATATTTTGTTTAGTCGTGACCTCCAATGACCTCTACACTTTAACGATGGTTTCGTTGACCTTTGACCTTTTTCAAGGTCACAGGTCAGCGTCAAAGGAAAAATTAGACATTTTATATCTTTGACAAAGTTCATCGGATGTGATTGAAACTTTGTAGGATTATTCTTTACATCAAAGTATTTACATCTGTAGCCTTTTACGAACGTTATCAGAAAAACAAGGGAGATAACTAGCCTTTTCTGTTCGGCAACACACAACTTAACGTTGGGCTTTTCTCGGAAACTATAAAAGTGACCGGGCTCAAATTTTATGTGAACGTGACTCATTGTGTTGTGAATAGCAATTTCTTCCTGTCCATCTGATGCCTCATATAATATTCAGAACTGCGAAAGTGACTCGATCGAGCGTTTGCTCTTCTTGTTTTTTTTAGCCTGATGCTGAGTAAATGAGTAGTGGATATAAACCACTAGTTTTTAATTACAGTCTGGTGGCAGACCTGCCACTGGACCTCCAAACCTGGAGCTTCGGCTCAAACATGGCCTCTCTTTAATGCATCAGAGTCGCCCGTCTCCGTGACATCAGATGTCCCAACCAATGGGCAGCGTTCGGCGGCGGACGAACTCAGGCTTTCACAGGCAAAAATCAAAAAACGCGCGGCCCTGATGAGGAAGAACCGCGATCTCGCGGACGCAGAGCGGGCTAGCCCCTCGCCGCGTAAGCGGATACGCAATGATAGTGACACTGACGTCACACAAAAAACAAACCTGTCGGAAGGCCGGGGAGCGGGTAACACCCCCCTAAGTAGTGAAGACAGACACAACGAGACTGACAATGAAGGGGAATTTAAACTCCCCAGAAAAAAAAGGCTGCGCATGAGGCGCAATAAAAATAGAACAGGAAACGAATCACACGACTCTATGCTGTCTCAGGCTCAACCCAGAGAAGCGGATAAGATCCCACAAAAAGAAAAAGAAAAACCAACTGGGTCGCGCCCTGAGGTCAAACAGGGCAAAAAGAAAATCAACAAGCAATTATTTAAAGACCCCCTCAGACAACAACAGCAACAACAACCTCCCCCGGCCTTCCTGGAATACCCAGTGATAGTCGAGGATTGCAAGGACGGCCCAGCCACTTTACATGGCCTCGGGCTCCACTGTTTCCGGACCTTCTGCTTCGCGGTGGGGAACATCTAATCGGTACGCAAACTTCCTGGAGGGAGCGTGCTGGTGGGGTGCGTCTCTGCCGCCCAGCAGAGGAAACTCCTCTCCCTCACTAAGGTGGGGGGTATCAACATTAAATCATTCATCCCTGAGGCCACCACAGAAGGTGTTATAAAGCGAGTCCCCCTCTTCCACACGGAGGAAGAGCTCATGGCCATGTCCATTCGAGTTCGGATCCCGGTGGAGGGAAGGGGAACCAACGAAAGAGGAAAGCCCTGTGTAAAAAAATGCAGAGACTGCACAATAAGGAAAAAAATGCATCAACAGCAGTCAGATTAATATTTAAAACTGCTGTCCTGCCCGAGAGCGTTGTGCTGGAGGGGGAGATCTATGGTGTTGAACCGTATGCCCCTCCGGTGCGACGCTGCACAATGTGCCAGAGACTAGGACACATGAAGTTCAAGTGCAAATCAAAAAAACAAACATGTAGTAGGTGCGGGACAGTTGGCCACGAGGCCTCCACATGTACCCTCCCCAGACATTGTGTTAACTGTAAAGCAGACCACTCAGCAGCCTACCAGGGATGCCCTGAAGTCAGATTAAGAGCAAAAGCCAACAAGATCAGGGAATCTACTTTTATCCCGTACGCAGTAGCCATGCAGCGAGCTCGCGCGGACACCGCGCGCAGCGAAAACAAAACCACCACACAAACAAGACAACCCGCGGAGAAAATAGACACATACTGGCGTGCTCCAACCACTACGTCTTCTACCCCACGCTCGGGGTACGCGAATGCCGCCAAAATAGGCATGACCAAGGCAGCCGCCCCTCAGATCAGTATAGATCCACCATCCCAACAAAAATGTTCTCCAACAGTGAATCCTCAGACCAAACCAACAAAACAAAATATAAATAAAAAGACACTGAACAAAACAAAAGATTTCACACATACGATCAGCCAGCCCATGCTTGATGTGAAAGAGATAGTACAACAAAGTGATACACAGGAACATATGGCTCAGACCATTTTTAACAAAGTCATGAAGGAAGTGGAGGAGGGCATCCTAGACAAACTCAGAATAGAAAGAAGACAAGCAGAAGAAGAACTCGCACAGGCACTCATGAACAAAATATACACCACTAAGAACAACCTCCCCAAAGAACAGTCAGACCTCCAGGATTTCTTAGAACAAACACTCATTTTCATGATACAGGCAAAACAGAAACAAAGCCCAAGTGCACTGATAGAATCACTCACTACCATATACCAAACACTCACAAAAACAAACACTACAACAGTCACACCTGACGGCCCCCTCCTCGCTCTGGGTTCCCTCGCTGGGGCCAGAGATTTAACTACAAAAGAAATAATAAACTTCCAAATGACCCTATAATGGATTCCCTTACCCAGATCAAAAACCACATACTTCTCTCACTCTTGTTAGTCTCCACTACAATGGAGGGAACACAAACTGGACCCACAAACAATGCATTAAATAAAGGACTAACCATTTTTCAGTGGAACTGTCGAAGTATTAACAGGAATATCCACTATCTTAACGATTTTTTTATCCCATGAAAAATGTGATATTTTAGCAATCCAATCTTTAAACGTACATTTTAATCAACTTCCTAAACTCGAAGGTTTTTTTTTACCCACCTACGGTAAGCTTGGCGGTCAAAGGGAGAAAAGTGCGGGTGGCTACATACGTCCGCGACAACCTGATTTATGTCCCTGTAAAGTCGCCTGTGCCTGTCACTGAAAATAATAGTTCATGTACCATCCAGGTACATCTAAAAAACTGTAAAAAAATTAAACATAGTAAATATATACTACCCTCAAGGATGCAACTCCATAAATGAAACTAACTGGCTAACAGATATTAACCATGACACCACAAACTGGGTGGTGGTGGGAGACTTTAATAGCCGTCATTGCTTCTGGGAACACAACTACCCAGTGGGTCATACATCACGGCTGGCTGAGAGTATCATAAACTCTAATTTTCAAATCTTAAATGATGGGTCTAAGACAAGGATCCCGGACTCTCCGGCCCAAAACGCCTCTGCCATAGACTTAACCTTTATTAGCAACGCCATGGTGTCAGATGCAGAGTGGACTGTATTCCCAGACACGCTGCATTCTGACCACCTGGTAATATTAACCACACTCTTAACCGCTGTACCAGACGGTACTGAACCTCTTACACAGGAACAATATTCATACAATAAAGCCGACTGGGCTCTCTTCCAGGATAAATTAAATCAAATTAACCCTGAAACAATTAAGTGTGACGATATGGAGAAATATTATGAAAACCTACGTAACAGCATTATCTCTGCTGCTGACGCCTCCATACCAAAGAACAAAGGATTTAAACATAAACACAAGCCAGCCTCCTGGTGGAACGACCTGTGCCACGAGGCAGTCCAAATTAAAAGAGCCTCCATTAAAAACTTCGCACAAAATCAAACTTACGAAAACTATATGGCAATGAAAGAGGCTCAAAGTTCATGTAATCTAACTATTGCACAGGCAAAGCTCCAGCACTGGGAGGACTATGTGCAAAATGACATTAAAGATTTCCGAGACCTGGGCAAGATCTGGGGGAAATTTAGAAAGTTCAAAAGGAGGGGAAAGGCCACAGAAAGACCCCTTCTCGTAAACGGCACCAAGACATCAAATAATAAAGAAAAAGCTGACGCGTTAGCAGAGACCTTCGCCAGAGCTGGCCAGGCCAGACACTTAGACCCAGAAAGACTACGCTTCCGCACGGAGACCGAAAAAGAATATGATGACCCCGCCCCAGATAACAATAACCCCATTTATACCAAGATAACTTTTCAAGAATGTAGTAAGGCAGTAAAACAAATTAAACAACGTAAAAAGGCTGCAGGGCCGGACATAATATCATACCAAATGATAGGCAAATTCCCTGATCACTTCTTAAATATCCTGGCAGACTTTTATAACTTTATTTGGGTTAGGGATAAGATTCCCGCTGCATGGAAACATGCCCACGTAGTTGCCATCCCTAAACCCAGTAAACCAAAAGATAACCCTGGCAGCTACCGCCCTATCTCTCTCACCCCCCACCTAGGTAAAATTTACGAAAGAATAGTTAAAAACAGATTGGAATTCTTCCTAAACAAACATAACATAATACCATCCTGTCAGTCAGGCTTTAGAAAAGGCCGGTCCTGCAGCGACCACATAGTTAAACTAGTAGAAAATATGAAAAAGACCTTAGCCCATAAAAGAAATACCTTACTTGCAACATTTTTTGACGTGAAAAAAGCATATGACTCTGTCTGGCATGCCCGCCTACTATTCAAGTTAAAGAGTATTGGTATTACCGGCCATATGTACAATTTTATAAAAGACTTTATCCTAAACCGCTCTATGGCAGTCAAGGTTGGTGCCTCCCTCTCTGAACCCCAGTTTTTGGACATGGGGATACCCCAGGGCAGTGTAATCGCACCGATTTTGTTCAGTATCATGCTGCATGATATTGACTCAGTAGACGTAGGAGGGGCTACCATCATGCTCTACGCAGATGACCTCGCCATCCTAGATCAAAAACCTCCTGTAAATCGTAACAATAAACCCACTATAAACAGTTTCCAAAAGAAGGTAAATAACCTAATTGACTATATGAACGCTAATGGCTTCGAGCTAGCAGCAGAAAAAAACAGTTTTCATGGTAGTATCACGTAAACAAATGTATAATAAATGCCGACTCACTATCGGCGACCAACACATTCTTCCCAGTGCACAAGTCAATTTTTTAGGTGTGATTGTACAACGCAACCTGTCCTGGGCCCCCCATGTTCATCACCTGATCGCAAAAGCAAATAAAGCAGTTAGTCTAATAAAAGCTCTCAGTGCGGAGGCGTGGGCCTGTGGTCAAAAGACCTTAGTCCATATGACAAAAGCACTGGTACGCTCAAGACTAACTTATGGGCAGGAAGTCTACTTTGCTGCTACGTCCACCCTATGACATGACTATACACTCAGAACGCCTGAGCCAAAGCATATAAATAGCCTGCTGACAACCAAAATTGGGAAATTTTGAAAAAAATATTGTATTTTGAAAAAAATATTGTAAAAAAACTAGTACATGTGGAGATTTACTTTTTGCACACAATTAAAGAAAGATCTTTCATTGTTTCAGAAATGTACTTTGTATTTGTCAAAAGGCTTGTTGTGTTTGTGTGGTATGCTATTGAAAATGTCAATAAATAGCCTGCTGACAACCAAAATTGGGAAATTTTGAAAAAAATATTGTATTTTGAAAAAAATATTGTAAAAAAACTAGTACCATGTGGAGACTTACTTTTTGCACACAATTAAAGAAAGATCTTTCATTGTTTCAGAAATGTACTTTGTATTTGTCAAAAGGCTTGTTGTGTTTGTGTGGTATGCTATTGAAAATGTCAACAATTTAAATAAAAAAAAGTCCAGAGGCACCACATAAATACTACAGACATGTTTGAAAATATGCACAAAATGTTGTTAGTGAATACTCAAAAAAGAATTTACTAACCTGAATGAGACAATGAGATGACTGGGTGATGACTATGATGAATATATCCATGTAGAAGAAAAGAAACACTTGCTGTCACAGTATTTACAGTGCCACACTTGGAAGCACAGCTCAACGCAAAACGCCACACCACATTCCAGGCACCAGAATCGAGTCCCATTGCGTTGGGTTTTATCCATAGAAGAAAAGAAACACTTGCTGTCACAGTATTTACAGTTTTTGTATAAATGACTTGTTTAGAACTCGGTTTATGCACGGAGAACATCCTTCTTTGTGTGCCACACTTCGAAGCACGGCTCAACACAAAGCGCCACAGCCATGTGGCCACAGCACATTCCCGGCACCAGAATCGCGTCCGTCCGCTTGCATTGGGTTTTGGCCAAAGTAGCATTGACACCTCGAGCTCTTGATTTGGCTAACTCATTCACCCTCATCACTCACTTATCCATCCATCACAACAACACTGTTTGATGCACACACTGCCTGCCTTCCGCACGCCGCTTCGCTTCGCAACAACAACACTGACAACTCGCGACATTTTGGAATCCTAAATATGAAACTAAGGCATGGGTTGGTGCCGTCAATGACCTGTAGTATCCAAACTAACCAATGAAATCAACTGTTCTGGGAGTTATTTGTCGCGTATGATAATGCAGCCGACCTCTGAACCTATCACGTGGGTTTTCGTATGGAAAATCCCCAGCGTGGTATTTTCCACTTCCAACGCCACTATTATGGCGGTGTGTGGCGAAGTGACTCACGCACCTAACGCACGGATTCTGGCGGCGTGCTGACAACGGCATGATCAGTCAACGCCAGTATTCTGGCGGCGTGTCGCGAAAAAGCAGAACTAAAAGCCTTAAAACTGGCTTTAAACATCCCTCGGTTTGCAGTCAATAAGCTAACCTACAAAGAAGTGGGCTGGCTGACTCTGGAACAGGAACGCAGACTCAGAACCGCTCAATTCTGTATCAGAACATTCTCAGTGGATAACCCCCACCTCGGAGATTATGTCTGATGATGTTACACGTTTTAAACACAACAGTTACGACCGCCTACGTGATAAAACAATAACTATATACGACAAAATCATACCCATTTGGGAATTCGCTAAACCACTGTTACAACCACTAAACATACAGGCTGACAGCATCGCTAAGGCTACCTGCCAAAGCTTCCCCCCCCTGGCTCCTGGAACACCCGGACATAGTAGAAGAAATCCAACCTAATCTTACCAAAGCTAACGACGCACTACTGATTAGCTCCCTCACAAAAGAAGCCCTAGGCACCACGTATTTACACTTCCTAAAAGTATACACCGACGGATCCAAACTTCAAGACGGATCAGTCGGCTGTGCTTTCACTATTCCGGACCTAAAAGTGACCAAAAGATATAAACTGAACCCTGGAGTATCCATTTTCTCTGCCGAACTATATGCCATTATCATGGCACTGTCTTGCATAAATGACCTACCAGTAAAACCCAACGCAGTTGTGCTATGCACAGACTCCAAATCATCCTTACAGGCTCTCTCCCGTAATACAACAAATAGAACTGAACTCCAAAATGAAGCCCTATTAATCTCACACCAAATTATTATCTCTGGTACAGACCTCAGACTGCTGTATGTCCCGTCGCATACCGGAATTTATGGGAATGAAATTGCCGACAGTGCTGCGAAAGAGGCAGCACTACTACCTAAACAAAGTATCATCGATATAAAACTGTCCACCTCTGAGGCATACTCCAAGCTTAACACCCAGTTAGCCGCCGACCCAGAACTTAACATGGGGCCAGGATCGTTCCCCCCTCTCCCCCTTAACCTCTTGCAGATTGTACGCAAGATTAAAACTCATAGCTGCAGATATAAATTCTTTCCGCTTCCCTGCGAGTGTGGGACAAATATCTCATTTGAACACATTTTCAGTGACTGTGAAGAAATCAAAACAATATTCCCAACACTTCACCAGTACATAAAACAACTTATTCCCCCCTCTGCTTCTTTACCTCTGTAAACTTGTAGGGGTAGTTATTTTTCGATAATGACCCAGCAACCAAACAAATAACGACCCAGCAACAGCCTGAATCCTCGATAGTGCAATGGGTTGAGAAGCTGTTCTGTTTCGGTACTACTTTTTGCGACTGAAAAGTTCCGAACGCTCTAATGTACGAAGTATACATCTCTGGAGCAAACAATACAAACATACCGCATTTAAATTAACAACTACAGGCCTGAACACATGAATCTCCATATAAAATCCATGAGTTCGGTTGTTTTCTGAATCTAGATCAGACGTTCATCACAAGCAATTTCCCAAGGCAAGTAACTCATACTTTGTCTAGCGACAAGAGTAGTTCCCCTTCTTTTCACTCAGTTTCTTCGACAACAGACTGCAATCCGACGGTCAGTTTTCAACAATATTTCATTTAATAAACAGATCACACGCAACCAAATGCACACATCTCATCAATTTAAACAACATAAAGCGGTTTCATACACTATTTTCCCCAGAAAACTTAACTTCATACAGTTTTTAACGTTGGAACACGGGTGCAAAAGTTCGTCTGCTAGTCCCATTTGACGAAAGAACATTATCCTAACCGATACCAAAACATATACAGAACACACAATATCTGCCTTTGCCGCCACAGCAGAATAACAGCATATCTGTGTACTTGATTTTAGCCCAAAATAGGAAAACTGACAAGAAGTGTTAACAGAATGGAATGATTTGCACGGAACTATACAACCGCGCATTAATCGATCGCCTGCGCAGGTTGACTGGTTGAGAGAATAGGATTCGATCAAACTTTCGCAAAAAACTCCTCTTTTCTTTGAATAACTGAAGAAAGGAGGAATAAAGAGGTTACACACCTCGTCTCAGTGATTATAAAAAATAATGGTCTCAGTTCGCGGTCATGAAAAAGCTCGCTAAAGCTCGCATTTTTCATGATCCGCTAACTTCGACCATTATTTTTAATAATCACTGAGACTCGGCATGTAACCTCTACATAATCTTACACCCTCACAATGCTTGCACCAACATGCAACATTAGGGTGGAGTCATGTCAGGAAGGTATGCTCGATCATATATCACTCTGATACGGCGTACTGTTTTTAAACCAGATTCCTGAGTGTTATAAAATGGCCCGGTATGGCTATAAAACCCCAACCATAATACCCTTTACTGTAACCCAACTTCTACCTGGTGTGCGCGACAGCCAGCTTCGCCCCGCCGGGAGCGAAGGGCTATCCCCCACCACCCCTCTCCCTTCCCTGCTCCACCTGGTGGGGGGAGCTGTGCACCGCACACCTAATACCAACAGAAACCCTCCCCACCATACCTCAACCACTCGTAGACTCTATAGCCTGGTATGGCTCTAAAAATCCAACCTTAACACCCCTTACTATACCCCAACTTCCCTGGTGTGCGCGTCCGCCAGCATCCCCCGCTGGGAGCGAAGGGCTATCCACCACCCCCCCTCTCCCTCCCCTGCTCCACCTGGTGGGGGGAGCTGTGCACCGCACACCTAATACCAACAGAACACGTACCTAACCCTCCCCACCATACCTCAACCACTCTCTTGATAGCCCGGTATGGCTTTAAAAATCCAACCTTAACACCCCTTACTATCCCCCAACTTCCACCTGGTGTGCGCGTTCGCCAGCATTCCCCCCACTGGGAGCGAAGGGCTATCCCCCACCCCCCCTCTCCCTTCCCTGCTCCACCTGGTGGGGGGAGCTGTGCACCGCACACCTAATACTCACATAACACGTACCTAACCCTCCCCACCATACCTCAACCACTTCGTGTCTGTGTGCGCGCCCCGCCGGTACCCACTTGCCGGGAAAGACGAGCCCCCCCTCCACCCTCATCCCCCCTCTCCCCTCCCCGCCCCTTCTGGCGAGTGGGTCGCTGAGCACCGCACACCAAGACCCAACCAAATCGAGACACCCACTCGTATCTACTGCTACCACAACATCACCAAGCAGGCCCCCCATCTATACCCAGCCAAGGGCTCAAAATGGCAGTCCACCAAATTTAAAAAAAATAAATCAACCATCTTATCCTCAAGGTTTGCGTCATCAAAGGACAAACTTTTTATACGCAACACTTCTACTAACCTTATTATAATTAAGTATCGCGTCAACATATGACAAACTATCTTTTACGAAACACTGCTGGATACATTCTTTTTCTAATTTTTAATTTTTTTATTTTATTTAATTTTTTTTATTTTTATTTTTTTATATATTTTTTTAATTACCCTCATGTACCTCTACCTATTCTTAAGCAAGCCAGTTTGATGTATATTATGTATATATTATGTAAACTATGTACATTTTAGATACCCAATTTTAAAACTGCTTCGGCAGAACAGATGCCTCGCATACTGAACGTTTTTAAAAAGGGTGGTCCTGATTTTATCACTTTAAAAAAAAAAAAGTTATTAGACCTAATAAAAACTGAACTATTTTATACCCCCCCTCACCCCCTGACACAATAATTATAGACACAGCAACAATAGTAACTATAGGCGAATCTGATACGTGCCCAATACCAGACTCTTGTAACTTTTATCAACGCAACTTTTAACTTTTACAGCCCCTCTCCCGTCATCCTCCCGGCCCTACCCCCACATACCCAACTTTTTCTTAGCGCATAACCACTTCATGTCCCAAATAGAAACTTATTCTGGGGACACAAATAGAAACTTTACTACTACGAACTGTTACCAAACCGATATGCTATTTGGGACCAATGCAAGGTGTTTTTGCTTTCTCGTGTGATCTTGCCGCGAGGTGGCGCCAGTTACCAGCCGAAAGAAAGGGGGCATAACCTCTCCAGACCCGCCCAATGTAACGTTATGGACTTGAATTTACAACAACAAACTCCACGTGGTTCCGGTTTCGTCATCATTGGTAAAGTAGACGTGTATTTTGTCAGGCGCGCATTTATGGTGGCCGTCAGACCCAGCGATGTACAGCAAACCATTTCTTACAATGCAAGCAATGCATTCGGTCGGGTAACATTGTTTTCGCAGAACGACAATAAAGCTCCACCCATTCCGTTAACAGCAGCCTAGCAGACTTTCCACTGTGTTGCACTCAATCAACAAACAGCGTCACGATTTTGTGACGAGACAATTCGATTCGGCGGCATTACAATTGTTTTGTCAAATTGAATATGGAGTTCTATGTTTCGCTGAAAACAAAAAGCTGTTGATATTTAATGATTGGCACCAGAAACATTTGTCTGCAATCAAAATAAGTACACACGTGTACAAATGAGCCTACCTGTTTGTTGCATTATCCGCAGTGTTGGACTGTTCTAACACAGTCTGGTTGAGTCCAGCTACAATCTCAACGATCTCCAATATGTCTGTTGCGGTCTGTTGATAAGATAGCACGTGAAACATCAAAGCGTGTAAGCCCGCAGCACTGGTTGGGAAACTTATTCTATGGATGTTGCTCCTTGATGGCTAAGGGACACGAGATAGTGCAAACAAGTCGTGCATGTTCACTAACATTATTCACGCAAAAAACTAATAAAACTAACTGTGATTTGTTTTCAACATGTTCTGCAGAAAAGAAACATACCATCAAACTGATATCCACAAGTACCTTTTTTTTTCTTTTTTTTTCTACTTTTCCTCTTTTCTCTTTTTCTTCTCTCTTTTCTTCTTTATGTATTTATTTTATTTTGTTTCATTCTCTTTTTGCTTGTCCCGACGCTTGTTCCTTCTCCCAGTATGCACCCACGCCGCAGCACTCACTGCAACATCCACCCCTGAACTTCGTTCCGCCGCCAGACTTTGTCAAGTAACTGTTGTGTCGTGTGTGACATACTCATCAAAGATATAAAATCGGTGTAGGATTTGCTCTCTGCAGAAATTACACATTAAGTTGCACTATCCCTTGTCTTTCATTCTATATGTAAAGGAATTTAAAAGAGCGTTGGAAATGTCAGCAAGAGAACTTAAAGCCATATGTACTCGATGACTATACACGCTAATTGCTTTACCAACAGCTGGAGACATGCTAAATTAAGTTCCCTGCAAAATATTGTGGTCTAGGACCCCTTCAATGTTGAGATATGTTAATTTTCATTTTGATCTGGATCGTCCTATTTACAGATTTGCCAACAGAGGTAGCGTTGACGCAAGGGAAATAACTCCGCGTCTTTGTTTACATCCAAAGTTTTTGAGACTCTAAAACAAGCTGTAATGCATGTATATGGTCCGCGCATGGCGACATATCGTCATTACATGGTCTTATGGTGCGTTTGACATCGATTATGGGCAAACTACACTTTGTAAACACGGGAGCGCGTACATATGCCTTTAAACAGTAGAATGAAAAAGTCCTGTACTGGTAATACCATTAATGACAAGGACACAAACACATTATGAGACGTTTAGTGCCTCATTAGAGAGACCAGCATTTCTGTCAATCTGATCGAGGCCAAAGGCCAATGTCATTACAGATGAAACAAATGCAATATGCTCACCAAGGATCGACATATCGACATATAGCTGGCTTTTCTACAAGATTAAAATATCAAACAAATGATTTGAATAGCTCTGACTTTGACAACTTACTTTTTTATTTGTTCATACTTACAGCAATTCTTGATGCGATTTGGTCACATATATGTTTGATTTATTCTTTGACAAATGTATGAAGTGTTAATATGTTTTGCTATAAAGCAAACACAAGTCTAGAACACAAGAGAGAGCAAACGCATGCAATCATTCATAAGTATAAATCCAAATAATGATTGGAATTACAGCACAAAAAATAAAGTACTGATAAAACAGTCCATACCAAAAGATAAATATCAAATAACCTATTCATGCAAAATATAATTGCGTCTAACATACTTTTATCGGGATGTTACTTAGTCGTGTAGCATTGTCCAGGATGTTGGCCACCAGAATGACATCAAGTGCGGATGTAGTGGTGTTCTCTCTTAACACAGCTTTAGTAGTGTTGACGATTTCTGGCAAAGTCTCTTCGTTTATATCAGCCTGAAAACAAAGACCAGGATGGGCTTCTATGCAATCTTCATTGACAGCACACAAATGCATTAGATTGTCGCAAAGCATTATTGGACGAGCGTACACTATTTTGGAGTCAGTGGCAAGTGCATCTTAACAAAATAGACTTTCATTTCATGGTGGTAACTGTGACATCTCACACAAAAATGCAAGGCATTGCAGTGATATGAAACATCAATGCGTGAACAATATTTCGGCATTAATGACAGGTGAATCTAGACATAACACATGTATTTCATTGCATTACACTTTAGTGTGTCTTGTATTTCTTCATAATTTCTGTGACGAGTTTCGATTTTCTTACCATTGACAGATTGCTGATCGCGCCTGTTTTCTCAGATTCAACCAGTTCACACTGCGCAGTTGTCAAAGCTGCAATGAATCAATACATAAACAAACAAACTCATTGATCGACGATTGAACAAATCAATGAATGATAGGATTAATAATGAACACAGGAGTAAATAAATTAAAAATTGAACACATGGATGAATACATGAATTAATAGATGAATAAATAAATGAATGAATGAATGACTTCATCCATAAATAATTACAACAATCATATCTATATATCCTCCCTTTTGTTATATTTAGTCAAGTTTTGACTAAATATTTTAACATCGAGGGGGAATCGAAACGAGGGTCGTGGTGTATGTGCGTGTGTCTGTGTGTCTGTGTGTGTGTGTGTAGAGCGATTCAGACTAAACTACTGGACCGATCTTTATGAAATTTGACATGAGAGTTCCTGGGTATGAAATCCTTGGTTTTTTTTCATTTTTTTGATAAATGTCTTTGATGACGTTATATCCGGCTTTTCGTGAAAGTTGAGGCGGCACTGTCACGCCCTCATTTTTCAACCAAATTGGTTGAAATTTTGGTCAAATAATCTTCGACAAAGCCCGGACTTCGGTATTGCATTTCAGCGTGGTGGCTTAAAAATTAATTAATGACTTTGGTCATTAAAAATCTGAAAAGTGTAAAAAAAAATAAAAATTTATAAAACGATCCAAATTTACGTTTATCTTATTCTCCATCATTTGCTGATTCCAAAAACATATAAATATGTTATAGTCGGATGAAAAACAAGCTCTGAAAATTAAATATATAAAAATTATTATCAAATTTTTTTTTTCGAAATCAATTTAAAAACACTTTCATCTTATTCCTTGTTGGTTCCTGATTCCAAAACCATATACATATAATATGTTTGGATTAAAAACACGCTCAGAAAGTTAAAACGAAGAGAGGTACAGAAAAGCGTGCTATCCTTCTCAGCGCAACGAATACCCCGCTCTTCTTGTCAATTCCACGGGCACTGCCTTTGCCACGGGCGGTGGAGTGACGATGCTACGAGTATACGGTCTTGCTGCGTTGCGTTGCGTTCAGTTTCATTCTGTGAGTTCGACAGCTACTTGACTAAATATTGTATTTTCGCTTTACGCGACTTGTTCTTCTTGTTCTTGTTTTATCTGGGGATATCATACCCAGAAATTTTCATGTGAAGTTTCATAAAGATCGGTCCAGTACTTTTTTTCTGAATCTCTCCACAAAGAAACACACACACACACACACACACACACACCGTTGTCTGGACCTAAAGCTTGACAGTTCAAGGAAACAAGGTGTGGACCCTACCTGAGCCCGAACTGGTAGTAATAACGCACATATGTTTCTTCTTTTCCAAATCATAAATATAATGGCAACGGAAGGAGCCTCACTCTGGTTGGGGTTTACGTGTTCCCTGACCCTAGAAGAATGGTGACTTTCGATCAGAAATAGTAGAGAAGCAGAATATTTTGAGTTATTGCGACCACTTCATGGTCATTATGGTCCAAACTGTGTATTTCTGACAGTTTTTTCAAGCCTCAGTTCGTAAAGTTAAACCAAAGTGTGTCATGTTTGTCCATTTGATATAGTGTTTTGTAATATGACTTCTCGGTTAGATCCCTTATATTAAGTCTAGGTTGTGACATGACCCCTGACATCTCCCCCAAACGCATGCCCCCTCCACCTCCCCATCCCCCTCCACCCCAAACCCCGTCCAGAACAAACACACTGACGAAGGAACCAGAGGCCCCCTGCAGACAACAAAGTCCAAGCCCTTCTACTAGTAGAGGTAGGCCTAGGGCAGTCAAGTCGAAGCAAGTCTCTGGGCAGAGCACCCTGCACTTCAACAAGCGAGACAGCAGCTCAGTAAAGCGATTGCGTTCTCGATCTGTTTCACCGAAACAAGACAGCAGCCCCAAACAACAGGGCAGCAAACAACCGAGACTGACAATGCCACAAACACCCGATAGCGACGGGAAAGAGAACACGTGCGACACGGACACGGAGACGACAGGGCCCGACACAGCAACACACATCAGCTTAGGCAGTCTTTTGTGCTGAACCCTGACCGTACTTCCCTGTTGACTGGTGATTTTCACGTGCTACGTGACGGCGATGGTGAAGGACTATGAATTGGCTTTGCGACTTAATTACACTTGGGTTTAATGAATAGCGTCTCGGTATGTTCTCTTAATGTAAGAGGATTACGTAACAAAAGAAAAAGAAGATCTATATTTGATTTATTAAAAAAAAGAAAATATGATTTGATATGCTTGCAGGAATCATATATTACGGACGACGTGAAAGATCAGTGGGAGAGAGAATGGGGTGGAAGAGTGTTTCATTCTTCAGTTTCCTGTCAGAGCATGGGACAAATTATTCTCCTAAAAAAAGTTTTGATGGTGAAGCAGAATTAGTATTTAAAACAGAAAGAATTTTGTGTTTGAAAATTACATTTGAAAATGATTTTCTTTATTTGGTGAATATTTATTTTCCTAATAATTCTTTCGAAAAAAGTCAATTATGGGCACAAGTTAATTCGTGTTTTGAAGAATTCGAAGGTGAGAAAATAATTTGTGGGGATTTCAATTGTGTTTTGAATAACGAGATAGATATTGTGAGTGGTGAAAAACATAAACAATCTGATGTTGTTAATTTTCAAAATGTTTTGCATAGTAACGATCTGAATGATGTTTGGCGCTTGTTTCACACCGACGAAAAGGAGTTCTCCTGGAGCAGGAAGAGCCCTTTCATAGCCCGTCGACTTGACTATATTCTTCTCTCTGGTGGCTTGTTTGATAAAACATTATTTTGTGACATGGTCTCAGTACCACATTCAGATCACCGATTAATTGAGTTGAAAATTCAGTTTGTGAACATAGTACGCGGACCTTCTTACTGGAAATTTAATAATCAGTTATTGCGAGACAAAGGTTTTGTTGATTTAATGAATAATTTGATTGATGCATTTTTGTTGCAAAATAAAGGTTTATGTGATTCCTTAAAATGGGAATTATTAAAAATTCAAATGCGGGAATTGTGCACAGCCTATGCAGCAGGAAGAAAGCGAAAACAAAATAATTCACAGCTTTCTCTTCAGAAGGATTTGGATTAAACGGACACTCTTTTAGCAAATAATCCACAAGATCTGAATCTGTTAATGAAGAAAAAATTAAAGTAGAGCTTGAGGTCTTTTCATTGGAAGAAGCCCAGAGTGCCCAAGTTCGCTCTCGCGTTCAGTTCATAAGGTGAGAAGAACACAAAGTATTTTTTGAATTTGGAAAAAAAGTAAAGCTAACATGAAAATTATGGATCGTTTACAGACAGACGACGGGAGGGTATTTAATACACAGAAAGAGATTATGAAAGAACAAGTACGATTTTTTAAAGACTCATATGAAAAAAGTGCGGAATTTAACCAGATGAGCGCAAACGAATTTGTACAAGATTTAAATATACCATTTCTCTCCAATGACCAAAAAGGTGAATTGGACTCGGAGATTACCAGGAAGGAATTAACTATTGCCCTTAAATTATTAAATAACGATTCAGCCCCAGGTCTTGATGGCCTCACTACCTGTTTTTATAAAGTATTTTGGTTGAAGATAAGGGATGTAGTTCATGCCTCATTTGTAGCATCATTTGTTAATGGCGAATTATCGCCCACTCAAAAACAAGCTGTTCTGACCTTAATTCATAAAGGTAAAGATTTACCTAGGGACGATCTCGGCAATTGGAGACCAATATCTCTGACAAATACAGATTACAAGATAATTGCAAAATGTTTAGCATTGCGACTTTCCACTGTAATAGGTGATATTATTCATGAAAATCAAGTTGGCTTTATGAAAGGAAGAAAAATAAGTAACATGATTAGACTCATTGATGATACCATAGATATTATGAACACAATGGATAAACCTGGAGTTTTATTAGCAGTTGACTTTCGACGTGCATTTGATTCCATATCCAAAGATTATATTTTGTTTGCATTTGATAAATTTGGTTTTGGGGATAACTTTAAAAAATGGGCTTCTGTCCTGATGAACAATAGTCAAAGTTGTATTAATTATACAGGGTGGATATCCGAACCATTTCCTGTGGAAACTGGCATTCGTCAAGGATGTCCATTCTCGCCAATGGCTTTTGTTATTGCCCTTGAAATGTTGGCGAACAAGATTCGATCTGATGAAGCTATTAAGGGTATCCATCTGCCTATGTCACCCTTTGAGGTATCACCAATCACGGTCCTAAAACTGCTATTATATGCTGATGACGTCACTCTTTTTTTGCATGATAAAATAGATCTAGAAAGGGCGTTATACATTTTGAATATATTTAAACGTTTTTCCAACTTGGAAGTGAATGTTAACAAAACGGAAGCCATGTGGATAGGGTCCAAAAAGTTGTGTACAGATCAGTATTTTGGTCTCAAATGGAAACGTAAAGTAAAAATTGTTGGAATTATTTTTCCAAACAATATACCCGCATCGTCTTTAGAGGAAAACTGGTCAAAGAAAATTCAACGAATACAACAAATAATCGCCAATTGGTCAAAAAGAAATTTAAGTATACAAGGTAAAATTTGTATTGTTAAAACCTTTCTTATATCTCAATTCGTTTATATTTTCCAGTCTCTGGCAGTACCTCATCATGTTTTACATCATATTAATTCCATTTTGTTTAGGTTTATTTGGAAGAAAAAGTATTCAAATACGCGCGCATTTGAAAAAGTAAGACGAACAGTTATGTGTAAAGAAAAAGATTATGGTGGTTTGAATATGATAAACGTAGTAGATATGCACAACTCATTTATGATTTCCTGGCTTGTTAATTTGCATAACTCCACACAAAAGTATTGGTCTGTTATTCCAAGATATTGTCTGGCATGTCTGGGCATTGGTTTATCGTGCTTTGACTCAAATGCATCTTCGAAAACGATGAATGGCCTCAATAGTTGCAGATCATTGTTTTGGAAACAAGTGTTATTGACTTGGCTTGACAATAAAAGTGTTTTCTGTGAAAAGTATAATTTTGAACCAGTACATTTGAAGGACCAATGCATTTGGAACAATATGAATATTCAATTTAAACATAAATGCCTATTTTTTAAAGATTTTATAAAACATAATATCTCATTTGTAAAGGATGTCATGAATGAAAATGGTATTATTATTTCTTTTGAAGATTTATGTCAAAAAGTGGGTTATACACCATCCAGACAGTTTGAATACAATGCATTATGCACAGCACTTAAATCCAGACGTACAGACACATTACCATATCAATATTTTACATTGCAGGATTTCATTATTAATGGTGGAAATATAACAGCAAAGTTTATTAGAGCATGTTTAGTTGATCTTGATGTCCAGATTCCGAGTGCCTGTGATTTTTGGAAACGAAAACATAATGTAGATTTGGATAAGAGAAACTGGTTATTGGCTGTTAACAGCACAAAAGAAGAAAGATTACGTCTGCTGCACTGGAAATTATTACATAGAATATATCCAACCAATATTTTATTAAACAAAATGGGATTACGAACATCGAATAAATGTGAATTTTGTAATGAATTAGACACCCTTGAACATTTCTTTTTTAGTTGCCAAGAGGTGATGAAGGGTTGGAAAATATGTAAAGATTTTGTTTATAAGAAAATACATGTTGCCATTATTTTGAATGAAGAAAATGTATTTTTGGGTTATTTTAGGGAAAGTTTGAAAAATGATTATATTTATTTTGTGAATTATTGTATTTTAATCACCAAAATGACCATAGGAAAATTTGAATATGGGAAAAAGTTAGATTTGGATGTATTATTGGAAACTGAGCTGAACATTAGGAATAAATTTATGTTATGATTATTTTTATTTATTTATTTACTTAAACATATTAGTTTAAAAAAAGAAGAAAAAAGTCTAGGTTGCCTTCACTGTCCCTCAGAAAAGTATTGTGTTTAAACCGTCAAGCTCTACACAAACACACAAAGATACAGACACAGACACACACAAATACAGACACAGACACAAACACACACACAGACACAAACACACACACACACAGACACAGACAGACAGACAAAAATACAGACACAGACACACACACAGACACAAGCACACACACAGACACAAACACACACACAGACACAAACACTCACACACAAAAATACAGACACAGACACACACACAGACACAAACACACACACAGACACAAACACACACACACACAAATACAGACACAGACACAAACACACACACAGACACAAACATACACACAGACACAGACAGACACACAGACACAGACATACACACAGACACACAGCCAAAAATACAGACACAGACACAAACACACACAAACACACACACAGACACAAACATACACACAGACACAGACAGACACACAGACAAAAATACAGACACAGACACACATACACTCAGACACACAGACAGACACAGACAGACACACAGACACGGACACAGACACACACACAAACACACACAGACACAAACACACACACAGACACAAACACAGACACAGACAGACACACACACAGACAAAAATACAGACACACACACACACACAAACGCACACACAGACACAGACAGACACACACACAGAGACACACACACACACACACACACACACACACACAGACACACACACACACACAGACAAAAATACAGACACACACACACACACACACAGACACACACAGACACACACACACAGGCACAGACACAGACAGACACACACACAGACAAAAATACAGACACAGACACACACAGACACAAACACACACACAGACAGACACACACAGACACAGACAGCCAGCCAGACAGACAGACAGACAGACACACACACACACACACACACACACACACAGAGAGAGACAATCTATGTGTGCGTGTACGTGTATCTTTGTTTTTTGTCTGTCGTCTTAAATGTGAGAAAGCGAACTTTTGAGATATAGTGACTGATAAACCATGGATTTCACTACCCATCTCCCTGTATATTAACGATCTTCCTTTTAGTATTAATGATGATTTTGAACTCTTTGCAGATGATACGATCATACACCCTGCTGATAAAAAATGAGACTAAGTATGTTCATCATTGCAGAACAGTGTATATCATCTTATAATAGGACGGAATATAACCACATGAGTCTTCCCCCCAAAAGACCAAATGCATGTTTAATTACAACCAGGCAAAACATAAAACATCAGGAATAATCCTCATTTCATAGTAATTGGCAACGACGCAATAGAGGAAGTAGGAGATCACAGTATATAAGTTTTGTGTCATACAATATTGGAGGGTTAGTAAACAAGCTTTCCGATAATAACATGGTTAGTTATCTTGAACGTTTTGATTTTGTAGCACTTACAGAAACCTTTATTGATAATGACTTTGATTTGACTAACACTTTTCTTAATTATTTGAAATGTATCTATCCAGCGGTGAAACTCTCTTCTCATGGAAGACGATCTGGTGGAATTTTGGTTTTAGTGAAGGAGTTTCTGTGTAATTTTGTAGACCAGGTTTTCGTTGACTGCAGTAACGTTATTGTTTTGAAACTGTCAAAGTCTTTGTTTGGTAGTGATAAGGACGTATTATATATAGTGACCTATATTCCTTCGTATGGAAGTCCGTTTTATAAACAGACTGAATGCGACTGCCAGATAACAGAATTGGAAAGGTGTATTGGTGACTTGTTGGAAACCCAGAGTGACGTATATGTAATTTGCACTGGTGATTTTTATGTGAGAACTGGTGACTATCAGGTTAATAGAGCTTTTAGTCAAAGTATTGGTGAAACTGATATAAGTGATAGTCCCTCCTAATGGGAAACCAGTCGCATATCTCAAGATAAGGAAATTAACGGTTTTGGTAAAAAGTTGTTGGATTTGTGTGTATGTTATGATTTTGAGTTGATGAATGGAAGTGCTCGAAGAGATGATCAGGGTAAATTTACATATTTGTCTGTGCACGGTTTTAGTGTTATCGATTATTTTCTCGCCAGTTTTGATTTTTCAGATTTTGTTCACAGAATGATTGTAGCCGATCGAATCAAGTCTGATCATATGCCACTCAAAATGGTGTGTAAATGCCAGGTTGCAGAAGAAAGGTTGAAGAAAAAACAAAATTGTGTGAAATTTGAAAAGTTCTTTTGGAGTAAAGAAAAGGTTCTGCAATTTACAAATTGTGTTTTATCTGGAGAGTTTACTGAAAATGTGAATGACGCACAGGCAATGATTGATGAATGTCCAGAAAGATCTCTTGATATGTTTACTGATGCTGTTTTGAATGCGGCAGATTGCATGAAAAGGGTCATTATTCAAGGGGGACAATCCAAAACACAGACAGCAGTATGGTTCGACAAAGAATGCCATATCAAACGAAAAGAAGTGAGAAAATGTTTAAGACACTTCCGACACACTAATTTTAAGGAAGATTATGGGTTGTATGAAGTTATTTGTTAATTTGTTGCTTAACGTCCAGCCGACTACGCAGAGCCATATCAGGACGAAGGTTGTATGAAGAACAGTGTAAAGAGTATAATGGTTTGAAGAATGTAAAGAGGAATCAAGAAAAGAAAGCATCCTTAGATGCTTTGCTTGATTCAATGCAAAGCCCAAAAGACTTTTGGGATGACATTCGCAGGCATAGAACGAAGAGAAGGGTAATGAATTGTATTGAGAAGGAAGATTGGTTGAAACATTTTGAAGGAGTATGTAATGAAGGAGTTGACATAAATGTGGAGGAGGATGTATGTTCTACCGCAGACAGTGTTTTTAATGACATTTTGGATGCAGAAATTACTGGAGCCGAAATACGAAAAGCGATTAAACATTTGAAAACAGGAAAAGCAGCAGGCCCAGACAGTATTTTGGCAGAAATGATAAAAACAGTTGAAAATGAGATGTTGCCATTTTTGAAAAAATATTTTAATTATTTGTTTTCTAAAGGACACTTCCCGCTTCAATGGACGAAGGCTACTATTATTCCTTTATATAAGAAAGGAGACAGAAATAATCCGGATAATTACCGAGGCATATCACTTTTGAGCATTTTGAGCAAAGTATTTACCCAAGTTATTAATAACAGACTGGTTCTGTGGTCGGAAGAAAACTCCGTTTTGAACGATGTACAAGCTGGTTTCAGAAAGGGACGTTCCACCACAGATCATATTTTCACTCTGCATGCCGCCATTGAGAAACATCTGTTAAAAAGATCTAAGTTGTATGTTGGTTTTATAGATTTTAGAAAGGCCTACGATACTGTTAACCGCACTGTGCTGTGGTCCGTGTTGATGAGATCGGGTGTCAGCGGAAGAATGTTAAGAATGATAAGAGCTATGTATGCCACTGTTGAAGCACGTGTCCTTTCCAATGAGGGTTATACGGACTATTTCGAATGTCTACAAGGGCTGAAACAAGGTTGTGTTATGAGCCCAATGCTGTTTTCTTTGTTAATTAATGAGTTGGCGAACGAAATTATTGAAAAGGGCAAACATGGTGTGTCCCTCGGTCCTACGGAACTTGAACTTTTTTTGTTATTGTTTGCTGACGATCTCACTTTGATAGCATCCACTGTTATTGGATTACAGAACCAGTTAAACGTGTTATGTACAGCAATGCAAGGACTGGGTCTTAGAGTAAATCTGGATAAATCAAAAATAATAGTTTTCAGAAAAGGCGGATTTTTAAGTGCAAGAGAAAAATGGATTTTTGATTGGAATCAGTTGGAGGTTGTAAATTCGTATAAATATCTTGGCCTCACCTTTTCAACAAGACATAGTTATGGCGTCGCAATTGAAGACGCAGCAACAAGAGCAAAGCGAAGCACGATCGAAATTTTGAATACTTTAAAGAACATGGGTTGTAACTCATTTGATGTATTTTTTAAGTTATTTGATGCGCAAGTATTGCCAATATTATCATATGGAGCCGAAATTTGGGGTTATGAGAAGTATGACCAATTGGAACGTGTTCATTTATTTGCATGTAAACGGTTTCTGCACGTAGTAGATAAAACTCCGAATGATGTTGTGTATGGTGAATTGGGTAGTTATCCTCTTTGGGTGACAACAGTCACAAGGTTGATTAAATATTGATTACGGTTATTGAGACAGCCAGACAATCTTTATTCAAAGAAGGCATACAAAATGGTGTTCAACCTCCACGAAAAAGGTGGCATCACATGGGTAACGCACGTGAAGGCAGTTTTGTGTGAAAATGGATTTTACCAAGTTTGGATGTGGAAACGAGAGGGTGTTTTTTGCAGAACTGAAGGAGAGGCTCTGCAGTTCCTTCTGTCATGATTGGCGTAATCATTTGGAATCGAGTGAGCGCCTATCACTGTATGGAAAATATAAAGCCTGTTTTGAAAAAGAACGTTATGTGGACATTTTATGGAAAGATGTGTACAGAAATGTCATCGCTCAATTTAGAATGGGTGTTTCACAGATAAATATCCACAGATATCGCTTCCAAAATTCAACAGAAAACAAGTGTTGCCCCTTTTGTGAAGATAAATTAGAGACCGAAATCCATTTTTTGTTTGAATGCCAAACATATTGTGAGTTAAGAATAAAGTATTTAGCACAGTTTTTAAGTGTTGGTGATCAGTTGGGCAGTATGATTACCATGTTTAAAAGACAAGACACCCGAAACAATTGTAGATTTAGCAAAGTTTTTGTTTTTTGCATTTCAGTTAAGATTGTCAATGTTAAATAATAATGAGGATTAATTGTCGCTGAAGGTTTTGTTGTTGCTGTATTTATTGTTCGGTTGTATGTATATATTAGGCAGCATTGATGTGCAAGATTATTGATAGAGGAAAGCTTGGAACAAACCACTGTGTATTTTGCATACGTTTAAATATCATGTTTTCTATTTTTTCCTGTGATTCATGTGTACCCCCCCATTGAAAGGGGCTGTAGGCCCATATTCAATTAAACTGTGTCAGTGTCAGTGTCAGTGTCAGTGTCTCTCTTTCTCTCTCACTCTCTCTCTCTCTCTGATTCACAAGGAACATCGACAGTGTGACAAATGGATTGTACATAAGTTAGTATTGGATGGTGTAAACAAATGTTGTACAGATTGGCTAGCCATACTTGAAGTAGCACGACTGGACGGCGTGACCTATTTCTGTAAGGCGTATTTCCATTGGCTGCTTTGGCCAATAGGAGGAAATGAGGTTAGCTTCGTGGCGTGTGAAAGGTGAGAGCGTACTTGACAGTCAAACGAGACAGACGTGTTTTGATAGCGCTGCTCCCGAACACTGTGGTCTAACACCGAAAGACTAGTGTGGCGGACGAACCATGGGTGGTTCTAGGCTGTAAAGATACAGGTATTTATTGAATTGTATTTTGCTCAGTAATATTGACTGGTGAAATGACTGGAAGAGTCATATTGTAAATTGGGCTGGAAAAGCGTGGGCCGCTGTGTCAGCCATTTTGAAAAGGAAGGTCGTATGTTCTTTTGGGTAATGAAGTTACTTGTAAATGAGCTGGTGTAAATAATATATCCGCATAAGTTAGTGGACGGATAGTTGAACAGTATTGAGAAAGAATAGCAGTACTATTTCGTAGAAAAGTTTAGCTAAGAATTGAGACTTATGGTAGTCTAAACTTTTTACGCAGCACCCCGGGTCGGAGTGATGGGTGGGACCACTTGACAGCGGGAGAGAGAGAGAGATGGGCATCCCCTCCTTGGCGCTACGAATTGATGTTTGAGAGCGCAGGGTTGTAGCAACGCTGGAGTACTGGGAACTGGGTGGAGCCGCATCCCATAGCCACCACGAGCGGTATTGCGTGGGTGGTATGTATCCCGGGTATGTACCCGTTAAGTTTGTGGAGTTACTGTACGAGTGAACTGCCACCGAAGAAACATAATTGTGGAGTCACTGAAGTGTGAACTGCCACCGAAGAAACATAATTGTGGAGTCACTGGAAGTGTGAACTGCCACCGAAGAACCATAATCGGCGAGAAGATTGTGTGAGACGTAGACGTCGTCAATTCAAGTATTACGCGACACGTGATGTGCGTAACATGACACTGTAGTAAACAGGAACTGTAAACATTAGCAGAATTGTGTGGATCAGGAACATTCATCTAACGTGAGACAGTTAGTCTCCGACGTGTGTTAAGATATTATTCTTCTTATATATGAATGAACGTGATCTGTAGAATGCATGAGAAATAACGTATTTGTATTGTTGTGTTGATGATTCATTACAGGTACGAGGGCAAAGGGCATTGAGAGTGTTTAGTCTTTGTGCTTTGTCTGAGTGTTGTGTGCGAGTGACAGTAGACAGTAAACAGAGTAGAGCACGCATATTTTCTATACACACACACACTTACCTGAAATTTCATCCGTAACAGACAGACCGTTGCTTATTTAAGGATGCAGACTTGAGCTTCTCCCAGTGATACTTACATGTTTTATGTTTAGTGACGATCAGGGTCGTGGCATTGACCCAGTCCAGCTGACATGTCAAGGTCAGGCCGTCACACTGGTCACCCATCTTGTCCGAGGGTAGCTGGAGATGGCTGACATTGTAATCCCCTGTTGCCACGACGGTATCCCCTAGCAACCAGAGCAGTCTTCCTGGTGGAGATCCCAGAGAGTCAGCGGAACAGAAACATGGCGCGGCACGGGATCCAGGGATGAGATTCAGATCCGTGCAGTTATGGGTCAGTCTGCTGGGTGTGGCTGGCACAGAGAATGATTAAGAATCAAATATATATATATTGTAAATCATTTTGTTTGATCAGAACGGTTGTTCGGTACCATTAGTAACCATATTCACAGAACCATTACTGAATTCTGCCTTACATTATTTTTCAGCATCATCACTCTATCAACCTGAAGAAGCAAATTCGGATCATCATAAATAAACATTCCTTATCCCATGACCTGCCTCTTTGTCTCTGTTAGCTGAGGAGGTGATTATTCTGAATATTCCATCACAACCATATGGATATCCCATCACAACCGAGTTTCGATCTCAACTGTCATTGGTCATTGTCTTTGATTTCAGAGTACAATTGAATAATTTATAGAGGTCATCTGCATATTCAGAGTTTACAGATGGACTACTTTTTTCAACATACGACTGAAATAGTTTGTGGTGTCAAAGTCAATATCACGTATAGGCCTACATGTGTCAATATTGAGAACATAAAGAATACTTCATACGATACGCACATTCTGCATGGATTTAAAGAGCGGAGTCGAGATATTTCGCTGGCTGAAGCGACTGCATGGTCAAAGGCATGTTCAACGAGTATCGCGAGTGGGATCAAGGGACGATACTCCCTAATTTGTACACAGACAGCCATCTACACAGAACCGTGAGAGAGTCGTCGTCGTCGTCATAAACTTTTGCTGTATTATAAAATTGTAAATCGTTTAACCCCAGAATATTTATATTCCAAACTGCCGGTCCTGGTCTCCGATGTAAATCCTTACCACAGACGACGCCCTCTTGAACGTAAGGTTCCATTGTGCAGAAGTGAGTTATATAAATCTTCATTTTTTCCTTCAACGACAGCTTTGTGGAATAATCTTCCAGAAAATATACAACAAACGCAGTCAGTTGGTGAATTTAAAAGCTATTTGACCGATGGAGATGTTGTTGTTCCACAGTATTATTATTTAGGCAACCGCCAGGCACAGGTATTTCACAGCAGGTTGAGATTAAACATGAGCGATGTGCAACAAGACTTAGTTAACCGCGACACCTCTCTGATAATTTAGAATGTACGTGTGGAGCATGCCCGGAAGATTCTGAACATTTCTTGTTACACTGTCCAAAATTTAAAGAACATAGAACCATTTTATTCAATAGTCTGCCAACACACACACGTTCTAGACTACAAAACACTCTTGTTTGGAAATACTGATTTAACTATATGTTTGAACACGAAAATGTTCTCTGTTGTACAAGACTATGTTATGTTAACTAATCGCTTCGGCTGATATTATATTAACTGTGCAATTGATGCAGCCAGGCATTCTCTCTCTCTCTCTCTCTCTCTCTCTCTCTCTCTCTCTCTCTCTCTGTCTCTCTCTCTGTCTCTCTCTCTCTCTCTCTCTCTCTCTCTTCATCTTATTTGTATAAAATATAATGAAAGATTATCAAGATAAGTGTTGAAGCTATCACTTGTTTGCCATGTTTTGCTATCGGAATGTGTATTGATTATCATTTCAAGAAGGTGTCCATAAGCAATCTGCTTGTTAACGTTCTTAATGTTGTTATTGTTTGAAACGTGTGTATGAGAAATTGAATAAAACACGCTTAAACCAAGGAGAGAGAGACAGAGAGAGTGAGAGAGAGAGTGAGAGAGAGAGAGAGCGAGAGAGAGAGAGAGAGCGAGAGCGAGAGAGAGAGAGAGATAGAGAGAGCAATCAAAACACAACCCAGTCACCTGGTAGCTAGTTCGAAAACTCAGGTTTAAAACCGTGATCGTGATTGGCGTTTTTTGACCTTTCTGTGACCGTGATTGCCGAAATTTCCATTTCTGTGATCGTGATGGGACTTTGCCCGTGATCCGTGATGACAAAAAAAATCAAGTCTCGTGATCGTGATCGTCATTTGTTTTCGTGATCGTGATGGGCATTATTGCAAAGCATTTTATTTTCAACGTACATTTTTCACAGCTGTATTACACTCTATGATCCTCTAGTCTATTCGGTAAGGAGCCAACCCCGATTGAAGGGAAGCAACAACACATTCAGAAATATGATTTTGAGAGCGATTGCTTCCCTTTAAAAGAACCAATTACACACTGACAAAAAGAGATCCAATCAGAAGGCAAATTGCAAAAGTCTGCCAAACTTCATCCAATGGAAGGGCTTCGTGCAAAAGTTTTGAGTGCAATTCGAATTCGAAGATCAAAAATGGCGTGCAGCGGTACTGTCATCGAACTTCTGTTATATTTTGTGGATTCAAGCCAGACCAAAGCCGGCGGCGAGAATGCCTTCCTTGGTGGAAAGGTCAGGCTACGGGTCGGTCTTTCTGAAGACGAAATATCAAGGTATGTTGATCTATGTTGCTCTATGACTGTTCTGAATGTAGGCAAAGATCTTGAAATTTGTTCAAGATCTTTGAGTTTGAGTGAGATCATTGACATTGTCGACATTGCCACGTCCGGCTGTCACTCGCTCAGTGTGACCTCGACTGGCTCGAGATCGAGTCTGCGTTTAGCCAAAACCGAAACTAGAAATGTGTTTTTCATCCCAGCAACGTGGACACGCTTGGCATAGATTCTAATTGTCGCTTCTTTGCATTAAGCTTGGATTTATTTTAGCGCCTGTAAACTTTAATATCAACAATGGGTTAAATTCAGAAACAATGGCGGGGAGACGCGCCAGTTTGGGTCACTTGATCCTCATGTCAAAGACGATCAAAGTCATGTTCGTTGGGGATTTTGTCAGGCATGCTACTTTTCCGGTAATTGCCGGAAATCCGATAAAGCCGTTTTGAAAATCCGGTAAAGTCAAATTTTTTCCGGTGAAGTTGAAAAATTTCCGCAAAAACGATCCGTGTGAATATCGCGCAACGCGACCGGGCGCCGGTCTCAATGAAGCCAGCGCACAGTAGTGTTGTTTTCACCAGTTTGGAGGTGTGTTGAATGGTGGTGGGGGGAGGCTAAAATGGGATTTTTAACAAGATCACAACACTATTACAACCCCTAAAATGATGCCCAGAATGCACCAGATTGCACAGATTTTAACCGTTTTTTGAAAAAAATTCCGGGGGAGCATGCCCCCGGACCCCCCTAGTTGGCTCGCCTGCTTTGCAGGCTCAGGCTTGTGGCTTCGCTACTGGTACTGCGCGCTTCTTTCAGGTAAACCCGTTTTTGGCCTGTAGCATTCCTGTTTTTTATTCAAGGCCATGGAACCAGGCGATGGTTACATACCTCAAATTGTACGTCAAAGTTGAAAATAAAGAACCCATCACACATACATGTACTTTAATTTCAATCCACCCAATAGTTTTTGAGAAAATGGGTTTACAAGATTTAGCTCTGGAAATGTGAAATTGTGCAAGTATATATTCATGTGTGTGAGTGAGGGTGTGGGGGTTGAATGTGTATGAGTGCAGAGAGAGAGAGAGAGAGAGAGAGAGAGAGAGAGAACGAGAGAGAGAGAGAGAGAGAGAGAAACCCCAATGAAAACAACATTCTTGTTACTGATTACAAATCATGATATGTATTTCTATGTGTGTATGAAAGAGAATTCAAAAAATAATTATAAAAAAGTGCAACAGTTGTCACTTTGTGTTGAATAAACAATAGATCCAGAGGAGCGAATTACTGTGTGGTTGTGTTTACTTTGACACGTGCTTTCTGTACATGCAACTTTTACCGTGACCGTGATTTGCCACTGGTGTTCGTGATCGTGAAAACAAAAATCAAGGTAACTGTGATCGTGAAAGGGAAAATTTCCCTTCCCGTGATCGTGATGATACCCCCCCTTTGGGGCCCTCCTCAATCTGAAACTGACATCGATTGTCGAAGGCATGCCTGCGGTGCATAACTCTGGAAAAGTTGTCGTATATCAGAAGACTCACTCCACGAAGTCAAATCAAACGTTAGGTTTTCTCATTTGTTTTCACTACCTATTTTATTCATGTTTTTATTACTTAGTTAGTGGAAGAATCTTTTGTAATGTATGTTTGATGGTGTATGCTTTTAATTAAGCGTTGCTGACTATGAATGTAGATGTAAATGCTTGTATAACTGTGTTTTAATTTTAAATGTGTCAAGCGTAAAGAGCATAATTGTAAAGTTATGATGTTGCGCTATATAAATGCTCATTTATTATTATTATTATTATTATTATTATTTGGTTAATTGCTTTGGCTTTAGCTGAATCTGCTTGCAACCGTGCTGTTCAAGACTGTTCGAACTGTCGTCTGCTAGACGGGCTTGTGTGAATCCGAGTCGAGTCAACTGCGGGGTTCAGCGACAAATGAGGGAGTGGCATCAAAATGAAAAGAAGAAGACGAAAAGAAGTTAAGATATATGGGGAAGAGAAGAGGATGTGAGGTGTTAGATGTATCCAACCTTAGGTGTTCAAACTCAAGACCGGGACAAAGTAGAAAGCGATGTACCGCGACCGACTCTCAGTGCCGACATACAACTTCCAAGCTTTATTGCTTAACGTCTACAACAGGCGAAGTATTGAAGCTTTGGCTCACCTAAACCCGACGACTGAATATGTAAGTGATCCACGTGTGAAAACCAAAACAGAACAGCGCGATGACAGCCAACATTTCTATCCCCGACTGACAAACAGTAACACTGCATGCGAACTGACTTGGGTCAACGATCAAACCAGCACGGCCCGAACTGAATTTGTTGCGCTGCCATTATCGTGCGCAATTCTGGTAAAAATATAAACCCGGTATGCCGAATTGAGTATAACGAAAGCCGATGTCAAATATACACAGTGATATTGTAAAATGACTTTCAAAATGTAAAAGCAGATAGCAGACCTTTTTATAATCAATATGAATGACTGAGTGTCCACATACAAGTCGAATGACGCCGTCCATTATGCTGACAAATGGGAACTAGCTTTGCGCATGAACTGATTCATTGACATGAATTTCGACTGCGGAGGCTTTTGGCAAGCTGAAAACAGGCACGGGCAGGTAGTGGAAAAAGTAAGTGTTTTTAATGAAAACATCGGAGTAATTAAATGGGATAAATAGTCTACACACCTCGTCCTGAATATCTTGCATATTTTCCCTCTGGTCGATTTTCATGTATTACCTTGCCAAAGGCTCGGTAATACATGAAAATTGACCCTCGGGAAAATATGCAAGATAATCAGAACTCGGAGTGTGTAACCTACCGTATATATATTCATCACAAAAACTTTTGAGGAGATTGTTTTTAAATATTTGCCTATATATATATATATACCAAGCAACTACAAAATCAGCTTCCCATCATGAAGACGATAGAGCTACAATCGTGGGGAGTACAATGAGAGAGAGATACATACATGTGTATGTTGCTTTGCCAGAACCTGCCCCTGTAACCTGGGACACTTGAGACAACAATAAAAATTCACATATCTTATATATATTGCATTTTCAAAAAGTATGTTATTCTGTATGTGTTTTAAAGTTAAGAAAGATAACTGAAGGCAACCTTTATGATAAATGCACAAACAAAAACGGGCAACTGGTTGGTATTCCTTTGAGAAAATGATGACCGTTACCGTTTGACATAAAAAAACAAGTCGCGTAAGGCGAAAATACAATATTTAGTCAAGTAGCTGTCGAACTCACAGAATAAAACTGAACGCAACGCAACGCAGCAAGACCGTATACTCGTAGCATCGTCACTCCACCGCCCGTGGCAAAGGCAGTGCACGTGGAATTGACAAGAAGAGCGGGGTATTCGTTGCGCTGAGAAGGATAGCACGCTTTTCTGTACCTCTCTTCGTTTTAACTTTCTGAGCGTGTTTTTAATCCAAACATATCATATCTATATATTTTTGGAATCAGGAACCGACAAGGAATAAGATGAAAGTGTTTTTAAATTGATTTCGAAAAAAACATTTTGATAATAAATTTTATATATTTAATTTTCAGAGCTTGTTTTTAATCCGAATATAACATATTTATATGTTTTTGGAATCAGCAAATGATGGAGAATAAGATAAACGTAAATTTGGATCGTTTTATAAATTTTTATTTTTTTTTACAATTTTCCGATTTTTAATGACCAAAGTCATTAATTAATTTTTAAGCCACCAAGCTGAAATGCAATACCGAACCCCGGGCTTCGTCGAAGAGTACTTGACCAAAATTTCAACCAATTTGGTTGAAAAATGAGGGCGTGACAGTGCCGCCTCAACTTTCAGAAAAAGCCGGATATGACGTCATCAAAGACATTTATCAAAAAAATGAAAAAAACGTTCGGGGATTTCATACCCAGGAACTCTCATGTCAAATTTCATAAAGATCGGTCCAGTAGTTTAGTCTGAATCGCTCTACACACACACACACACACACACACACACACACACACGCACACACACACGCACATACACCACGACCCTCGTTTCGATTCCCCCTCGATGTTAAAATATTTAGTCAAAACTTGACTAAATATAAAAAGCTAACTTGCTTGCCAAAGAAACCGGATGAAAACACAGGGAGATTAAAGATTAGTAAAAAAACAAAAACAAATTGACACATTTGTTTACGAATTTACCTGATCCAGGCGAACAGTTTATGATGGAGTTAAATAATATTTTTTTCAAATTTCTTTGGGATGGAAAAAGAGATAAAATTAAAAGAACTACGGTCACCCAATCCTATGAAGATGGAGGATTAAAGATGGTTGACGTGAAAAGTTTTCTGTCATCTCTAAAAATTGTTTGGTTAAAAAGAGTTGTTGGTCTTACTGGATTAATATCAAGATTATTGGCTAAAGCATGTCCATCTGTTATAACAGTTAATACGAAAGGAGAGGAATTTGCAAATGTTTTGATGCAGAGAATAGAAAACCCGTTTTGGACCGATGTTTTTAAACATTATAAGAAACTACACGGAAAATGTGACCCTACAACCTTTAACGATTTTGTATCAGAATGTTTACATTATAATGTTAATATTCGCAGAGATAAAAAGACAGTGTACATTCAAAACTGGATCGACAATGGAATTGCTCAGATTGGTCATATTTTGGGACAAAATGGATACTTATCCTATAATGCATTTAAAATTAAATATCCAAATGTGCGAGGAGATTTTGTATTGTACCAAGGTGTAATCCAGGCTGTTAAAAAATATCAGAGAAAAATCGGCTTAGAATTTGATAAACATTTTATTATGACAGAGCCCAATGTGTGGAAATGTATTTGTAAAGGTAAGACACAACTTATTTACAAAAAGCTGATTGAACATGTTACGGTCCCAAAATGTATCCAAAAATGGTCTGAATCCTTAGACTGTTTGTTAGATAAGAAGGCTATTTTTCAACATGTTTTTAAAACAACAAAAGACACTTGTCTGAGATGGTTCCAGTACCGACTATTGTACAGAATTTTGCCCACAGAACGGTTTCTATTTTTGCGAAAAATTGTGGATACGTCATTGTGTACATTTTGTGGTAGAAATGAAGAAACCCTTTTACATATGTTTTGGGAGTGTGATAAAGTGCAGACTTTTTGGATAGAATTTGTAAATTGGCTAAAGGCGAACTGCACCCATTGTGACAATTTAAAACTGTCTAAAGAACTGGTTCTTCTTGGAGTTGCGAACAATGTTGTCACCGATAAAGCTTTTGATGTGTTAGTAATCTGTGCCAAACACCATGTATATATTTCCAAAATGAACAAAAAGACCCCTCATTTTCAGACGTTTAGTAGAAATTTTAAGCAAAGATTTATTTGTGAAAAGTATAACGCAGTTGTAAATAATACAGTAGATAAATTTTACAAGGATTGGCGCCTGTATATGCATGTTTTGATGTAACCCTTTTATATACATATATATAAAAAAAAATTATTATTATTATTATTTTTTTTTGTTTTGTTTTTTTTTTATTTATTTTTTTTTTTTGCAAAACCTTCTGATACTGCGACCACCAAGCTCTGAACATCCCCCCCCCACCCATCCTCCCACCCCATGTATGTTGTAATTGTTCAAGTGTTTTTCGGTTATATGGATCTGTCCTTTTGGTTAAGTGATGTCCTGTAATGTACAGAATTATATGTATGTAAAAAAAAAAAAAACTTCACCAAAAGAGAATAAAAAATAAAAAAAATAAAAAAAACAACTTTAAAAGACAGTTTAATTTACATCAATGTATAACCAGAGCCGCCCGTTGAGTAGCAGACGAATGTTCCATTTAATAGGAATATTCGACACGGTGTGTAACGATCGTCACGCATCAATTTCCAAACCATTTGCGCGAGAAAATAATATAATTTGTTATTTATTCTTGAATAGGTTTTCAGATTCAATCTCCCTTTACGAGTACACACACGAAATTGGGAGCTAGTTGATGAAACACAGGTAACTCAGAG